>NC_056732.1:890723227-890805727 GCF_019279795.1 Protopterus annectens | reverse complement strand
TTGTAAATGCATAAGATTGACAATGGATGGGGTACTCTAGGAGAAAAGACCATATTCTTCTGAAATCAAGCACTCAGTTGAATTAGTAAGTTGCCTTTCTAATAAAAAGGATTAATGTCCTGTATGCAGCTTTTATTCATCCCTGTTTAACCAGCAAGAATGTTTGAGATAATTCATAAAAACTATGGTTTCCGATACCATTTAGTTAATTCAAGTTGCAAAAAGTAAAAACATTTGCAAGTGATAGAAATTCAGCAATGAGATCAGAATGTTCTGAATAAAAATTGTGAATATTTTTTTGACAAGATTAATGCACTAATAGCACGGTGTGATTCATCAGTGAGCATTAAGAATCAGAAGTAGAACAGACTGCTAGGTCAAACTAAAAACAATCAATAAATTTCAACCCCCCAAAAAACACCACTGCTAAGTATACAAGGAATTTCCAGCAGTGAAAAAAAAAAACAATGAAAAAAAAAAGAAAGAAAAGTAAAAGTTTGACTATGGCAATACAGTTCAAGAAAACTATGAATTATTTGAATAACGACAACAAAATATTTGTATGTATGTTTGAAAATTATGATCAGACAGAAAATATTTCCCAACTCCTAGCAAAATCAGTATTATTGTGAAGCTTTTGAAAACTGGCATATTGCTTCAATATATTAACTTGGTTTTATATAATTGTTTTTTTTTAGATTGCATACATTGAAATTATAATTTGCTGGTTATAAGTGTACAGGCTTTAAATTGTAATGAATTGTGTTAGTTTTTAATATGTGCTGTGTATCACTCTTGTGATTCAAGTACATTTTTTTCATTTTTGATAATCCTGTTATCTGTTTGATATGTTACACATGTTCTTTAATCCTTAATAAAATTGAAAAAGAAAGGGGAAAAAAGCAAGAAGAAATGAAAATATTTCCAAACGCATGAATAAAATTAAGGTGGTTAAAGACTCCCAGAAAATGGTAAAATTTCTGAGGGAGATTTTGCCAATCATTTTTCCCACAACATGCAAGTTACTTTTGACTTTATAAACTTTGATGGCATTGGGTGCTCAGTTTTTCCAAAAATGTTGATAGATATGATGCTTGCTAGTTTAAACTTAAGCATGGTAGTGAAACCTGTCTATATTCCAGCATTCCTGTTAATTTATAAGAGGTTGGGAAAAGTTTATCTCAAATAATTATTTTGTTCTAGCATATGTTTTAGAGAAACTTTATTACTAAAGTGTGTCAGTTATGCTATACTGGTCTAAATATTTAAAGGAGCAGATATACTTTGCCCAAGAAATTATCAACAAATAAGCCTGACGTAATTATAATGAAAATATGTAAATAGTGTTAAAACTTTTCTTCATACATTTCATTGATTTAGAAAAATAGTACAATTGTGTAAGTTGAACTTACCATAATAGTAGATGTTTAAGTGATCACTGCTGCAGTAGCCTTAGCAATATGGGTTATATCCTGCCAAGGATATAACAACTAGCCAGCTTCCAAAGCTTCAGGACAACATCCATATGCCCAAATTAGCTGAGCTGCCTAAAAGACAAGTTTGGGCTCAAAGGCCTTCAGAGCTTTCCTGTCAGAAGAGAAGGAGGCTGACCCTGAAATGACTATACTAGGAACAACAATAAATCCCCACATCCTGGCATAAAACAAATAAAAAAAACTATCAAAACAGAGGAGATGGAGGGCGACGCGCTGCAGCAGTTCAGGAAAATCCTTCTGTAACAACTCATCATATTTTCTGATACCTCAGTGTTCTTCCACTGAAAACACTGGCACATTCTAGAAATAATCTCAGTGACAGAGAAACCCACACAGGGAGAATTAGGCAATGAGTTCTCTTTTGAGTCTGAATCAGAAAATTCAGGAAAAAAATATATCTATTCCTGATTCTTTCTGTTTAGATTGAGTATCCTGAATCTCTTCAGGAAAAGAGGAATCCCTCCTTGATTTACCAGAAACTTCTTAACAAGAAGGAGCAATAGCCTTAATAAAACCCTAAATCAGACCCAGTAAACTACTCTTTTTGAAAGAAATAAATACATGCTGGGTTTTCTGTTTTTTTTTTTTTTTTTACTCGAAAAATGGGGCCAGCTGTGCTACTAATGGCAGCAAGTGCCTCGTGAGGGATGGCTATAATATTCTGATACAACAAGAAAACTTTTCCTGCTCCCTTTCCCAGGACAAATATGAATGGATCTCCCCCTCCCTTGCCCACTGAGGGAACTTCAACAGCTGCAGATGTTGCAGCTAACTGCTGGTCCATAGTGGCAGTAGATACACCAAAGGGATCTGGGGTAAAGAAATGAGTGGACTGAGGTACAACAAATGCCCAGAGCAGAGTCACACACCTGTGGCTGAGGCAAGTTACTAGCCCGTTGTGGTGGCACACGATGTTTGCTTAACTTTATTCTTTTTGTAGCTAGAAAAAAGAGCAACTGTGGGACATGTAGTCTGTTCTGAAAATGTTTTTTTCTGGGGAAGTCAAGCAGCAATTGCCAGTAAAACTACCAGGCCACAAACATTTTTTTCTTTGACAGAAATAAACACAATGAAATACACTTTGCAACACGTTGTCAGTCCCACAAAAGAAAAATATAAACAATTTCTCTACAGAAAATAATGTATCAGTTAGTTTACACTACGTTTATGCTGACAGAAAACATGCATGCTTCTTTTAAAGGTCTGCTACTGTCTCAAGACAGACCATTAAAACACATCTAAAATAACATGTGGATAAACAAAATGCAGCAGCAGATTAAGAGCGCCCAGTAAGAAAAAACAAAATATAGCGTAATGAAAACTTCCAGGCCCTACCACGGCAAAAACAATGTTATGTATCAAGGTGCAACAACACCAATGCAACAAAACTGTTATTACAAGTCACCTTCACTTGCAAAATTATAGCAAAAGCTTCCAAACACTGCTACAGCAAAAGCGATACTTAGTACCACAATGTAGCAGTGCCAATGCAGTAAATTATCATTGGAAGACACCTCCACTTGCAGAATTCAGCAAAATATATCTAGTTTTCACTCAACCGAAGATGCCAAAAGACAGAATGCAATCACAATGGATACAACGTTTGAAATCTCTTTATACATCCAAAAGAAGTAGTGAAGATGTTTAAATTATCCACAGCGATACCATATCTTTAAAACAATTTATTCTTGAATAAAAAAACAAATAAACGGAAGCATCTTGTAAGCACTTTTGGGTTACAGCGAACCCTTCATCAGATAAACAGTTTTCAATTCAAATAACAGCATTTAAATAGTTCATTTTGGCACCAAAATCCGTCTTAAAGTAACATTACCATAAATAGGAATAATACTGAAAGCGCTAGCATATATCATATAGATAAATATGCATATCTATACCTAACAACATATCAAATCTATAAAACTATCTAAAACAATCAAATAAATCATAATGCAAATATATTTCATATACTACTAAAAACTGCATTTTATAATCACATTTAATCCATCTTAAAGTAACATTACCATAAACAGGAATAATACTGAAGGTGCTAGCATATATCATATAGATAAATATGCATATCTATACCTAACAACATATCAAATCTATAAAACTATCTGAAACAATCAAATAAATCATAATGCAAATATATTTCATATACTACTAAAAACTGCATTTTATAATCACATTTAATGCCCATACAGAAATATAAATGTAAATATAATAACTACTCGTCAAATCAATAAATTCTTATAACAAATATGCACATTTAATATATTAATAAAAACATTACAACAAATATGGTATCATAATTAATGCTTCAGTGACCTATTTTTCAAAAATGGCTTTATTGTCACCCTACCATTCAAGCCTTCCCCTTCAGACTGCATCAGACTGCAGTAATCCATCTATTCTCTTCCTGTTCAGCATAATTTCTAATATTACTTAATCTATTACTTTTAAAAATAATTTCAATGACCATAAACTTAAATCTATGATCCAAACCATTATTTAAAACATGTTCCGCTAGTGCCTTAGTTTCATCCTCACGATTTATTGCGTATATGTGATCTCTTACTCTTTCTCTCAATGTTCTGTTACTTTTACCACTAGTGCATTGGTTCTGTCCTCACGATTTATTATATATGTGATCTCTTACTCTTTCTCTCAATGTTCTATTACTTTTACCTATGTAGAAGCTGTGACATTTCTGACAGCTTGCAAGATATATTATGTCTCTAGTTTTAAGTCAGCATAATGTTTAAAGTAATACACCCTCTCTGTATCCGGATGCATTAACCCATTAGTTCCCATCATATAAGGACACTGATTGCATCCTCAACATGGGAATGTTCCCTGTCTACTAGATAAAATCTTGGTCCATAGTTATTCTTGTCATTATAACATAGTAATCTTTAAGTGATTTATCATTACGGTAACTATAACTAGATCTTATCCCTACTATTTCTCTTATGTCATCATTTGCCATTAATATGGCCCAATTCTTATTAATAATCTCTTTTATATCATTGTTATTAGAGAAGGGAATATTTAATCTAATGTTATTATGTACTTGATCATCATTCTTTCATCTAGTAATAAACAAAATAGTGTTTTTCTTATAATATGGTCTCCCTTTCCCATTTCTATCAATTATCTGTGGATCAAGGAGAACCCTAGCCTCTTTATGGGAATAACCTCTCTCCATAAACTCATTCTTTAACCTAACTATAGTCTGGGCACATGTAGCATCATTACTTGTTAGATGTGAAATTCTTTGTCCTTGATTTATTATATCATTATGAAAAATGTGCCCTGGATGCATACTATTACAATGGAGTAAACTGTTCTTTCTACAGTTCTTTCTATATAGTGCTGTAGCAAAACTGCCATTTTCTTTTGTGATAATAGCATCTAGAAATTCAATTTCTGTTTTCGACCATTTACCTTCAAACACTAAAAAACTAGTGGTATGATTAATATAGTCTATAAACAATTTTAGATCATTAACAGTTCATTTCCATAGAAAAGCACACATCATCAAAAAATCATTTATAGTATAATATATTACTATTAAATTGTGATTCAAGAACATACTTTAACTCCCACTGGGCCATAACCAAATTTGCATAAGAGTTGGCACAAGGTGTGCCCATAGCTACTCCTTGTGTCTGTAAAAAATAGTCATTTTGATATGTGAAAACATTATTTTCTAGTATCAACTCTAACAGCATAGTACATCTCATTATCATACTAGAATCAACATGATTATTACATAAAAAATGCTCAAAAATTCTAGTCCTTCATTACTGGGAATCATTGCAAATAATGATTTCACATCTAGAGTAACCATCCATATATCTGGTTCATTTATAACATTATCAACTTCTATACTAAAAGTATTCAAAAATTCTTGTGTATCTTTAATTATAGTTTTGGTTTCCCACACTAATTTCTTAAGTTGATTTTCAACATATATCGATACAGGTTCAGTGAGCCATCCTCCACCTGAGACTATAGGTCTCATCTTAGGCTCAGATAAACATTTATGAACCTTAGGAAGCCCTCTGATGATGGGTATAGTAGGATGTTCAACTCAAAAATATTTATAAAGATCCACCCCTTTTGGTATTTACCTCACAAGCATCTACAACAACTGGAAAGACCGCAGAAATACCTCACAAAGAGGAATACTGGCCTCAAACAGATGCCCTATGCAGACCGTCTCAAAAAACTACAGCTTTACTCCATCGTGATATCACTACTCAGGGGTGATCTCTGCCTAACATACAAAGCTATGTCAAACCCAGAGCTGTTGGACATGCTTCACTTAAAGAAATACCAATCCCTCTGAGCTACACGCTCTAGGGACCTACACCTTGTCACCACAATAAACAGAACATGCTGGAGGGATAGATTCCTGTCCCAGAGACTTCCCATACTCTGGAACAGACTACCTATCTATGTCAAACAGAGCTCCTCATTAGAACTCTTCAAGAAAAATCTTGATGATTGGATGGGAAATGGGAAATTCACCCCGGGGATCACTTCTGTGGCTGTGCTCAACAGGGGCACAGGAAAATAATTTTCTTGGGTGGCGAAAGCCAGGGTACATTTTTTTGGCTAGGCTTGTATCGGCCCTAGGGCCAATAGCCTAGTACCTACCTATGAACCTATATACATATATATATATATATATATATATATATATATATATATATATATATACACACACACACACACACACACACACACACACATATATATAGCTGGATCTACTTCACAAGCATGTCCATGTCCAAACATGTTGAATGTTTTGAATGGAGATTGCTGTACAGCAAGGAATGAGAAATTGACTATTTTCCTTATTGTAGTGTGATCTCGGCTCAGACTGGGTATATTTAAATAGCAGGAGGAGTGAGTGGGGGCAGGGTGGCTTGTCCCCCTGAAAAAATGTAAAAAAAAAATATTTTATTTTTTTAGTTTAGTTTTGAAGTTTCAAAACTTCGATCATATGATTTTGGCCATATGCTGTTCGAAGTTTTGAAACTTGTAATCCGATATTGATATATATATATATATATATATATATATATATTTATAGTTAAGCACTTTAAACAGATGACATGAAAGGGATTATTTAAAGGTATTGCAAATTTCCTTATAAACAAGGACACTGGCAACCTCCAAACACTTGATCCCCCCCACAATTTGTTTTTTTCAAAGGGAGATCATGCCTGTTAAACTTGGTCAACTTCTTTGAAAAAGTCACCAAAGCCTTGGATGAGGGGAAGCACGTAAACACCACCTACCATGACCTAGCCAAAGCCTTTGACACTATTCCCCACTCTGGCATAATAGATAAACTCTCCCAGCTAGGCATCAACCCATATGTTATCAGATGGGTAGCTAACTGGCTCACTGATAGAACCCACTCAGTCATAGTAGGGTATGCCACCCCTATTAGTAGACTTTTAACAAGTGGTGTACCCCAAGTATCAGTCTTGGGGCCTCTACTGTTTGAGATATACTTTTCTGAGGTGCAAGCCAAAAACTGTGGTCTGTGGTTGACCAAGTTTGCAGATCACTGCAAGATGGGTGCTATCTTAAATTCCCCTAGTGATGTGAACATCCTCCAAGAGGGCCTTACCCAAACCAATGGCTGGTGCCAGAAGCATATTCTCAAACTGAATGCCAAGAAATGCATCATTATCCACTTTGGGGAAAATGTCATCCCCACTAATTATCACATTAATAACAATATAGTAAGGATGCAATTAGTCGTGAGGACGTTGGGCACCCAGGTTGATAACAACCTGACGTTGAACCATCACGTTGCCTCCATTGTATAGAAGGCTTTCTACATGGCCCACCTCATAATTAAGGGCATTTCTTCCAGGAACAAGGAGGTCATAACATCCCTGTACTCCTCCCTTTTCAGACACATTATCGAGTACAATGCCCCCTTTGGAATGTACCTTGCCAAGCACACGTAGCTGTTGGAGAGACCACAGAAGTTCCTGTCCAGGAAAATCCAGGGTCTCAAATGCCTATCCTATACAGATAGGCTAAAGGCCTTGTCCTTCTACTCAGTCTCATACTGACTGCTCAGAGGTGACCTGCGTCTGACATACAAGGCCATTCCAGACCCAGCCTTGATGGAGTTGCTGCATATCTGACAAAGAAACTCAACACACACAACCTGCACACAAGACCTTAACCTGGTGTGTGACATTAATACAACTTGTTGGTGGGATAGAATTGTGTCCCAGAGACTCAACTGTTAAGCACTTTTATCCGCTTATGCTTTTGTTATCCACAGTTCCTTAATACTTAATGATCTCTAAGTATGCAATCATCTATAAATATGTACTGGGTAATAAATATGAAAAATTCAGTTAGATTTGTATATTGACATTGGACAGGCAACACAGTCTTCATTTCATATTGTGTCCAAGATGAATTCACAGACTTCTGCGCACACACAAACACACACACACACACACACACACACACACACACACACACACACACACACACACACACACACACACACACACAACTTTTATGAATATAAGCACTGTTGAAGGCAACAGTTACTGCAGTAAATGATTATATATATTAGTATATGATTCCAAGTACTAAACAAGATCAACACATAATGCAAGATTGTGACTGTGATTTAAAAAAAATCTATCAAGGTGGAGTAAAATGCCCAAGTCTATAAAGAAAAACGAAAACAAACAATGGAAACTATGTAAATTAGGTCAGCATGGTAATACCTGCATGTGGAGTAAATTATTATATAATATATATATATATATATATATATATATATATATATATATATATATATATATATATATATATATATATATATATATATATATATATATATATATATATATATATATATATATATATATATATATATATATATATATATATATATATATATATATAGATATAGCTATATATATATATATATATATAGATATATAGATATAGATATATAGATAGATATCTAGTTATATCAACAATGATTCCAAGTAAGAAATCCAGATCAGCACATAATTCAGGATTGTAAAGAGATTTACAAAACTTTCAAGGTGAAGCCAAATGTCCATATCTGTAAATGAAAATGAAAGAAAACTAACAACAATAATGTAAGTTAAGTCAGCATAGCACCTGCTTGCAGTCACTTCAACTAATCTGACCCACAAAACAAAAACTCACTTGATTTCATAGTCTGCAAACTTAACAGTTCATAGGTTCATAGGTTGGTACTAGGCTATCAGCCCTAAGGCCTATGCAAGCCTAGCCATAACAATTCCCTGGAAATTTTTTCCCACAATATTTACTTCTCTGGGCCCCTGTCTAACAGGGCGACTGACATGATCCCCGGGGTGAATTTTCTATCTCCCATCCAATCATCAAGGTTCCTTTTGAAGAGGGCCAATGAGGTGCTCTGCTTGACATGTATGGGCAGTCTATTCCAGAGTATGGGGAGTCTCTGGGTCAGGAACCTATCCCTCCAGCATGTTTTGTTCATTGTGATGAAAAGGTTTAGATCCCTGGAGCATGTGGCTCTGAGGGATTGGGATTTCTTTAAGTGGAGCATGTCCAACAGCTCAGGGTTTGACATGGCCTTGTATGTCAAGCAGAGATCGCCTCTGAGTAGATGATATGCCACAGAGTATAGCTGGAGTTTTTTTTAGATGGTCAGCATATGGCATCTGCTTTAGGCCTGTGATTCTTTTAGTGAGGTATTTCTGTGGCCTTTCCAGCTGTTGCAGATGTCTTGTGAGGTACATACCAAATGGGGCATTACACTCTATAATGGGTCTAATGAGGGATGAGTACAGTGGGACAATGACCTCCTTTTTTCTGGATGAAAAGCACTTAGTGATGAGTTGTGCCACATAGAAGGATTTCCTGACTGTTGTGGTGATGTGGTTATCGAAAATGAGACCACTGTCCACTTGTGTCCCTAAGTCTCTCATCACACTTTTGATGTTAAGTGTCCTGCCACCTATGTGGTAGTTCATGGGTACATGTTTTTTTTCCAAAGGGGATGACTATACATTTCTTGGCATTAAGCTTGAGCCCATGGCTCTGGCACCAGGCATCTGTTTCTGTAAGGCCCTTTTGTAGAATATCCACATCATTTGGGGATTCAATAATGGCTCCCAGTTTGCAGTCATCTGCAAACTTTGTTAGCCAGTGTCCCTTAATGTTGGCCTGTACTTCAGAGAAGTAGATGACAAACAAGAGTGGTCTCAGGACTGAACCCTGAGGTACTCCACTTGTCACTTGTCTGGAGCTGGATTTGGAGTCGGCTGCTTTTACAGTCTGGGTTCTGTCAGTAAGCCAGTTGGCAACCCATCGAGTGATGTAGGGATTTATGCCCAGCTTAGTAAGGTTATCTATGATTCCAGAGTGGGGGATGGTGTCAAAGGCCTTGATGAGGACCAGATAGGCTGTTTGGACCTCCTTATCCTCATCCACAGCTCTGGAGACCAATTCGAAGAAGTCAATCAGATTCAGGAGACAAGATCGGCCCTTCACAAACTCAAACTGGGTGGGGTCCAGTGTCTGGAGGTCGCCAATGTCTTTGTTTATAAGTTCAATGATAATGCGTTCCATGCCCTTGCAGATCAGGCTTGTCAGACTGATGGGACGGTAGTTCCCAGGATCCAAGGTGGATCCTCCCTTGTGGAGCGGAATAACTGCAGCTGTGCACCACTCAGTGGACACGAAGCCTGAGGTGAGGCTATGATTAAACATGACACTTAGGTGGGATGCCAGTTCATTTTGTAGTTCATGTAGTACACAGCCTGGGATGTCATCTGGTCCCATGGATGCTGTATTCTTAACTTTGGAGAGTGCTGTTTCTACCTGTGTGGCTGTGATTATCGGAATTTGGCAATCTTTTGGTATTGAGATGGGCCCTTTAGGGGGTGAGAGGGGAGTGAAGTTGGCACTAAATCGATCTGCCAGGATATTGGCAATATCCTTGGGATCAGTATATTTAATGCCATTCTGTTGTAGTTCAGAGCAGATCTGAGCATTGCCATTTAGATTCTTGACATAACTATAGAATGCCTTGTGGTTGTCTTTTGAATCTTTGGCAATTTTATTTTCGTAACTAGCTTTTGAGGATTTTATGGGGGATCTCAACTTCTTACTGAGGATGGTGAGGGAGTTTTTTGCATCCTGGGATTTTCCTCTTTTCTGCAACAGTTTCTTCCTTCTGTTGTATCATTTGTTTATAGCAGGGGACCACCAGATTGGCTTCCTTTTTTTGGAGAAGAGCATCTTAGTTCTATTTGGGATGGCACGATTTATGCACAAGTGGATGTGCTCGTACAGAGCCTTAGTGTAGGATTCTGCAGTCAAACTTCCAGATCCTGTCTGCGTGGGTGTTGTGAAGTTTGTCACTTCTGACTTCAGTAGCATGAAGTTGGCTTTGGGGAAGTTTTTTAAGGAGGTTTCCTTACTTGGGGGTGGGAGTGGGATGTGGATGTTAAGGGTGATTTGCTTATGGTCAGACCTGACCAATGAGGGGGTGACCACTGGTGTGGAGCATCTATCTCCCATGTTTGTAATGACCATGTCTAGGATATTGTAGCCCCTGGTGGGACAATGGATTAGTTGATCCAGGACGGTGGAATTTATGAATTCCAAGAACCGTTGGGAAAAGGAGTTGCTACCCGAGTAGTTTTCCCAGTTAATTAGAAATCACCTAGTATTAGGGTGTTTGGTTGTATCTTAATATTTTCCAGTATGTTTAGGAAGGTGTAGTGAGAATCTTGGGGTATGGTGGAGGATCTGTAGCAAGCTACAATTTGGATTGCAGTCTTACCTAGTATTAGTTGCACCTGGAGAATTTCAGATGCATTGTGTTGGGCAACTAGCCTAGAGGTGTGAACATCCTTGGTGAATATGGACATTCCTCCACCTTTATTGTTTCGGTCTTGGTTTTGTGGCCAAAAAGTGTGGTAAGAATTGCAGCCTGGTATTGCAGGGTTGCTCTCTGGAGCCTTGAACCAGGTCTCAGTCACTGCACAGATATCGATGTTCTCCATTTTTAGGAGTGCCTCGAGAGAGAGTGCATTTTGAGGTTTAGCCTTCTAGCATGCTTGTATCTGTTACAGTGGTGGTTTTATCCTTTCAACCTTGCCTAAAAAGGGCACTATAGGGGTGGCAAGAGCTTAGCCAGTAACCTGAATCCCAGGGATGACAGGTGCAGACCATCTCTGGCAAAGCATCGTGGTTTTTTGATCATGTCTTCCCAGGCAGACAAATACTGGATCCCCTTTGAATGACACCAGAAGCTTTGCCAATTGTTGAAGTCAATCATTTTGTCCTTATACTGTGGTATCATTCTGGGCGAAGGCAGGATGCTACTCAGGGCTGGGTCATACCTGCCTGGGTCACATGATCCAAGATCTCTTCCATGTTTCTTTTCATGTAGTCTAGGGAGGTACGTCTCAAGTCATTTACTCCAGCATGGACAATGACAGAGTTGTATTTGTACTTGTTGTGGAATGACTTGAGTGCATGCGTTATGTGGCGGATCCTGGCACCGACAGGCAGCTGACTGCAATTTTCTCCTTGTTCAACCTGGTGAGTGGGACATCAGTGTGCCTGACTATAGAGTCACCTATGACTAAAGTGTTGGGTACATTGTCTTGCCTTAGGGGCTGTTGTTGGGTGGCACACTGGTGTTCTGAGCTATGTGTCACTTTGGTTGTGACTGGTGTTTGTTTGCGTTTCAGCTTCGGAGGTCCTTGTTGCTTGGGCAGGTTAATGTTAAGGGCCTCCGCATATGTGGGTTTAGTGTTGCTATGTGTGGGAGTTGATGGTGTGGGTTTTGAAGGGCTATGAGTTGCTAGAGGTGTAATGCAGGTGTTAGCCTTCTCCTTTTGACTGTCTAGCACAGTCTTGACCGAAGAGAGCTTTGCTTCCAGTTTGGCTGTGTAAGTGCATCTCTCACAGGTTGTAGTGTTGGGTGGTAGGAGGAGCGGATTGTCTGTGTACATGAGGCAGTTGCCGCATTGCCCCAGTATGCCCAAATTCACCAGGTGGACAGGAGAAACCACCGGAAGCTGACCCTTGGACATGCCTGTTTAGGTGATTTTTTCTAAGGTTTAAGAGCTGTTTTCCCTTACCTTTGCAAGGTACTTTGCAATTGTAGGCTGTTTAGTGCCTATGATTAAGTTCACCTTATTGACAAGGAGAGCTGAGTACTTGTATCAGGTTCAAGCTTCCTAGTGCTTTACAGCAGGTTCTAGAGCTAGCGCTATTCACAGGGGTTCAGATTTTAGTGCTACTACTGAGAAACCAGCTAGTTTTAATGGAAATTTTGAAGAGCAGATTTTCTGGCACCTGGAATAGTTTAACTGTAGCCTCGTATTGCTGCATGATGTGAAAAATGTGCAAACACACGGGTTTTTAAGCCAGAAAGTTGAAATGGATAGAAATCATCCCAAAAATGCTAATAAAATTACAATTTCAGAGCTGGAAACCACTTCTCTAGCATTAGATAGGCAGTACAATGCTCACCACTCCCACTGGTAGGCAGTAGGACTTCCCTCTGCCACAGCAAGGTCTGGATAGCTCTGAGCACAGAAAATAAAGTCCTGAGACAAGCAAGGCCTGGGATATGGACTGAATAGAAAAGGTGGGAAATGAGCAAACAAGATAGTATATATATATTTTTTGTTGAAACAGGCTAAACAATGCAATAATACAGTAAATAAACACAGAAAAGTCTAACACACTTGAGTGTGTAGTCCTAAACAGTAAATGCAATTAAAACTCTACAAAATTAGCAATTTAAAACTTTTTAAATGAAGCAAGGCAAGTGCACAATGGAAAAATGATTTAAGTGGCAGTAATACAGAAGAATAAATAGCTAGTCTACATATACAGAGAAGTCTATATATACAGAAAAGCAGCTAAAACACACAAACCCTTCAGATGCAGTGCAACCTAGAGTACTTGAGTTGTAGCAATAGTAAGGCAATTACAGTTATAATAAATGCTCTAAAATATACCGTGTATTTCCAAAATGTTTGAGAAGCACAGTCAGAACATAAGGAAATTCAGGCAAATTTTTTTCTTTTTTTTGAAAGGGAAAAAGGAGAAATAGAAGGCCTTATCAAATTGTCTCTCTGTATTAGGTAGAATGAACTAATGACACTAGATTGGGATGAGTGTCCCAGATCAGATTTACAGTAGGGGCGGGCAGCTGCAAAGCCGCCAAGTATAACACAAGACACCAACAGGGAGGGTGGGTGGAGACACTAAAGCTATTAGCCTACAAAGCACTAGAGAAAGCCACAAAATGAAAGTTTTTAAACAGATAAAGATTTGTAAAGATACAGAATGCTTTAACTGCAAACAAATCAGTTACCCCATGCAGATTATAATAAAAGTGCTATATATAAATTGCTAGAAACAATAAACTGTATAAATAATCAAAAAATAAACAGGATACTTATATATCTCAGCTAAGAGTTGGAGTCCACACCTCTCATCCACTCTGCTCAGTGTGTATAGACAGAAACTCTCTCAAAGTTAGGGCTTAAATACCAGAAGAACAACTTTTTTTTTTTTTTTTTTTTTTTACAAAAACACAAAAGAACCAGCCCCCACTAGCCTGCAGCTATTAGCCTACAAAGCACTAGAGAAAGCCACAAATGAAAGTTTTTAAACAGATAAAGATTTGTAAAGATACAGAATGCTTTAACTGCAAACAAATCAGTTACCCGTGCAGATTACAATAAAAGTGCTATATATAAATTGCTAGATACAATAAACTGTAAAAATAATCGAAAAAAAACAGGATACTTATATATCTCAGCTAAGAGTTGGAGTCCATACTTCTCTTCCACTCTGCTCAATGTGTATACATAGCAATTAAGTCAGCTCAACAATACCTGATTCTTATCACTTCAACTGAACTGATCCAGAAAGATATATATTCAGTTTATTTGACTCTCTCCAACCTTAAAGGTTGCATCAAAATTAAGTCTTCTCAGCGGCACCTTTTGGTATCCTTCCCTGAATTGATCCACAAACCAAAAACTCATTCGAGTTCACTGTCCACATCTAGAGTTTACATGAAAACAAAGTCAGCTTGGAAACATCTGCATCTTGTTGGTCCTAATAATTTGTTCCACAATGCAAAGACTCACTAGGTAGTGATGAACCTGCTGCCGGATTTTACTGTGTTTTGATTAGCTAAGAGAAGCATTACAGAACAGGGTGCCTCACAGATTTTGCAGTATTCCCTCTTCGGTATAACTTAAACACCTTTCAGTGGCAGCTGTATTACAGCTCTAACTGCAAATTTTCTATTGGAGATGAAGCAAGGTGAATACATCTCTGCTATTTGAAGCAAAATATACACAAATACAGCATGACCTGCAATTGACTGTAGAATCTCAACAACTGAAAACTGCAACATCTGTATTTTAATATCATCATAACTGGAAGTGGTGAGAGATCGGAGCAAGAGAGTGTGACATACATGAGGAAAGCTTTGATGGGGTCCGCAGACAGGGTCTGGTGTGGTTCCATTAGTTATTATTGGGGAGGTTTGTGTGTCACTCTCCATATTTAACTACTTAGCTACATGCAGCAGTAATATTGTAAGGCTCCTAATACATCTATTCCTACCCTAGCCTGCAGGGTGTGCAGCCTGTAAACATATCATAACATGTGTTTTGATAAAATTTCTGTTTGGTCTATTCAAACAAGTCTGGGTCCTCAAAACCAATCAAACATTCCCTCATTCTCGTCAGTACTTCAAGTTTCAGTTAACCCCAAATACCTAATTATTACATCCATTAGCTGCTTCAGCATGAACAGAAATTGTAACGGTTGCAGCTTTGGCTCTCACAAAATTACCTTGACACAGATACCATTACCAAAATCTGGCAGAAACCACAATCCTCTACCATACACCAGTTGTTTTCTGCCTATAACACAATAAGAATAAACAGAAATATCTTCGATATTAATGGTAGAGGCCTGTTACTTACCTCACCTTTAACACAATTTGACATAAATGCTACCTCACCCTCCCAGTAAAGAATATATCCCCAGTTTGTTCCTAGCAAACCTAACCCTGCCACAACATATACAACTTATCATATGAATAGTATCTCCCACCAGGCTCTCCCACAAACTTCTAGACCCTCATACTGATGCTTTGACAACTTCAAGGCTGTACAAACACACTATACTTTAAAGATCTTCATACATACTTCCTCACCCAAAATAAACATGACATTTATAGCTTCCTCTCTGACCTACATCAATTAATCACAGAGCCACCAAAGATAGCACCAACAAACCAACAACCATAACCTTTTGGATACAGTCATCTCTATAAAACTCTCATGTAATACAGGGAGTACAATACCTTATGCAAATGTCAATAACCATTGTGCAATTAAAAATATGTGTTCCTTAAAAAAACAAGTAACTATCTGCATTTTATCAGCTAGGCCCAACCAACTCACATCTGGTCCAGTTTGCCATTCTGAATACTAACTGGAATACACTTTACACCATCTCTGATATTACTGAAACTACACATTCCTAGCAGGTGGTCTATATGTAATATAAAGCTAGTTTTTACCAAAAAATGTCATACTGCACAAATCTGCACACTCCCTTAGCTCATCCCAAGACTACAACAGATAATAACGCAAAGAGCCTGTCTGCAGACCTCATCAAACTTTCTATTTCTAAACCATACTCTCCTGCTCCACTGTCTTACCACTTTCTGCTTTGGCCCCTCAACAGAACCTTCTCTGTCAAATACTACAACTCCACCTGTGTTCTCAGAACATAATAGCAGCTGTCCCACATGGCCCTCTAATCACCCTAATACCTTGTAGCATCTTCATCACCACTCTACCATACAACCTGCAAACCTCCAACATCATTATGTATGTTGATTACTTTCTTAGTCCATTCATTCAGCAAAGATATCTCTATCTGCCACCAAATATAAAATACCCTCTGTGACAGCCTCTGTACCCCAGGCCAGTAATCAAGGAGCCACAGTCCTCACCAATGACACTGGTGAGAGTTGGTCAATAAAAACAGGAATTAATTTTCACTGTATTTTCAGGTACAGCTCTCCATATCAAGCACAGTTTCCTCCAACAGCACACAGGGAATACACTCCTGACCCATAATTGGAGTATATGCCCCTCTAGATCCCAAACAAGACTCATTTTGGAGCACCGTATCCCAGTTCCAAGTAGCTGACACACCACACCTGCGTATTTGATTTTTACACACACACACAATCCAGGGGAAGGCTAGTACAGATTTACTACTTGGATCCCTTCTGCCCAGGCTATAAGGTAACCATGCTGCCACCAGTCAACCACTCTATGTCTCTTACAAGGTCATCTAATTATACTGAGTAAAACAATACTGATATAAATGGTAGAGTATAACCAAAGCAGCAAGGCTTTTTGGAGTGACAAAGGAATCACGAAAATAAGCACAAGTAATCTCAAGATGTTAAAATTATTCTCTAAAAGACCAGCCACAATGAAAGGTATAACATGTTTAATAATAAATAATAAAATAGAAAATATGAGAATACTAAATATTTAAGTACAATAAATGCCAGAGTTTCATTCACAGGAGAAATAAAAATAACACAGTTGGACAGATTCAAACAGATGCAGAAAAACAGTAATTAATTAATCTTTCTGTAATTCCTGACTGTCTAAAAACAACTGTCCCCTAACTAACTTAATTAATACAACAAGGCCAGATTAGATGCTGAGATGCTTACTTCCAGAAGGCAAGATAATGAGCTTCCAACTAAAACTGAACTTAACTAACTGACTGTGATAATTGTCATAGATCTTTATATCAGGTTCCAAAGAAAACAAAATAAACTGTCACCCCTGTCACTGAGGGGCACAGATGGAACCCCTGGGACAAATTTGTGGTTTCCCATCCTCTCATCACGATTGCACTTTAAGATGGTCATATGTTACACATGCACTGCCCTATTCTCCCTGACACAGATGGCAATACCTCATATCATCATATCTATCCCTTCCCTTTTGAAGACTCAAGCTAGTTTTTCAAGTGAACCTGAAAAAAAATGTTGCTTGAGAGAAATTGGCCTATCTGGGAACACATTAACCTATACCCTGTCTTAAGACTGCATCTACACTGGCATTGCTGAACCCATTACGATGCTGTACTGTCATGCTGTATGCCTGCAACCCTAGACTCCACTTTAAAAACTTGGCATTTTGCTAGCTGACCACCTTAATAACTTCTCATTTTACTGGCTAACTCTATATAGATATGTTAAGGGATTGTGGTCTGTAATCACAGTAAATTTCCTTCCATACAGATACGGCTGAAGTTTCTGCAATGCCCATACTAAGGCTAGACATTTTCTTTCTACAGCTGCATAACATTCATCCTTGGGTTGTTGTCTATGCCTGAGATATACAACTGGGTGCTCTTCTCCTTCTGAAGAAAATTAACAGAGTACAGCCCCCCATCCCATGATTTGAAGCATCCATCTGCACAACAAATTATTTGCTGTAATCTGGAATGGCTAACATAGGGGGCCCTCCCAGATCCCTTTTAAGCTTTTGGAATATATGCTCACAGGCTCGGGTCCACACTATCTTATCTTGCCATTTTTTCCTTGTCAAAAATGTGAGGGGAGCAGCTATTGCACTATAATTGGGAATGAACTTTCTATCATACCCCGCTGTCCACAAGAATGCCCTCACCTGCTTTTTGTTAACAGATGCAGGCCATGCCTGAATAGCTTTCACTTTGGCAGGCATTGGCCTAATCTTGCCAATCCCAATTCTAAATCCCAGGTAGGAAACTTCTGCCATACCCATCTGACACTTACTGAGCTTAATGGACAAACCTGTCATTTGCAGTCTGCCCAAGACATCCCTGACATGCTGAGGCTTCATCATGTTAACATTGTACAATTTGTGCCCGTGGCTTCTGCCTAGCAGGTTTACCATGTAATTAGCATTAATGACCTTTCTTACCACTTTATAGGGTCCCTCCCAAGCTGACTGCAGCTTATTGCGTCTGACAGGAATGAGCACTATAACCTGCTCTCCCACAAGCTACCCTTAGGCTTGAGCATTCTTGTCATACCAGGCCTTTTTCTGCTGTTGGATTCCCACCAGGTTTTCCTGGGCCAAGCCCATGAGCTCCCCTAGCATTGTACTGAGGTTTAGGACTTATGCCACAACAGACCCCTTGTGGGATTCACACTCACCTTCCCACTCATTGCAAATCAAATCTAAGGGCCCCCTCACCCTATGCCCATACAGCAATTCAAATGGTGAAAAACCTTTGTATTCCTGGGGTACTTCTCTGTATGCAAACAGCAAATGGCACAAATATTTGTCCCACTCTCTTTTAAACTGATATGCAAATTGCTGTATCATGGTCTTTAGTGTAGACTTTAACTTCTCCACAAGACTATTAGTCTGGGATTAGTAGGGGGTGGTCTTTAGGTGCTTCACCCCACAATGCTTCCACAAACAAGCCAGCAGGTCTGAAATGAAATTGGCATATCTATCAGTCACAGTTTCCCTCAGGAAACCTACCTTGCTGAAAATCTTTACCAAAGCATTTGTCACCTTCTCTACCTCGATGAGGACAGAGCTAGTACAGCAGGATATTTAGTAGCATAATCTACTACCACCAGGATATACCTCTTCCCTGTAGAACCTGAGGTACTCAGAGGCCCAACAATATCCATAGTTACCCTCTGAAACAGCTCCTCAATCCCAAGCACAGGCATCAACAGACCCTTGACCTTGTCCCCTGCCTTGCCTAACATTTGTAGTGCTCACAGGTCCTGCAGTACCCTATTTCATCCCTTGCAGTCTCAGGCCAATAAAAGTTCTGTATAATATGTCTCTTGGTACACCTTAGGTCCATATGACCTGCAAAAGGAATGTCAGGGGCTATGGCTAGAAGTGCCAGATGGTAGGTTCTGGCACTACCAATTTCTGTATTACCTCACCTCTAGCCCTCCCTCAGGGTTCCACTCTGTGTACAGTAACCCTTTGTTCGAGTATACCGACCCCCCCTTTTTCCTTGAGCTCAGGTGTTACCTTAGCTACCTCCCTCAAGCTTTGTAAGGTAGCTTCTGAAAAGTAAGCCTGTCTCAACTCTAACTTTGTGACTCCTCCTAGCTCCCCTTCCACAGGAAGCCTAGTATCTTCTGATAGCAGTGCCTCATTGTCAGCCTGAGTACTACCACTCACCTCTGTCCTTGCAGTTACCCTGTCCATGGGACCATCAGTACTTACCAGTGTCTGTGGTTAACTTTTAGGCTCACTGCTACAGGTTAGGTTAGGTACCTCCCTGAAATAGCCACATCACCAACCCCAGCTTCAGGTGTGGGTTCTCTCTGGTTCTCCTCCAGCCTACCAGACCTACATGCCTGTCTGCAAGCATGACTGCATGTAACTACATGCACACAAGGTACTGCATTATCAAAATCATTCTCTATCAAAACATCAGCAGGAATACCCTCAAACACAGCTACCTGCTCATTTTCTTTTCCACCCTCCCAGTCAAGGTGAATTCTGGCCAATGGTATTTGGAATGAGATCCCTCCTAAAGCTCTAATTGGACTGGATTGCCAAAGTAAGTGCTTCTCCTCTTTAACAATTGCAGGCTTCACAGTGGTTATGTCAGAGGTCACTAAGATTGGATACAAACTCTGGTGACAGCTTGGTACCCCTGTTATCTCCAGACAACTAATTACTGGCATACTGTTATTCACACTTGCTGGCTCCCTCACCATTTGTTTCCCACCTTGTTTCAGTGGACATTTGTATGCTACATGGCCCCTCTGGTTACATTTAAAACATCTAATCCTTGATCCTGGATGTATACCTAAACTAGTGGCTTCTCCTGTTACTGGTAGACTCTGTTAGGGTGTTTTAGTTTGTCCACTATGGGTTCCTTTATATCCATGTGTAGCACTGGGTATCCCTTTCTTGTGCAGTGATGCCCTGCTTGCTAAGTGGAGATCCCCTTTTCTCCCCAGCTCATCTCCAAAGTTACACTCTGGTCTGCCAACCAGATCCTCATGTTCTCAGTCAAAGTACTAAGGGGTTGTTCCCTCATCAAACAATCTGCCAGTCTTTTAAAAGTGGTGACCTGACACCCAGTCACCCACCTATAAAAATAAGTGCTTTACTGAGCAATATAATCACATACACTTGTATCTGCCTTGCGTTTATGCTCATGAAACTTTTTTCTGTAAGCTTCAAGTGTTAACTTATAACAGTTCACGAAACATTGTTTTACTCTATCATAGTTTAAACAATCAGTATCAGACAATTTAAAAACAGCAGTTACAGCTTTACCATGGAGTAAAGTGGTCAGGAACCATACCCAGAACACTTAGTCAACATTATTCTGTTTACACACTATTTCAAATATATGAATAAAACTATGAAAGACATCCCTCTCTGCAAATTGTGGAAGAAATACACTAACCTTTATTGCTTATTGGGACAAGTTATTCCCTTCACCATTACCTCTATGACCCTGATGAAGAGTTAACATCTGCTTCTCATGTTGTCATGGCTTCTCTTTTTCTTCAGCCTCCAATCACTGCAGTCTCATTTTCTTCAATCTCCAAATGCGGCATCTCTCTTCGGTCTCCAAACGTTTGGCCTCCACTTGATGCTGCTTTTCATTTTCTTTGGTCTCCCAACATTACAGTCTTTCTTTGATCTCCAGTTCATGCTGATGCTGCTTCTCCTTTTCTTCAGCCTCCAAATGTTTGGTCCCCAGTTCAAGTCTCTTTAACTCCAAATGGATTTTAAAGTCTCCTGAGGAAAAGGTGAACTGTCCTGATTCTGAAGTCTGCACATCTCCATCACCAAATGGCCACTGGTCTATGCTGCAGCTGTGATTAAAGCTTAACTAATTTCCTCTTTAGTTCATTTAGCATGCACCAGTCCTTTGACTTCATATACTTTGGCCAAATAGTTATTTTTCAGCTTAACATAATCCTCCACTGAAATCTTTGCCTGCTTTCCCTGACTAAACTAAACTAACAACAATACATAAAACTGTTGTGAAAATTAAACTCTGAATGTTTACCTTCTTGCTGTTGAGAGTACACACACCTTCAGTGACAACTGCCCACAGACTACTGAAGTTCAATTAATATCCCACTGCTCTGACACCAATATGAGATGGCCTCTCTACCCCAGACCAGTAAACAAGGAGCCTCAATCTTCACCATTGACATCACTGAGAGATGAACACTAAAAACAGGAATGAATTTACACAGAATTTTGAGATGCAGCTCTCTGCATCAAGCACAATTTACCCAAAGAGTACACAGGAAATATGCTCCAGACCTGGGACTGGACTATCCAGATCCCAAACAAGACTCACTTTGGAGCACTGTGTCCCAGTTCCAAGTAGCTGTCACACCTGCAACTGGGTATTTGATTTTCATACATTCACACTTCTGGGAAATCCTAGCACAGATTTACCAGCTGTACCCCTTCTGTCCAGACTATAAGGTGACCATGGTGCCAACATTCATCCACTCTTAGGCTCTTACAAGGGTATCCAATTAAAGAGATTAAAACAATACCAGTATTAATGGTAAGAGTGTAGAGTGTATAGTGTAGAGAGTAGAGTGTAGCCATGAGATTACTAAATATTTAACTATAATAAATGCCAAAGTTTGAATCACAGGAGAAATAAAACTTACACAGTTTGACAGCTTCAATAGATGCAGAAATCAATACTTAACTAATCTCACTATATTTCCTGGCTGTATTAAAAATACTTGTTCCCTAACTAACTTAATTAACACAGCAAGGCAAGATTAGATGCACAGATCCTTACTTCAACAAGGCAAGGTAATGAGCTTCCAACTAAAACTGAGCTGACTCAATTGACTGTGATAACTGTCATAGATCTTTATATCAGGTTCCAAAATAAACAAAACAAAACAAACTGCTGTGAGAGTTCCAACCTCTCAGTGCTGGTTATAGAATGACATCACATCTGATCATCTGACTCTGGTACAATGCACATTCAGAGATTTGCTATGAAACAATTTTAAAACCTTCTACTCTTTCCTTCCAGAAGTCTTTGTTTAAGCATACATTTAATCAGTTATAATAACACTGTTGATACATTTTTAACACAAGTATCTGTACAAGTTAAGTGTCAGAGTCAAGTGACACAAAATTATTTACAAAACTCCAGATAACTATACTGGCATAATATTAAACATGGACTGCTGTATTCTCTCAGGCACAGATGGCAATACCTCACACATACACACACACACACACACACACACACACACACACACACATATATATATATATATATATATATATATATATATATATATATATATATATATATATATATATATATATATGGATTCCTTCATAAACTGGCCAAAATACCCCTATTGCCACCCTCCCACTCAGAGATGCAGTTGCGAGGTGGTATAGGAACAACACAATGTCTGGGCCACAATAATCATTGCCAATGTTTCATATGTTGAAGAATTAAAGTACTCCAACACTCCATACTTGGTCTAGTGCAGTGCCAATATTTAGAAATGAATGCTGAAACTACATTTTTGATCAAGGATGAAGAGCTGTAAGCAATCAGATTTTGACATTTAAAATAAGTGGTTTGCTACACTTTAAAGAAGGAAAAGAGTAAAGAGAACCTTTTTTGTTCCTCAGTCTAAAGTTGAATAGAGCATCATCAGTGAACAGCGTAAGGCACAGAAAAGTTAAGTGCATTTCTGCCTTTCCCACTAAAACAGACAGAAACACACACACACACACACACACACACACACACACACACACACACACACACACACACACACACACACACACACACACACTGTCATATGCGTTCTCTCTATGGCTAATACTTGATTGCTGCTTCAGTCTATCCCTGCATGTTAACACAATAGAGGATGTCATCAACCATCTTACCCTCAATCACTGAAATACTACTTTTCCATCTACAACTAAATGTCCTACTTTTTCTGACATATGCCTCTAAGAAACACATCAGAACCCTTCAAACACTCTCTAACAGAATCTGCCACTTCATGCTTCTATCCTCAAAATAAACAATGCTGTGACACCCTTTGTATGCCAATTGGCTCCCTTTTACTTACATGCTGACCTGTTTCTGCCTAATGTATAAAATTTCATGATTGAACTCTTCTTTTGTCACTGGCCCTTCATTGGAGAAACAGCATGTCTGCTCTATTTTCAGTCCAGCAGTGCCCATATCCTAAGCAGGCTTAGATATTCTTAGTCATTCACACAGCATGTATTTACCATACTAGAACCCCAACTATGATACTCATTTCCCACAGAACGTGAACTGAATTACTCTCCTACCTAAAATACAGGGCCTCATGCAGATACTTTAACTTCACTTATATAACATAGGCCTAAGCGACTACAGAGTTTTTGGTCCATAGTGACTCCAATTTCTTAATGCATAATTCTCTCTATGTTAATCACATGACTGATATATACTAATCACATGACTGCGGTTACCCTACTGGCAACTTATCCCTCCTTCCTAACTATACTTTTACTTACCGATTTCTTACGTTTTAATTTATTGTTGGTCCTGTACTGTATACTTTCATTGTAAATACTTAAGTTTCAAATATGCTATCACCTTGTATCTCCATTACTTCACTGTTAATATAGGTTTTATTTGTTTTAAGTCCAAGGCTGTAGCAGAATTCGGACCCTTGAAGGTCAGTCCACTACCATTATTAGCAAGCGTAATGAAGTGATAATAAAAAAAAAAATGAAACGGAATAAAAAAATCAGACAAAGGGATGTGGAATTTGCAGTTTATTCTGCTGTATACATAAATAGAGATGAGAACAGATGAGGGATTTGGGATGTAGAAGTGAAATAGTCTTACCTTTACTGCATTTTGTAAATATTGCTAAAATAAAATGAATATTTCAGAGTGCAGGTAGCATCAGAAGTGAAATGTAGGCATGTTGTATTTGCAAGAAGAGAATGAGTGTGAGCTTAAGAGAACTGACATAACTAATAGGGGTCAAATTTATGACACAAACCTTATTGCAGCATTAAACAAATCAGCAAAAGTAATGGTAACCATCATGAAAATGTTGACATTCTTAATGTTTTAAATATGCGTAGGAGTGTAATTGAGCAAATCATTAGAAATTTATCATAAATGAGACTGACATCAAATTATATGCAGTTATTTCTCACTGGTAACATAGAACAACACCAAAACAAGTATAGTGACACAGCATTCAGTAAAAAGTGAAACAGAATCCACAGCAGTGTCTGTACAGTGAAATCAATGCATAGTTGTGCTTATGTAATGAAACAAGGTTCTTGGTACATGTTCAAGGAAAAAAATTATGATTCTAAAAATAAATAGACTTTTAAGTGTAGTTTCAAGAAAATAACTCTAAAATCGTTGAATCTCAGAATATTTCATTTTTACCAATGTACCCCAATCGTACAGTTAGTATATATAAGTAGAGAATGGGTGAAAGGGAGAATCCCTCTAACAGAAAACACTTTTTAGGTGTACTAGTGAGTTTTTGACTTTGCTGCAATATTCCAACAATCACTCTTACTCTTTCAGAGTTTTGAGGCTTTCTCTGAAAGGTTTAAACATTCATAAAGGGCATCTTGAAATCATTTTTCAAGAATGCATATTAGTACTGCCGTATAATATCTATGCCTAAATGACATGCATTTGCACTAGTAGGAACAAAATAAAATAACAGTGGTTGAAGTGTACATTTCATATACTCAGAAGTGTATTAATTCGGCAAACATCAAACTATATTCCACATTCCTACAAGCTTGTAATGAAAAGAAGGAAAGAAATGGAAGAGAAACTTATGATAACATTGTTGCTTGTGAGTTAAAATATTAAATAGATTAAAAATATATTCAAAGTCCAACAATGGCATCTGTGGCAAGACACATGAAACAAATAACAAATCATTTAATAGCATCTAAGAGTTATAAGCATGCTAAGATATAAAATAAGAGGCAAAGGTGGTCCATGAAAGGAACAGAAAGTCAATACTTTTACATGACAAATCATGAAGGAGTATTCTGCGGATAGACTATGACATCTGTAAAACAGTTTTAATGAAGGCATTCATGCATGTAGCCATGCATGTCACCCCACTAAAAGCAAAGAAATAAGGTTCATCATCATCATCATCATCATTCTCTTTCGGCTTTTCCCGTTAGGGGTCGCCACAGCGGATCATCTCTTTCCATTTCTTCCTATCCTCTGCATCTTGCTCTGTCACACCAACGCCTGCATGTGTCCTCTCTCACCACGTCCATAAACTGTCCAATCAACGAATTGCCTCTCTTGCTTTGTCTCCAAACTGTTGAGCTGACCCTCTAATATCTTGTAGACCTTCTTTCACTCTCCACGGATACCCGCCTGTCACAAATCTCCCAAGTATGTCTGATCTCATCTGTTAACCTGTCCATCACCACTGCAAATAAGAAAGGACTCAGAGCTGATCCTTGATGTAATCCCACCTCCACTGCAGTCCTCACCACTGTCACACTACCCTATACATATCCTGTACCACTCTTACGCATTTCTCTGCCACTCCCGACTTCCTCACAATATACACAACTCTTCTCTAGGCACCCTGTCATATGCTTTCTCCAAGTCTACAAAGACGCAATGCAACTCCTTCTGACCTTCTCTGTATTTCTCCATCAAAGAAATAAGGTTACATACTCTTATCAGAACTTAAAAATTCTGTCCCACACAGAGCTATTCTTATTATCATGTTTGACACTTTGCACCTCAAAGTAATTACAACCAAAGTTTTAATTTTATTTAAAGAAACTTCTTTATTGCTATGCCTCCAGTACTCAGTTATCATTCATCTGGTGACAGCAGAGAGGGCTAGACTCGAAAAACACAAACATGCTTGTGGATTACTGTGATCTAAGGGCAAGAACAGGTGGACTTAGCAGAAAATAATGAAATGGCTGTATTTAGGATTTCTGAAGCATATCAGCAACTGCTAGAAAGCTCCAGAATTTATTATAGGTGTCTACTGTTGATTCTACAAAGAAAACATAAGCTGGCATCAAGTCATACACCATCCTCATGGGACATGTGTCTTCATGGAACAGTGACAATGAACTCTCACAGATTGATAACTATCTATCTAAGGAGGATACCCAACTTGTTTAAGAAGATTTAGTAAGTATTTCACACATGGGGACTCTAGAATGCCCTCAGATCTAGTGCAGTGGTTAAAATTAAATGAGGTAAGTTAACTAACCCTTGCCTCCTTATGAAGCCATGCAACTTTCCTTCCTTTAAATATCTCCTCATCTGATAATAATCAAAATCAATATTCAAATACATCTTCAGTATCACAATAAAAGAAGGAAAACGGGTTTTCTTCCAAACAGCAATAATGTAGACCAGATCACTATATGTATTGTATTCCTTTATTTCCCAGTGAAATTATAATTTTGTCTTTTTTCCCAAAATAGCAAACCACATCACCTGAAGAAGAAGAAGCAATTTGAATAAATGTGTAACTGTTAATCAGCATTTATTGAAAACAGTTGTAACTAAGCATGAATTATCATGTTACTAGACAACCAAAACATGAAATCTGAAAACAGTAATGCCAAGGTAAAGGTTCCCGCATGCAAGCAATCTATAATTATCAACATTTATGGTGGAAAAGGAGTTGTATCAAACTCAGCATACACAAGGATAACGAAAAGTCATTTTTAAGCATGTCTCTTATGGAAACAAGAATCTATCTAAGAAGAACTCAGATATAAGACGATCTAGCTGAATTTGAATTGGTTTATCAACAATAAACTAAGAAATCATTCAAAGAAATTTAGATTGGTGGTATTTGGTCCTTCTGCTAAACGTCTTTGTAGTTTCTGTGTCAGTATTACTGACCATTATGGTTTCATACATTATCAGGTAGATGATCAAAGATGCTCTTATGTGTTGTTAGAGAAGTTGATGTCATTTGAATTACATACAGGACTATTAGCAAAAAGCAGCACAGCAAAAGCAAATAACTGTCAGAAAACAGAATACAAAATAAATTGCAGTATCTGTAGGACTACCGGCACTTTATTAATTAAAGTCATTGTCTTGTTAATAAAGTGCTGGTAATCCTACAGATGCTGCAATTTATTTTTTATTCTGTTTACATACAGGACAGACTGTTGAGAATGTCCTGAGCCAATTCAGATTTGATCAGAGGTTATCCAGTCTATGAGGCCAAGCTAACCATACACTTAAATTCTATTTTTACTCAAATTCTGGATAGCCACCCCACTATTTTTCTTAAATCAGCCAACAGCACTGCAGTATTGCAGACAAGTGGGAATATGATTCAGAAGTTAATCTCTCATGGGATTCACTGCATCTACACAAGGTAAGCATGTTAGTGCAATGAACAGCAGTGCTAATTGAATATGTATACTGCTCATCACACCTACATGGATGCAAGCACCTTTCCCTGGTCAACAGTAGTGCTTGTGGCCATGGAAGGGTGCTTGCATGCAGCAGCACACAATTTAAACAAAACAGATTGCATATAGGCAGGGCTCAGACACAAGCATGTACTGTAGCCCACATATATTAAGGGAAAGTACATGAATACAATACAGAATGAGGAGAGGTGAAATGGCAGAATAGGTAGAGAAAAATGTGATATAATAACATAGTAAATGTTGTAGAGAGGAAATGATTAAAGTGTACTCGTATCTCAAAGGCAAACAAGCATTATGAACATAAAACCTAGATGACTAATGTAATGATAATTACTATGAATGTCAATCCCATGGGTAAGCACATAAATAATAAAGGACATGGATTATTACTAGGCTAACTGCCCTTGTAGACCATTTTAAGCCAATTACCCCTGTGGGGATCAAACCCTGCTCCTTGTATTTCTAAGGTAAGCACCTTAACTATTATGCCACCCTCTCACCTGCTGATAAAGGTTACAGATAGAGACATAAAGATGGACTGTAACAAAGGGAAGTGTAGCTGTGATATACATGTTAATTAAACGGTTGACATCAGATAACAGTTTTCAAAGATTCGCTAAGGGGTGGATGCATAGAATGCATTGATAGCATATAAGGATGAATATATAGGGAACAGATGTATGAAAGCTGACAGCAATGATGAAGAACAAAGGGACGTTATAGCTGTAATGTCAGGTAACTCTGAAATGAACATGTCTATGCAACACTAACAGGAAATGGATTCATCACCTAGAGGCATGTCATACATAGGAAAGTGCTGTATGTTTAAGTAAATGATAAGTGGCAATCTAATAACAAACATCATACACAAGAGACCACTGTCAAGACTGAGTGTTAGTATCTTGACTATATCACCAGCTGAATGATTCTACAACCCCTTTCATTCTGTTAAGAAGCTGATTCTTTTTTTCTGTGAATTCTTTGTAATTTTGTAATTTCTGAAACTCTAATGCATCTTTTCTCCTCGGGCTACCACTAAAACTGGTCCTAAGTGGCAAGTTGAACCATCCTAGTAAACAAAAAGCAATAAGTTAATAAATAAATAATATCCCATAGTACTCCAAAAATGATAAACTGCCATGCAAGCATTCTACGCATATTACATCTTCAGGTTTATTTATTTATTTATTTAGTTGACATTTGTTTACTGGGAAAGTCAGACTAGGCCAGAAAGTGCCCATTTTCAACAGATGATTGGGGAGGAAAGCTCCACAATCACAATATTTCAAAAATCAAGTACAGGTATTTTAAACCAAAACCACAAAGTATCATGTTACATTGCAAAAACAGCAAGTACAGATATTTTCAATCACAAAGTATCTTGTTAGATTACAAAACAGCAAGTACTGATATTTTCAATCACGAAGTATCATGTTAGATTACAAAATACAGATACTTTAAATCCCAAAGTATCGTATCAGATTACAAAACAGTAAGTACAGATATTTCAATCACAAATATCCTGTTACCATACAAACATAAGAGTGAAAAAATCTTGTAAGGAGAAAGACATATTAGAGCATGTGTTTCACAGCAGAGTGCAATGAAAATAGCATGAGTTGAATAGAATACGTGAGGAAAAATAAGTAGTCGTATTATTCGTTAGATAGATTAGTACGTGGTAAATGAGAACTGAGGCAATTCTAATAAGATATTTAAAGAGATGACAGAAATTACATGGTTAGAGACAATGAGATGGAATTGAGTGATATCATGGTATAAGAGATATGTTCATATTATGGTTATAGAAGGAAGTAAGATGGAGAGAAGGAGATTATAAGAAGTGCAGGGTAGGATGTCTTTAGATACCTTAGGTGGGTAGGGAGGAAAGAGCCCAAGGAAAGGTCTGCAGAGATGAATTAAATAAGGTTTGGTAGTAGGGAAAACAAAAAGTTGTGGAGTAGGAGGCTGTAGAGAGTAATCAAATGTAATCTAGGTTGAAGGGGGTGAGTGAAATATAGTGAGTAAGTTCGGCCAAGATTGGCAAGAAAGCAGGTCCAAGATTTTGTAAGCTATTCTTTTAGAGAGCATTCAAAAGTGTGAAGGCTAATAATAGTTCTGGTGGTTAGAGATAAGGAGTTGCATTTTTTTTGCTACTGAGTGTGAGTATAGGCTTTGTACAAGGGATGTATTTGGTTTATTTATGGTCAGGCTTCATGCCCATTGAGTGGTGCACAGCTACAGTTATCCCACTCCACAAAGGGGGATCCACCTTTGATCCCAGGAACTACCATCCCATCAGTCTGATGAGCCTGATCTGTAAGGGCATGGAACGTATTATCATGGAACTTATAAACAAAGATATTGGCAACCTCCAAACACTGGAACACACCCAGTTTGGGTTCACGAAGGGCCGATCTTGTCTCCTGAACCTGACTGACTTCTTTGAATCAGTCTCCAGAGCTGTGGACAAGGGTAAGGTGGTCCACACAGCCTATCTGGACCTCACCAAGGCCTTCGACACCATCCCCCACTCTGGAATCATCGATAAACTTACTAAGCTGGGCATAAATCCCTATGTCACTCAATGGGTTGCCAACTGGCTTACTGACAGAACACAGACTGTAAAAGTAGCCGACTCCAAATCCACGTCCAGACAAGTGACAAGTGGAGTATCTCAGGGTTCAGTCCTGGAACTGCTCTTGTTTGGCATCTACTTCTCTGAAGTACAGGCCAACACTAAGGGACTCTGGCTAACAAAGTTCACAGATGACTGCAAACTGGGAGCCATTATTGAATCCCCAAATTATATGGATATTCTACAAAAGGGCCTTACAGAAACAGATGCTTGGTGCCAGAGCCATGGGCTCAAGCTTAATGCCAAGAAATGTAGTTATCCCCTTTGGGAAAAAAACATGTACCCATGAATTACCACATAGGTGGCAGTACAGTAAACACTGAATGTGTGATGAGAAACTTAGGGACACAGGTAGACAGTGGTCACACCTTCGATAACCACATTGCCACAACAGTCAGGAAATCCTTCTGTGTGGCACACCTCATCACTAAGGGCTTTTCATCCAGAAAAAAGGAGGTCATTGTCCCACTGTACTCATCCCTCATTAGACCCATTATAGAGTACAATGCCCCATTTGGTATGTACCTCACAAGACATCTGCAAAAGCTGGAAAGGCAGCAGAAATACCTCACTAAAAGAATCACAAGCCTAAAGCAGATGCCCTGTGCTGACTGTCTAAAAAAACTCCACCTATACTCTGTGGCATATCGTCTACTCAGAGGCGATCTCTGCTTAACACACAAGGTATGTCAAACCCTGAGCTGTTGGACATGCTTCACGTAAAGAATTCCCAATCCCTCAGAGCCACATGCTCCAGGGATCGAAACCTTGTCATCACAATGAATAAAACATGCTGGAGGGATCGGTTCCTGACCCAGAGACTCCCCATACTCTGGAATAGACTGCCCATACATGTCAAGCAGAGCACCTCCTTGGCCCTCTTCAAAAGCAACCTTGACAATTGGATGGGAGATAGGAGATTCACCTCGGGAATCACGTCAGTCACCCTGCTAGACAGGGGTCCAGGGAAGTAAATATTGTTGGAAGAAATATCCAGGGAATTGTTATGACAAGGCTTGTATAGGCCCTAGGGCCGATAGTCTAGTACCAACATATGAACCTATGAACCTATAAGTTGTTTATCTTCCAATCTAAGAGTTCTTTTTGGAAAATACATGCTGATAAAATGGGTAAGAGCTGGGCAGGTTAATGGTTTGTGTATTAGTATGTGTGTTTTGTTCAGTGTCATAGACTACAGCCATAAAGATATGCATAGCTCATCACCACATGAGAGATTGCTACATATGAACAGGAAGGAATCTCATGCTATCACATTTCAGATAGTATGCAATATGGATAACATTATCACCACTGTCTTTGTCTGGTGCTATGGGACCAGTCATGTTGGTCACAAATTTTTACTAATTGTTCCAGGGATTCACTTAGCATTTCATATCACAGCTAAACTTTGTGGTAAGTATGTGTGCCACACAGGGCATAGCTAACATTGAACAAAGAATCCACAAAAAAAATGATGGTCAGCCAGAAACAGCAATGACAATAATCCCCAAATGTTTATTGACTAAAAGTTTTCCGATCCAAAACAAATTAACTTAATTTGTTTTGGATAGGAAAGTTTTTATTCAATAAACATTTGGGGATTATTGTCATTGCCATTTCTGACTGACCATTGCTTTTCGTAAATTTGTTTAGTTTCAGCTCATTTGTTAATGCTATGTGCATATAGAGGAGACAGAAAATCCCTAATTACAAAGCAAAGATCTCTGTGTATGTCATAGGTAATTATGCAAACCTGTTGGAGCCCAAGGTGCTGACCACAGTTCTATGTCTACAATGTTTTTTCAAGTAGAGTTACAACTGCATGATAGACTGCTTGTTTGGCATTTGGAAGATGTCTCGTGCTTGGCTGCCATAAGGAGATGTGAGCCAGACCTGTGTCATACTGTGCCACATGTGTCTGCAGTGAATACTGCCAACCATACAACATGCTGCCTAGTTGCTTTCTAAGAATTACTTACTGCAGGATGACTCATATTAGGTAAAAGAGCATATGACTTCACTGGTACGTGTTGCACAATGTATATAGTATATCTATGTTATGGCTTTTTGACATCATCTGATGGAGTTGCATACAGTGAGGCATGAAACTTGTCTATTGGTTGTGTACTACAAAATTATTTTGAAGATAATATTCAGTATAACGGTTCAGAAATTAAAAGATGCATGAGAATGCACCACCTCTGGACTAGAGTGTAACAAGATAAAAAAAAATGTATGAACAATATCTGAGACACAGCTTTGTTTAAGGCAAAAGTCAGACACTATGCATATAATTATCTGTGTAGGACAGAATCTATAGAGTCATACAGGATCATGGATACAATGTGTGACATTCATATATGACACAAACATACCTGTTTGGATTTTCTGCTCCTGCCACAGCTGCAAAAACTGTTGCAGGGACAGCAGCATGTGACCTTACATAGATAAATGGCTGTCCATGATGACTGTGTATAACAGAATCTGGCAGTTCGCATGTGTGGTGGGTAACAAATTGTATGAAAAGTACCACACCCAACAAGACAAGAGAAAAATGGCTCACTGAACAGAAAGATAATAGCACTGTCCAAGCCACCCAGGACTAATGCAATGTAGCCCTAATGGCAGACTGCCTATTATTGCAGAATCATATAATTATTCATAGCTGAATCTGATGCAGGTACTATGGTCCAATGGCATAGCCACCATCATAACCATGGCCACAGAATTTATAATGTACAACAGTGGATATGTCGATTTGATATAGATTTGATGTACTGTTTATTCCATCTGCTGTGTCTACATCCCTGCTTTTTACTCAATACAACAGTCACCACTGTAGACCTATTCAATCATTAAAACAGACCAAACGTATAATGTTTTTGAGCCAAGAAGCAAGCACAAACCACTTATACTTTGTTTACCAATCACTAATGCTTTCATTGTCAGTGTATGTAACATGCAGATTTCGGTGATTTCTGTTGCCCATGTAAGCCTTTGCTTACATGTGAAGAGGAACAGTAGCATTACTCTTGTTATCTGCTGTATACCTTTATTAGGAAACATCACCTCTAGCACTGGAATTGCATTTCTGCAACTGTCCAGAGCTGGCTTTTACTCCCCAATATTGCCTCTATTTTGATACAAACTTTATTGGCTGTACTTACAGCATTAGACATGTCAGTTACATGCAGAGGTAAAGAGAAAATCAACAGAGTACCCATATACCATACACAGGCCATAAAAATGAATGCGGGCTACATTATGGACAGCAACTAGCAAATCTATGAATACAAACATATACTTGCTCTGCAACCTTGTGCTCTGACCGCACAAGATATCTCTGAAGGTGCATTTACACTGGAGGATATGGGTGTGGAACAAGCCGCTGCATAGGAATTGCAGTGTCACTTGCTCTGAAATAAAGACATTCACTAGTATACATCATGTCTTCCAATTATGTTTGTTGCTGATGCTGTGCGTTCTCCACTTGGCTAATTGTCAACTGTAATGCATGGAACAAACCCCCATCTGAAAAAAACTGAATAGCAGTTAATATTGTAGCATTCTGAATACTTAGATATGAAAGCAGATTGGCCACAGCTGCAGGATTCTAATAGCCACATATATCTGTATACAGTGTTTGATGTGGTCTTACCTGTTGAAGCAGTGGAAACAGCAATGTTATACCTTCACAAGGTCTGGTGTGTGACTGCCCACCTTTATCTGCCATGGTTTCTAATTTCACTGAGCCACTAGTAACAGCACTGTATTGTCAGTGGGCAGCTGTCACATGCATTGACACTGGCTATTTACTGTGTGCACGGAGGTAAAGACCATGGTATCATATAGCCCACATGAAGATGCCAGTCTCCTTCATAACTCATTCTGCAAGCAGCCTAAACATCATGATTTGGTGTACTAAACTGTACCACTAAGTACTTATTGGTGAAATTAATTCTATTTATCATTTACCACACTAAAAAACTTGTAAAACCTACTCACTGCACTGTTATCAATATCATTGTGCATGCCTAAGCTAAGAATAATGCTAAGCTATATGTACTACACAAGCTTGACATTTCTGTGCAATAACCATTTGAATTCATATTCATTACTAATCAAACAAGGTTGTTAGGAACATGGCTCCTACTGACAATTTTATTTATTCACTTGTCTATTTGGTTTTACTATGTTCTTTAAGTTCCAAAGCTTTCCAAGCCCACTCTGTTGCTTTCAACTTGCTACACATTCACCTTTCCCAGTTCCGCTTTCCCCACACTGTTGGTCATAGATGTAACTTTGACTAAAGCATGCTAAGATGAAATTGTGTACTAAGCATTTACCGAATGTGTCTGACTGTATTTAGCTTATTCCTCTGATGTCAGTATTGGCAGTAATGTTCATCCATCTGTCTCATTAGCTTGACTGATTTAATAAGTGCACACATGTTGGGTAACTTTAACACATGGATATCTTAAAGTGTTATTTAAAAGCACGGTTTTAAGTGTCATACATTCTAAGAAGTCTGTTGAACAAAATCATATAAAAGCGCTCATTGAATACATTTTTTCTTCCTCTTTTCAGAAACATTTTTTTTTTTTGTTCTGTTTTAGTTTACTTGTTACTTGCCTTGGTAAATATTCTTTGCCAAGTGCCTCTGTCCAAGGGAAACCCAGAAGCACTGCCTCACCCAGAACCACACAGTAAGCAAATGGAAAATAAAGGAGTCAAAGCCAATTCTTCATGGAGAAGGTCATTAGCAGGTTACGGCCTTGTTTTTCACTGTTATGTAAATAAACCATTATAAATGAACAGAAACAATGCTGCAGTGAAGCACATAGAGTTCTGTCCCAGACTTTTACCCATTCCACCAGCTGTTTATTTACTGTACTATGGAAATGATGTTGTTGGTCTGCAACATCCATAAATTCAATGTTCTCCTTAGGAAATGTAAAGCTCTCTTCTGCTCACATTAGCATACATTTGTCACCAGTGTAGAATTTACTTTTGAAACTAATTCTCCACTATAGCTGTTGCCTACTTAATCTCTCCTTAAACATGTCGTAGTTCATCTGTAGTCCCAGTGAGTAATGCATACTAGCAAACACATATGTGTTATACATACCACCTTCAAAGGTAATGACACATGCATTCATTCTGCTAATAAAATTTCACAATTAAACCTATAATTACATTGTGCTTGAGCTTCAGCATGTTATAGGACGTAAATAATTACACTTATCCCTCATATTTTCAGACATTTCCAAACATGATCTTGTGATGAATAATAAAGAGTAACAGAAAGAATCAGTAATACAATGCAGTTTTCTCAAAAGTCAAAAAGTTTCTCATTCGCACAGCAATGCATTTTAAAATGTAACCCCATACTCACAGAACCATTTAAGCTGATGCTTACACTGCAAGTCACTGTGATGCTAATTGCCATTACCATGTAGCATAGACAGGCCTTTATCTAATCATTATAAATAATTGATCATGCTACTGTAGTTTGAAGTGTTCTGGCCAAAGCAGAGTACCATCATTTGCTCCTCAGACACTACTTACAAAATGACTTTGCGTTTGCAAATAGCTAAACATTAGATGCACTGACGTAATGCAAGACACTTATAAGACGTGGATTCATTCATAACATATTTTCATTAGGTATTGCTATTGTTGGAGGACTATTGGTGTTCCAAACTATTAGTAGTCACATTTTATAGAGTATAAGAAATTGTTCGAAGTAGCATCAGTTACTTCTCAGAAGAGGAAATGCAAGTGAATATTATGCATTACTTAGCATGCCACACTCTTTCTGAACTGTTTTCTCTTTTGATGTGAAATTATACATATTGTTGAAAACAAGGCAGTGGCTTAAGACAGAATGGCGTCATGATAAGCATGTGGCTAACAATTCTGTCCCAGTATTGACAAGTAATTCCGTTCTAATTGTGCCTCTGTGGACTACCTACTCTATGTTTTCAATACAAGCAATAATGCTGTGCTTTATTTAAACACGTTGAGTAATATCAGTTTATTATGAACTGTATATTCATACTTTATTCAAATTGTATACAGCCTTTTACTTTTTACCAGTTAAACTGGGATTCCATTGCACTTACTGGTAGTAATCTACACTTGGAGCACTATGGTGTTTCTGGAAAGATCTACTGACCTCACTTATGGCTAACAGATGTGGAAAGTCACACTGTTTAGAGCATACTTACGTCCTTAAATTCATGAGTGCTTCCAAAATGAGAAAACAAGCAAATACAAATAATTCAAGAGTAGAGTAAATTCTATTTTAAAAGAGAATATGAATAATAATGTTGGGACTGTGAAAACTGTTCTTTACATTAATAAATATCATTGCACTCAAAGTCTTTGCATCGGTTTATCATATTATATTGTAAAGTTTCATACTTCTTTTACATTTTCACAAATAATTCTGTATCTTCGAAGCCTTGTAAATTAGGAAAACACTGTCAGTAGCAGTAACACTTTGTTCAGCCAGTTATAAGCTTTCATAGAATGGTGAACAATTATTTTTTGGGTACTGAATTTTTAAGGTATTTGCAGAAATATTAAAATGATGCCTATATGCAAAATGAACAGTGTAAACAACAATCATCTTTTACTATATGACTTAGAATTCAAGTGCTGGTGGCAGTTTTCTTTAGCGTTATCTAAGGTTTCAGCTGACAGCATGCCCTGGTTTATAAATTACTTGGATTTGTCATTACAGATAACAATATGGAAGTATTCCATATTTTCATAATAGTAAATATGCAACCAGCAATATTATCACTGTAGTGCACTATACATTAATACTGGCAATATATTTTTCTGTATTTTTTTGTCTTCTACCATGTCACTTCATACTATGCCCGTCAGGAACATAAAACTCAGTTGTAAAATATATAAATATGAAAATATGCCCACTATTTGCCAAAAATCATTTAATCTTGTTATTGCAGTGTGTAATAGCCCTAATCCAAGTGGTGCAATGTTCATGAATAACAGCTATAGTGTTGTTATGATACCAGCCCTGAAAACAATATTTTTGCATAAAAGTGTATTTTCATTCATTTCATTCTTTAAGAATCTTGTGTCATGAAAATAACCTATATATTAACAGACCTTTATCAAACAGAATAAAGATTAAAAATAGGATGAGACAAGGATGCCCTTTATCCCCCTTCTTATTCAATATATACCTCAAACCATTGTTCCTGTACATTAAAAAGAAAGTATATTATAAACCCACCATCTCTCTTCAATTCTAAAATCTTTTACACAGCTTTTGCAGACAATTTAAACATTTACTTCACCACCCCCAGCACTGACATACCCAAATTATTAAAAGCATTTGGCTATTTCTCAGGCATATCTAATTATAAACTTAACTTAAAAAAAAACAATATTTTCCCCTTAAATCCTCCCAAATTATTATCGTTAATCGCATTTTTAGACAAATTTAAATAAAAGACTCAATCAAATATCTTGGGATTACATTTTTCCAAAACAAAAAATATTTTTATCAAAATAATATTTTGAATAAATGGAATATGATGCTAGACTGAAACACATGGAACAATCTCAAAATAGCATTCCTATCCAAGGTCTCGATAATCAAAATGAATATTCTTCCCAGAGTTATTTATATATTTATAACCACACAAGTGGTAATGCATAACAAATTCTTCAAACAAATACACACGTTTCTGGCCAAATTCATTTGGGAGCCTAAAAAAACAAGAATATCATATCAAAAACTATCTCTACCAAAACTAAAAGGGGGTTTAAATTTACCAGATTTTAAACTGCATTATACCATTATCAATAGTAGTAGAATACTAAAGATAGCAGAGTTTGCCTCTTAAACCAACAACTGGTCTCCTATTTGGCTGAAAATATATCATAGCTATATCAAATCTCTAGAAATTAATCCTAGAGCTCTTCCTTTTCTAAAAAAAAAGATATAACAGCTTATAAGATCATTGACCCTATAAAACTCTTCATTATCATACTTCAAAAGTTGTTCATTTCCCTTTGATCTTGGGCGAGCAATGGACGTATTTCAATCAATCCATAATAACCCAGACTTAAAAATTAATAACTCAATGATAAATCTCAACAACTACGCTTTATTAAAAGACATGAGAATTAGAGATCTATACCCTTATCACAGCTATACAATTACAGACCTGAGATCTCAACTTAATTTACCAAAATCATACACAATTATCTTGAGACAAATTAAAGAGGTATGTTCCAAACACCTTCAAAACTCCAAATTAAACAAGATGGATATAAACAATTGTGAAATTCTATGGAATACAATGCTATCTGGGAAAAAATGATATCCAACACATACAAATTAATAGCCAAGATCAAATTCCAAGATAATATACTTATTTCTTACAAATGGTTTAAAAGTAACTCATCAATAACTTAACAACAATTAAACCAAGCTTTGACATTAACACACAAAGCTTTACCATTGAAAACGTTAACTTACACACAACTCATGATCAGCAGCAATGCATATCTTACCCCCTCAGTACTACACAAATTTAACTCTTCGAATTCACCAAACTGCCCATATTGTAGATCACATGAAGCAGATCTAACTCATATGTTTTGTAGCTGCAAATGCGTATTTAAACTATGGAACTCATTAAAAATCCAACTGCAAAAGCAAGGCTATGAAAAAGCAACTCTTACATGGAATACACACTACTTCACATTCCTCCACCAGGAATATCCCATAAAAGCGACTATACATATCACATTATTCTTATTAATGAAACTATACATAGCATCCAAATGGGGGGACAGACTGAATATCAATTGGGCTGAATTCAAAAAGATGGTAATCAAACACTTGCTAGCTCTTAAATGGGTAATTGATGCAAAAAATAACAGTGTTAAGAAACTAAAAATAGGGGAACAGATATTCAACATACTGCTAGCTTAATCCACCCACATTATAATAAAGATACAGGCATTTATGGTTCTTAGGTTCATAGGTAGATACTAGGCTATTGGCCCTAGGGCTTATACAAGCCCAGCCAAAAAGGTACCCTAGCTTTTGCCACCCAAGAAAATTATTTTCCTGTGCCCCCGTCGAGCAGAGCCACAAAGGTGATCCCTGGGGTGAATTTCCTATTTCCTATCCAATCATCAAGATTTTTCTTGAAGAGTGCTAATGAGGAGCTTTGTTTGATATAGATAGGTAGTTTATTCCAGAGTATGGGAAGTCTCTGGGACAGGAATCTATCCCTCCTGCATGTTCTGTTTATTGTGGTGACAAGGTTTAGGTCCCTAGAGCATGTAGCTTGGAGGGATTGGGATTTATTTAAGTGGAGCATGTCCAACAGCTCTGGGTTTGACATAGCTTTGTATGTTAGGCAGAGATCACCTCTGACTAGGCGATATGCGATGGAGTAAAGCTGGAGTTTTTGAGACGGTCTGCACAGGGCATCTGTTTGAGGCCTGTAATCCCCTTTGTGAGGTATTTCTGTGGCCTTTCCAGTTGTTGCAGATGTCTTGTGAGGTACATACCAAAAGGGACATTGTACTCTATAATGGGTCTAATGAGTGATGAGTAGAGGGGAACGATGACCTCTTTTTTTTTGGATGAGAAACCTTTTGTGATGAGGTGTGCCACGTAGAAGGATTTCCTGACTACTGTGGCGATGTGATTATCAAAGGAGAGACTACTGTCCTCCTGTGCCCCAAGGTCTCTTATCACACTTTTGTTGTTAAGTATACTACCACCAATGTTGTAGTTCATGGGTACAGAGTTTTTACCAAAGGGGAAGACAATGCACTTTTTTGCATTGAGCTTGAGGCCATGGCTTTGACACCAGGTATCTGTCTCAGTGAGGCCCTTTTGTAGGATTTCCACATCATTAGGAGTTTTGATTATGGCTCCTAGTTTGCAGTCATCTGCAAACTTCATTAGCCAAAGACCTTCTGTGTTAGCCTGTACTTCAGAGAAGTAGATACCAAACAGGAGAGGACCCAGGACTGAACCCTGTGATACTCCACTTGTCACTGGTCTGAAGTCGGATTTGGAGTCTGCTACTTTCACAGTGTGGGTTCTGTCAGTGAGCCAGTTGGCAACCCATCTTGTGACATAGGGATTTATACCTAGTTTAGTGAGTTTATCTATAATTCCAGAGTGGGGGATGGTGTTGAAAGCCTTGGCAAGATCTAGATAGGTTGTGTGAACCACCTTACCCTTGTCTATGGCTATGGTGACTGCTTCAAAGAAGTCTATCAGGTTTAGGAGACATGATCTGCCTTTTACAAACCCAAACTGGGTGGGGTCCAGAGTTTGGAGATTACCAATGTCTTTGTTTATAAGTCCCATGATGATACGTTCCATGGCCTTGCAGATCAGGCTCATCTGGCTAATGGGGCAGTAGTTCCTGGGGTCCGTGGTGGCTTCCTCCTTGTGGAGTGGGATAACCATTGCTGAGTGCCATTCAGCAGGCACAAAGCCTGAGGTGATGCTATGATTGAACATGGTACTTAGGTGCGGTGCCAGTTCATTCTGTAGTTCATGTAGAACACAGCCTGGGATGTTGTCTGGTCTCATGGATGCTGTGTTCATTGCTTTGGAGAGTGTGGTTTTTACCTGTGCAGTCATGATTACCGGAACTTTGCATTCTTCCGGAATAGAGATGGGCTCTTTAGGGCATGAGAGGAGGGTAAAGTTAGCACTGAACCTATCTGCCAGGATGTTGGCAATATCAGTTGGGTCTGTATATTTAGTACCATTGTGCTGTAACTCAGAGCAGATATGAGTGTTGCCATTGAGATTCTTGACATAACTATATAATGCTTTGTGGTTGTCTTTAGAATCAGTAGTGATTTTGTTTTTGTAACTAGCTTTGGGGGATTTTATCAGGGATCACAGCTTCTTACTGAGGCTGACCAGGGAGCTCCTCCACTCATGGACTTTTACTCTCTTTTGCAACAGTTTCTTCCTTCTGTTGTACAGTTTGTTTATGGCAAGGGACCACCAGATTGGCTTCCTTTTTTTGGAGGATAGCATCTTGGTACTGTTTGGGATAGCATGATCCATGCACTCATGTAAGTGCTTATATAGTGCAGTTGTGTAGGATTCAATAGTCGTAACTGTATTGTCCATCTGCATGGGTGTCATAAAGTTCACCACTTCTGTCTTAAGAAGCATGAAGTTGGCTTTGGAGAAATTTTTTACCATGGTTTCCTTAATGGGGGGTGGGGGCAGGATGTGGATATCTAGGGTAATTAGCTTATGGTTGGATCGGACCAATGGCGTTGACTTCAGGTGTAGAACACTGGTCACTCATGTTGGTAATGACTAGATCTAGGATATTGTAGCCCCTGGTGGGGGTGTGGATAAGTTGATCCAGGGCATTGGAGTTTATTAATTCCAGAAAGCATTGAGCGAAGGAGTTGGTACATGAGTAGTTTTCCCAGTTAATGGTGGGGTAGTTGAACCCTAATATTTTCCAGTACATCAAGAAAAGATGAGTGGGAATCCTGGGGCATGGTGGGTAATCTGTAGCAAGCTACAATTTGTATTGCAGTTTTGCCCAGAGTTAATTGCACTTGGATAACCTCGGCTGCATTATGCTGAGCAACTAGCCTGGAGGTGTGGATATCCTTAATGAATATGGACACACCTCCGCCTTTGGTGTTCCGGTCCAGGTTACATGGCCGAAAAGTGTGGTATGAGTTATAGCCTGGTAATGCAGGGGTGCTCTCTGGAGCCTTGAACCAGGTCTCAGTCATTGCACAGATATCGTTGTTCTCCATTTTAAGGAGTGCCTCGAGTGAATGCATTTTGAGATTTAGACTTCTAGCATTGAGTAGCATCACCCTCAGTTTTTGCACAAAGATATACCTTCAACACACATTATGATATGTGATGACAAGATTTTCTCCATAACAGGATAAGCTCAATAAATGGAAGTAAAAAAATAATTGATGAGACTTTTGTACAGCTGTAAATGTTGATGTTTCATGTTGATGTTCAGATACTGTTAACCGTTAAATATGTACCCAGTTTATTAGTACTTTATTGTTGTTGTTTGGTCTTTGTTCTGTACATTGAACAGTGCAAAATAAAAGATCTTTGGAAAAAAATTATTTAATTTTACACCTAGCTATTGAACTGCATAAACTTCTTGATCTCTGGAGTTAATTCACAATATAATGATAGTTCAACATATAAAGAAGATGAGCCAAAGGCAACCCTTTTCCTGCATGGGATATCATCTTGCAGCATGCTGTACACTTAGGACAATAACACATTTGCATTTAATCTTGTCAAAATGTGTAAGTATGTCATAGGAAGAAAACCTCAAAAATACAATTAATGAATCGACAAGGTATTAGGTAAAATGATACAATTCATCATTATGTAAACTTATGCAGTTTCAAAATGGGTGGCTGCGGTGGTGCAGCAGTTAGCATTGCTGCCTCCCAGCAAGAGGTTCTCTGGTTCGATCTTCGGCTGGGGTGCCTTTTTTGCGGAGTCTGCATGTCCTCCCTGTGGTCGCGTGGGTTTCCTCCGGGTGCTCCGGCTTCCTCCCACATCCCAAAGACATGCTGTAGGTGGATTGGACACTCTAACTTGGCCCTAGGTGTGAGTGTGTACATGTGTGTGTGCCTCCTGTGGAAGGTAGGGTGCCAGGCTAGCAACTCGACACCGTAAAACTCCCCTGCCAATCATGAGCGAACAGGTGATCCGCTGTGGCGACCCTTAACCGGGAAAAGCCAGAAGAAGAAGAATGCAGTTTCAAATTTATCAAGCTACACATATTATCTATGTTAGTTTTACACTTCAATAAAACTTTTTCTTAACACAAAAAATAGTTTATTCTGGTCTATTAAGGGATATTATTTTATGTTGATTTGGTTAAATCATTACTTGAAAGAATAAGATGTTTTATAAATAAGTAACAAAAAGTGTCGGTATTCCAGATCTTTATTTGCTTTATATTTTATTTGAGTTGTTCAAGCTTTTTGATCTTGTCCTTGCATAGAGCATGATTCTGGGTAAAACCACAAAGCCTGGCAAGCAAAGCAAGAACTGACTAAGGGAAATAATAATGCAGTACCAATAGCATTTTAATCAACATTCATAGCCTTAAAGTGTAAGATTGTACTCTTTATACATGTCATTGAAGATGGGGGCAGAGTATACAGTAAATTTCTACAGGATTGAGTTGTTACAGAAACTCCTACTTAAGTGAATACAGTGCTTATAATATATAGTTTCATAGGAAATCGAACCAACATTGAAACAAAGTGGCCTTCAATAGGCTTTGTTTCCATTAACCAATGAAGTTGATTTTTATCTCTCAAGTAGACATCAGTGATTATTCTGCTGCTGTTACATGTTGGCTTTCACCTTTGGAAGCCTTAATACAAACTTATCTATTTAGAAATTTCCAGCTGTCATAGGCTCACAGATGTAGCAATGGCCCAGAGGCTACCAGACTCCAACAAATGTCTTTCATTGCAAAATGTATAGACCAGTAGTATCTCTAAAGACCATTTCCCTTCACTGCTGCATCCTAAGTCCAAAACTTAACATATAGCATTTAACACGGAGACTCAGACATTGGTGTGCACATAAAAACAATGGGATAAAGATCCTCACAACAAATACAAATTTGTTCCTATCAAGTCTCATCTGACTGATTACAAGTACTGTAACTGTGGCTTAATTGAGTTAGCTAAATACTGCCAAGCATCCTACCTTTTAATCTCCATAGCTCTTCTCTGTTGTGTGTATACCCCCCCCCCCGTCTTGAATAAATTATTTTCCTACCCACCTATGTACATCCTATAATTAATTTCCCTGAACAATTTCCTACATTTACACATATCACCTTCTCATTTCCATCCACAAAAATTACCCTCACCTCAACATACCTCCTGCACTCCCTCATCTATGGTGCTCCTCTACTTACCAATATTCAAAGGTCTACTAAATCCAAACTTGAGTCTTGCTACAATAACATCATCAAACTCACTACCAGCTTTAAATACTTCACCCATCACTACACTGTTCTTAAGTCTCTCAAATTGCTAGAATTACCAAACTATCTCTCTTACTTGCAACTAACCACAGCTCACAAAATACTCTTTAAAGCCCTAGATTATTTTGTCCTGAGTTCAACATTCAACTACTACCACCCTAACAGGCCTCTTAGATCAGGAGATCAAAATCTCTTGTAGGTTCACAAATTAAATCTCCCACAATAACAGCTTCTCTATTATTGCTTAGTATCAAAGAACTGGAATGCACTTCCCCTGTCCATTAGAATTATTAAAAATCCTACGTCTTTCAAGATGTCCCTTCATAACCACCTGTCACGAAGCTGGAAATGTACCTGCACCAAGCCCCCCTAGAAAACATATTCCATATTATTTTCATTGTATAATAATTTACTATCTTTACTCTTTTCTGTGTATAAAAAGCCTGTCACTCTGATGTCAGAGAGAAGTAAAAAAAAAAAGGTTGTAGTGTTGGTGATTTCAGAACTTCATTAATTATTATACATAGGTTCATAGGTTCATAGGTTCATACTAGGCTATCTGCCCTGAGGCAATTATAAGCCTAGCCCGATTCTGTATGGCTTACGCCACCCCTTGATTTGAGTATACTGTACCCTTTAAGGTTTAGTTTACTGTGCCTCTGTCTAATAGTGACACGGGAGTAATCCCAGGGACAAACCTATGATCCCCCATCCACCTAAATATATCCATTCACATAAAATAATTTGAAAAGAAGCTGGAAAAAATGTATACTATTGTTTGGGACAATTATAGTTGGAACACTGTGTGCAACAAAGACTGGTTTCAAAGGGACTTAGGTTCAACAAATTTCCCAATGGCACACACAGTGGTATACCCATCTTTAAGGATCTTTGTGCCTTTTTTTGATAATGTTGGATGTAACCTATGAACATTTTAATGAAGAATAATAAGACTGAGATCACTGGCTGATTAAAGGATTAAACATGTTTGAACTGCAAGATCATTAACATTTCCAGACTTCAAATCTGAACCTATTTGTCCCTAGAGGAATGATTCCAGCCCAGCAACTTGTAGTTTATTGGCCATTTTGGGTCAATTCCTGGCTCTTTTCAACCCCCTGCTATAAAGCCCGTTTTTGCGCGCTTTTGCGCTTGTATACGACTCAGCACAGCTCCTCGTGGTGTCCTGCAGAGTTCTACAAGCAGCAGAGAGTGAAAGAGTGACTTTCCTTGATTTTTAAGTATTTTTTCTGGCTTTCGTTTTAATTACTGTATCTCGACTGCATTTCGCCTAAAAACAGCTCTGCATATTGTTTATACTGTACCTGTGTTGAATCTAAACTGTTTGCACTTTAAAAAGTTATTTTTTGTTTAATTTAACTGTTAGGCTAACACACTCAAGTGTGCTAGCCATTTTATAGCATTTACTGTTTGCTACTGTATCCTTTTCTTCTGTCTCTGTAAAAAAAAAGGAAAAAAAGAAAAAAATATCCTTGTTTTCCCGCCTTACTGAACTAGAATAGTCCAGTCTTCAGATTTTGCTGATCTCTGGGCTTTGTTATAGTTCCTGTGCTACCCATATCCTTATTTGGATAAGAGGAAGCTTCTTTGTTCACCAGTGGGAGTGGGGAGCACTGAGCAACCTATTTGTCCCTAGAGGAGTGGTTCCAGCCCAGCAACTTGTAGTTTATTGGCCATTTTGGGTCAATTCCTGGCTCTTTTCAACCCCCTGCTATAAAGGCCGTTTTTGCGTGCTTTTGCACGATTTTGCCAGTTAATCAAGTTTAAACTATTTCTGGTTCCGTAAAGTCTGCTCTTCAATTTTTCCCTTAGAACTGCTCTACTTGCAATCTAAACAGCCTAGTCTCTATCTGAAAAGCCCAGCACTTGCTCCTAAAGCATTTTTATACAGGTAAAACACTCTTAAACAAAAAGAAAGTACTTCATTCACCTAAATCCCCTTGAGTACCCATTTCCCTATAGATCCTTTCAGACTCAGTTACACAGCAATCTTTTCACTATTCTAGCATGTCGAAGGGTCAGTTGCTGGCATCCTCTCCTGTTCAGCTGGTGAATCTGGGAATCATGAGGCAATGTTACACTTGCCTCATGTACACAGACAATCCTCTCCTCCTCCCAACAAATACAAATATATGTGAGAGATGCAACTATATAGCCAAACTGGAGGCTGAGCTCTTTCAATTCAGTACTGGCAAAACTAGTCAGGAGGAGAAGGTAACCACGCACACCACAATCCCAGTCTCACATAGACCTATCACAACTGCAAACCAAACACATAAAAACACAAAAACATACTCGGAGGCTCTGATTAAAAATCTTCCAAAACAACAGAGGCCTCCAAAGCAGACACCCAAGCGACCACTACCTCAAGACATAGCACATGCAACACATAGTTCACAAAGTCAGTGTGCTAAACAGTCACAGCCCTTAAGGCCAAACAACATGCCAGACACACTTGTAATAGGTGACTCCATAGTCAGACACACTGACGTCCCGCTCACCAGACTGAACAAGGAAAAGGTTACAGTAAGCTGCCTGTTGGGAGCTAGAATCCGCCACATAACACAAGCACTCAGGTCATTCCAAAGCAAGTACAAATATGACTCAGTCATTGTCCATGCCGGTGTGAACGACCTGAGACGTACCTCCCTGGACTACATGAAAAGAGACATAGAGGAGCTCTCTGATTATGTAGCCCAGGCCGGTATGACCCTGACCCTGAGCAGCATCTTACCCTCACCAAGAATGATGCCACAGTACAAAGACAAAATGATCAGTTTTAACAACTGGCTTAATTACTGGTGTCATTCTAAGGGGATCCAATGTCTGTCTGCTTGGGATGACAGGCTTGACAAGCCATGCTGCTTTGCAAGGGATGGCTTGCACCTCTCACCCCTGGGCTTCCGGATATTGGCCAAAGCTCTTGCCACCCCCATAGTGCCTTTTTTAGGCAAGGCTCAAAAGACAAACCTACCTCCCAAGAAAACACAAGTGGAAAAAAACTAAGGGTAATGCTGCTCAATGCCAGAAGTCTAAACCTCAAGATGCACGCTCTCGAAGCCCTCCTCAGTATGGAGAACATCAATGTCTGTGCAGTGACTGAAACCTGGTTCAAGGCTCCTGAGAGCACCCCAGCACTCCCAGGTTTTACCTCATATCATGCTTTCCGGCCCCAAAACTTGGACCGAACCAAAAAAGGAGGGGGAGTATCCATATTCATCAAAGATACCCACACCTCCAAGTTAGTGGCAATGCATGAAGCATTGGAGACCATCCAGGTGCAACTAACCATAGGCAAAACTGCCCTACAGTTTGTAGCATGCTACAGACCACCCTCTCAAACTCAGGAACCCCACTCAGCCTTCCTGAAGACACTGGAGAGTATGAATGTCTCTTCAAATACCATCATATTGGGAGACTTCAACTACCCAAACATAGGCTGGGAACATTACTCAAGCCCCAACACCCTAGCCCAAAGGTTCCTAGAATTCATAAACTCAAATGCGATGGAACAACTAGTCACCATTTCCACAAGAGGAGATAATATCCTAGACCTGATCATCACAAACATGGGGACAAAATGCTCCACACCGGAAGTATACCCCTCATTGGTGAGATCAGACCATAAATGAATCTCACTGGAAATCCACATCCCGCCCCCACCCCCTGCACAAAAGACCACAGTGAAGAACTTCTCAAAAGCCAACTTCACACTTAAGACTGAAGTGGTATCCTTCAAGGCCCCTGGGCCAGTGGAAACCACAACCCACACCACTGAATCCTTTATAAATGCCTTCTACGGGCACCTTCAAGAATGCATGGATCATGCAATCCCAAATAAAACCAAGACCCATTCCCCTAAAGGCAGGCACCCTGTCTGATGGACCCCAGCCATTAACAAACTTTACAACAGGAGGAGGAAGCTACTACATGACAGAGCAAAATCCCTAAAAGGGAAAGCATCTCTGATCAGTACTAGCAAAAAACTAAAATCACTCATAAAATCATCCAAGGTCAACTTTGAAAGAAAAATCACAAAAGACACAAAAGACAATCACAAGGCCTTCTTTAACTATGCTAGAAACCTGGGTGGAAACTCCCAGATATGCTCAGAGTTAGTCCAAAATGACACAAAATACACTGAACCCACAGACATTGCCAACATTCTGGCAGACAGGTTCAGTGCAAATTTCTCCTCCCCCTCCCCCCCAAAAGGAGAAATATCTATCCCAGCAGAGTGTAGCCTCCCGAACATCTCAGATGCACAGGTGAGAGCTGCCCTCTCCAAAGCTAAAAACACAGCATCAATGGGACCGGATGGTGTCCCGGGCTGTGTGCTACATGAACTCCAAGAGGAACTAAACCAGCACATAAGGCTGCTGTTTAATCTTAGCCTTACTACAGGATACGTACCCAAAGAGTGGCGTACAGCAACAGTGATCCCACTCCACAAGGGCGGTGCTTCTATGGACCCTGGAAATTTCCGCCCCATAAGCTTGACGAGCCTGGTCTGCAAAGCTATGGAAAGGATCATTATGGAACTCATAAACAAAGACATTGGGGACCTACAGACATTGGATCCTACCTAATTTGGCTTTGTCAAGGGCAGATCCTACCTTTTGAACTTGGTCAACTTTTTTGAAACAGTCACTAAGGCCATTGATGAGGGTAAGGCAGTTCACACAGCCTACCTTGACCTTGCAAAAGCCTTCGACACAATACCCCACTTGGGCATCATAGACAAACTCACCAGCTTAAATGTAAACCCATATGTCACAAGATGGGTTGCAAACTGGCTCAAGGACAGAACCCACAGGGTGAGAGTTGCTGGAGCCATGTCAGACTCTAAGCCAGTCACAAGCGGTGTCCCACAGGGCTCAGTCCTGGGACCCCTCTTGTTCGGCATTTATTTTTCCGAGGTGCAGGCAAACATAGGAGGATTGTGGCTGACAAAGTTCGCAGATGACTGCAAACTGGGTGCCATAATTGATACTTCAGCGGACACAAGCATCCTTCAGAGAGGCCTCATAGAAATGGATAATTGGTGCCAGAGCCATGCCCTTAAGCTGAACGCCAAAAAATGTATAGTCATACCCTTTGGGAAAAACAAGGTACCCACAAATTACCACATAGGTGGTAATCCATTAAGGATGGAAGAGGTAATCAGGGACCTAGGGACCCAAGTTGACAGTAACCTCTCATTTGACACTCACATTGCCAAAGTGGTTAGGAAGACCTTCTATATTGCCCACCTTATCATGAAGGGATTCGCATCTAGATCAAGAGAGGTCATTGTGCCCTGTACTCTTCTCTTATCAGGCCCATGATTGAGTACAATGCCCCATTTGGGATGTATCTTACCCGACACCTGCAGCAGTTGGAAAGACCCCAAAAGTTCCTCACCAAGAGGATAAAGGGTCTCAAACATATGTCATATGCTGCCCGGCTGAAGAAACTCCAGCTCTATTCAGTCGCATACCGCCTACTCAGAGGTGATCTATGCCTGACGTACAAGGCCATGTCCAATCCGGAATTAATGGACATGCTCCACCTCAGAAAATCCAAATCCATCAGAGCCACGAGAGCAAGAGATTTGAACCTCAACACAGAAATAAATAGGACGTGCTGGAGGGACAAATTCATAACCCAGAGGCTCCCTACACTCTGGAACAGAATCCCAGTCCATGTTAGGCAGACCCCCTCACTAACTCTCTTCAAGAGAAATCTTGACGAGTGGATGGGAGATCATAGGTTTACCCCGGGGGTCATCTCTGTGTCACTACTAGAAAGAGGCACAGTAAACCAAACCCTAAATGGGCGTAGTATTCTCATCCTAAGGGGTGGTGAAAGCCACACACACTCTGGCTAGGCTTATAAATGCCCTAGGGCAGATAGCCTAGTACGAACCTATGAACCTATGAACCTATGAACCTATCGAGATTCTTCTTGAAGAGATTCAGTGAGGTACTCTGCCTCACATAAACTGGAATTCTATTCCAGAGCGAAGGGAGCCTCTGGGTTATGAACCTGTCCCTCCAGCAAGTTCTATTTATTTCTGTGCTGAGGTTCAAGTCCCTCGAGCGTGTGGCTCTAAGGGATTTAGATTTACTGAGGTGGAGCATGTCCATTAATTCTGGATTTGACATAGCTTTGTATGTCAGGCATAGATCGCCTCGAAGTAGGCGGTATGCAACTGAGTAGAGCTGGAGTTTTTTAACCGAGCAGCATATGGCATCTGTTTGAGACCCTTGATCCTCTTGGTGAGATACTTTTGGGGTCTTTCTAATTGCTGCAGGTGTCGGGTAAGGTACATCCAAAAAGGGGCATTGTATTCTATGATGGGCCTGATGAGGGATGAATAAAGGGGCACAATTACCTCTCTTGATCTAGATGTGAAACCCTTCGTGATGAGGTGGGCTATGTAGAAGGTCTTTCTAACCACTTTGGCAATGTGGTTTTCAAAGGAGAGATTGCTATCAACTTGGGTCCCCAGGTCCCTAATAACTTTCTCTGTACTTAATGGGTTTCCACTTATGTGGTAATTTAGACCATGGCGCTGGCACCAGTTATCTGTCTCTGTGAGACCTTTTTGAAGGATGTTTGTGCCAGCTGGAGAGTTGATTATGGCACCCAGTTTGCAGTCGTCTGCGAACTTGGTGAGCCATAGTCCTCCCACGTTTGCCCGTACCTCGGAAAAGTATATACCGAACAAAAGTGGTCCCAGTACAGAACCCTGTGGGATGCCACTTGTGACTGGTTTCGAGTCTGACATGGCTCCAGCAACTCTCACTCTGTGGGTTCTGTCTTTGAGCCAGTTTGCGACCCATCTTGTGACATAGGGGTTTATATTTAAGCTGGATAGCTTATCTATGATGCCCGAGTGGGGTATTGTGTCAAATGCCTTTGCAAGGTCCAGATAGGCTGTGTGGACTACCTTCCCTTCATCTATGGCTTTGGTGACTGTTTCGAAGAAGTCAACCAGGTTCAAAAAGCAGGATCTGCCTTTGACAAAGCCGAACTGGGTAGGATCTAGTGTCTGTAGGTACCCAATGTCTTTGTTTATGAGCTCCATGATGATCCCCTCCATAGCCTTGCAGACTAAGCTAGTCAGGCTTATGGGGTGATAGTTTCCAGGGTCTGTAGAGGCTCCACCTTTGTGGAGTGGGACCACTATTGCTGTACGCCATTCTGTGGGCACATATCCTGTAGTGAGGCTGAGATTGTATAGCTGTTTTATTTGAGGGATTAGTTCCTCTTGGAGTTCATGTAGGATGCAACCTGGGACGCCATCTGGAACCATGGAAGCAGTGTTTTTTGCTTTGGAGAGGGCAGCCTTCACCGGAGCATCAGAGATGTTTGGGAGGCAGCCCTCTGCTGGGATAGATACTTGCTCTTTTGGGGGGGAGGGGGTGGAGAAGTTTGCACTGAACCTGTCTGCCAGGATATTGGCGATGTCTGTGGGTTCAGTGTATTTTTTGTCGTTTAGAATCAACTCAGAACAAGTCTGGGAGTTGCATCCCAGGTTTCTAACATAACTGAAAAAAGCCTTATTATTGTCTTTGGTGTCCAGTGCAATTTTTCTCTCGAAGCTGGCCTTGGAGGATTTTATGAGGGATCGTAATTTTTTGCTAGTACTGATCAGAGATGCCTTCCCTATTAGGGATTTTGCTCTATCATGTAGTAGCTTCCTCCTTCTGTTGTACAGGTTATTTATGGCAGGGGTCCACCAGACTGGACGCCTGCCTTTGGATGATTGGGTCTTGGTTTTGTTTGGGATAGCATGATCCATGCATTCCTGGAGATGTCCGTAGAATGCATTTATATAGGATTCTACAGTTTGGGCCATAGTTTCCACTGGCCCTGGGGCCTTGAAGGATTCCACTTCAGTTTTGAGAAGTGAGAAGTTCACTTTTGAGAAGTTTTTCACTGTGGTTTTCTGGGCTGGGGGTGGGGTCAGGATGTGGACATCCAGTGAGATTAATTTATGGTCTGATCTTACCAATGAGGGATATACTTCTGGTGTGGAGCATAGCGTCCCCATGTTGGTAATGATCAGGTCTAGTATGTTGTCCCCTCTTGTGGGAGTGGTGATTAGTTGTTCCATAGCATTTGAGTTTATAATTTCCAGGAACCTTTGGGCTAAGGTGCTGGGGCTTGAGTAGTGCTCCCAGTCAATGTTTGGGTAGTTGAAGTCGCCCAATATAATGGTGTTCGGAGAGATCTTCATGTTCTCCAATGTTTTCAGGAAAGCCGAGTGGGATTCCTGACTTTGAGAGTGTGGTCTGTAGGATGCTATAAACTGAAAAGCAGTCTTGCCCACTGTTAGTTGCACATGGATGGTCTCCGATACTTCGTGCAATGCCACTAACCTGGAGGTGTGGATATCCTTGATAAATATGGAAACTCCCCCTCCTTTTGTGGTTCGATCCGGGTTTTGAGGCCGAAAAGCATGATATGAGGTATACCCTGGTAGTGCTGGGGTGCTCTCTGGAGCCTTGAACCAGGTTTCTGTCACTGCACAGATATCAATGTTCTCCATACTGAGGAGAGCTTCGAGTGCATGCATCTTGAGGTTAAGACTTCTGGCATTTAGCAGCATTACCCTTAGTTTCTTGTTCCTTCTGCTGTCTATGGAGGTGGGTTTGACTTTTGAGCCTTGCCTAAAAAAGGCACTATGGGGGTGGCAAGAGCCTTTGCCAATATCCAAAAGCCCAGTGGTGACAGGTGCAAGCTGTCCCTAGCGAAGCAACGTGGCTTGTCGAGCATGTCATCCCAGGCTGATAGACACTGGATCCCCTTTGAATGACACCAAAATTTTAGCCAATTGTTAAAATCGATCATTTTGTCTTTGTACTGTGGCATCATTCTAGGTGAGGGTAAGATGCTGCTCAAGGTCAGGGTCATACCAGCCTGGGCTACATGATCAGAGAGCTCCTCTATGTCTCTTTTCATGTAGTCCAGGGAGGTACGTCTCAGGTCATTTACACCAGCATGTACATTGACTGAGTCATATTTGTATTTGCTTTGGAGTGACCTGAGTGTTTGCGTTATGTGGCGGATTCTAGCACCCGACAGGCAGCTCACCATGACCTTCTCTTTATTCAGCCTGGTGAGTGGGAAGTCAGTGTGTCTGACAATAGAGTCACCTATTACAAGAGTATCAGGTGTGTTATTCAGCCTTAAGGGCTGTGGCTGCTTGGCACACTGACTTTGTGGGCTATGTGTTGTGCGTGTTTTGTTTTCAGGTAGCGTTTGCTTGGATGTCTGCTTTGGAGGTCTCTGTTGCTTAGGTAGATTTTTATTTAGAGCCTCCGAGTATGTTTTTGTGTATTTATGTGATTGGTTTGCTGATGTGGTGGGACTATGTGATACTGGAATTGTGTTGTGTGAGGTTACGTTCTCCTCCTGACTGGTTACACCAGTTTTGAGATGAGAGAGCTCAGCCTCCAGTTTGGCTAAATAGTTGCATCTCTCACATATATTTGAACCTGTTTGGAGGAGGAGAGGGTTGTCCGTGTACATGAGACAGTTGTAACATTGCCTCAAAATTCCCAGATTCACCAGCTGGACTAGAGAGGAAACCATTGACTGACCTTTGGACATGCTAGAGTAATATAGGGAAACTGAATTTAAGACGGACCAATACGGGACAGGGTAATCGTAGAGAGTATAAGAGTAAGTAGTGCTTATGGTTTAATAGTGCTAACTTGTTGGATTACTTAATTGGACTAGTGAAGGACCTTAGAATGAGAATATGGTGTTTAAATTGAGAGATAGAGTAGTTCAAAGGGAAAAAGTGAAGAGCAGACTTTGTGGAGCCAGGAATAATTTAAACCCAATTAGGCGGTGCTGCCCGCTGTTGCGCTATGCACAAAAACGCGCAAAATCACGCAAAAGAGGGTTTTAAGAGAGGAAGATGAAGGAGTTTTGGAATTGACCCAAAATGGCCAATAAAACTACAGTTTCAAGTCAGTAACCACTCCCACAGGGGCAGGCAGGCTGCTCAATGTTTTTCACTGCCACTGATCAACAGAGAGACTTCCCTTTAGCCCAAGCAAAAAATGGCCTCACAGAAACTTACAAACAGTTCAAGAACAGCAAGCCTGTAACTGAACTTTTTTAAATCTCAGAAAAGTGGGAAAAAGCAAGATTTTTTTTTTTTTGTTTTTTTCAGAGATAGCAGAGGTTCACAAGTATTAACAAGTTATAACAGCGCAGTAAATGACCCCACACAAGAGTGCTAGGCCAAAGACAGATAAAATGCAAGTTTTGAGATAAAAACGATTTTAAAAATAAATGCAAGCAGGTAATTCAGTAAACAGCTTTAGGTTGTGCTCTAAATACAGTTACTAATGCATTTTTTTATTGCATAATATTTACTTCCTTTATTCCTTTTTGAGTATAAGAAGCGGTTAGATAGAGATCATAGAGACTATACACTAGCTACTCTTTACTCTACTGTGCATTCTTCTCATTATATTTACTGTATCATAGGATCATAGGAAGTTACTAGGCTTTTGGGCCTTAGGCCCATACAAGCCTAGCCAGTAACTTAGAAAATTTTCTAAGTCATCAACACCTGATGCTCCCATCTGGCAGGGACCCAGTTGGAATCCCTGGAGTGTATTTTCTGTTCCCCATCCAGTTATCCAGGTTGTGCTTAAAAATGGTTAATGAGGTACTCTGTTTGACATGGAGAGGGAGTCTATTCCACAGAAGGTGGAGTCTTTTGGACACAAATCTGTCCCACCAACAAGTCCTATTGATGTCACAGACCAGGTTCATAGGTTCATAGGTTGGTACTAGGCTATTGGCCCTAGGGCCTATGCAATTCTAGCCATAACAATTCCCTGGATATTTCTTCCCACAATATTTACTTCTCCAGGCCCCTGTCTAGCAGGGTGACTGACATGATCCCCGGGGTGAATTTCCTATCTCCCATCCAATCATAAAACTGATTCTCTGCAATTCATATACTTTCTGTACTTTTGGCTCTTTATATCAGATGTGATCATTTACCTCGCATTTGTTTATTCTTTACCTAGTTTATTCTAGGAAGGCTGAGATCTATGATGAGAATGAATCACACAAATTTAACTAAGAACAACATAATCACTCAATAACAGCTTTCTTTAGTTGCTGTTGTTGTGTCTTTTGGCTTTTTCCTGGTTAGGGGTCGCCACAGCAGAACTCCGGTCTGCTAATGACTGGTAGCTGATTTTTATGTGTCGAGTTACCAGCCCTGATGCATAACCTTCAACAGAGGTCCACCCATTCATGCATGTCTCCACACAGAAGACACACTAGCTGAAAATCGAACCGGACAGCATCTTACTGTGAGGCGACAACGCTACCACAGCACCACCACCACAGCCTAGGGTTGAGCATGCAGGTTACTCAAGTGGAACTTGACTGTGGATATGCAACAATCTCGTCAAGGCGGGGTCTGGGATTGCTTTGTATGCCAGACAGAGGTCAACTCTGAGGAGTCTGTATGAGACTGTGTAGAAGGCCAGGGCTTTTAGCCTATCTGTGTAGGGTAGATGTTTGAGGCCCTATATTTTCCTGGTGAGGAACCACTGTGGTCTCTCCAGCTGCTGCATGTGCTTTGTAAGGTACATGCCAAAAGGGGCATTGTACTCAATAATGGGTGTTATAAGGGAAGAATACAAAGGTGTTATGATCTCATTGTTCCTGGCTGAGATACCCTTACTAATGAGGTGGGACTATGTTGTACATAATTTTCCATGTAACTCAATTGTGTAATTCAAGTTGTAATTTCAGTTTCTGTAATTCAAATTGTTATATGTTTATTTGTTCTGTGGAGATTTTCTTTCCAGATCTCCACTGAAAATGGGTTCTGTATGGCCCAGTGGACATTCCTGGTAAACAAAATATAAATAAATAAATTATTCTTATCATTAATCTTGTTCTCCATTCATGCTACTGTGTCATTATATTTCCTCCCATCTTTTCTCTGAGTGAATGCAATGCAATTTTTCTGTGAGTGCTACATTTCAATGTCCTGCTACCCTCAATTCCCTCTCTTCCCACTCTACGTTATGCCTTACTCTCTGATGCAGTCTTCCTTCAGCCATTCCATTAAGCTATATTTTCCTTCCACTATGTTTATCATATATTATATTAGTTGATTTGAAGTTCTTTTGTCTTGCTTTTGATACCTGAATTCTCCTGGAACAACCAAGTAAACTATATATAGAAATGCTTTTCTGATACTCAGATATAATAAGTATTTCCTACCCCTAAGCCATAGTCACTGGGTATGATTTGTAAACTTGCATTCTTCTGCCATTTACCATGTAGAATAGGCAGGCTGATCACAAATATATTTGTATATACTGAAGGCCTGAACTTATATCTGTAATCACAATAAAGTATACAGACAATACTACAACTCTGCTTTTGCTTGCATCATATATCAGTCATGATGTAGGAATTATAACTGGGTTATTGGCCAGTTCTATTTTCACAAATGATGGATTTAAGATGTTTTAGTAGAATAATGCATTACTTATTTGGGTAATATAACTGATGCTGGTTGTCTGTGAATGAAATGAAAAACTTTCATGAGCTGATCCAGTATTTACATTAGTTGGATTTCTATATTGGTCATGACTTGTCTATTATTGTCCAAAACAAGCACCAAGTTTGAACATGAGGATACTCATAAGTAATACTTTGTATCAGAGCACCCTGAGACTAAAGTGATGAGATGGGTCAGAGATGCTATCTGAAATATGTGGTGACAATGTCTTTGGGAAATGCAGCCACTGCTTCTACACCAATGCCCACCTCCAGAAGAGTTTATCTTGTAGAGCAGGAGAGATCAGGAATGTCTAATCTAAATGGATTTGATTCAATGCATCAGTAGCTGAGGGTGATAAGGATATGTGGCTGAAGAGTGGCCAGTGCTGCTATGGCAGTGACTTTAGACTATACTGGTAAACACTACTTATGAGTAAAAACAACAAGATTAAAAATGTTTTCATTTAACTTTGTGGGGGTCTCAAGATTTAACTTATAGGTAATAATAAGTCAGGAATGTAGGTTCTGCACAAATTGGTAGTGAAAAATTATAGGTGTGGGAGGGTGGAAAGAGATTGTAAAGCTATGAAAAACTAGTTTCCGATGTCTGCAAAAAAATGTTCTCTCAAACTATCGATTTATTCAGTAGAATGTGCCATAGTGTTAGGCTATTATTTGCAAAGATGGAATAATGCTGTCCACATTGGGGAACATTTGGGATAGAAGGAAGGAATGTTTTCAGGATTTCCTAATCCTACTCAACATGCACACTTCTGAGAAGGCAGTTACAGAAGCACCCAGGGGACTGAATCTACTTTGGTAATTACAGTGACTACCCACTGTTTGACTCTTCCAAGGCTGCAAGACTGGATATGATCTAGCTGCAAATGGATAAATTGCTGCACACTGTTGGAGACATCATGGTTAACATACTTTCAGTCTTGAGTGAAAACCTGAGACAGTTTTTCTGGCTTGGAGAACTGATGTAGCTGTCTCCTTTTCCAAAAGTAAGATCTTGTAGGAGTGATTTAATCATAGAGCAAAAAGGTCTCAAATTTGTCCTTAGTGATAAAGCCTTGCTCATATTGAAGATAAGCAGAACCATCCAATAAAATCAGGCTTTGATTCAAAAGGAGCAGTGTCATTTCCCTACTGACCATATAGAAGTGAATTCAACTCCTCATCTTCCACACATATTAAGGACATTTACCAAATTTGCTGTAGCTACCTTCATATGTTTTGAAGAAACTGAGAAATAACTACTTACCTACAAATGACATTTGGAGAATGTTGCTTCTCCTTTAAGTCTCAGAGTTACTGTATTGAGTCAGTTATTTGGTGCATTTATAGGATAAGAATTGTCTTCATATCTTAATCATTAAGTCACAAACATTCAAAGCAGTCATAAGACACTAATGCGGGTGCCAATTTTCTATTCTGTTTCCTATTTTAATCCACTGTACACCAGGGTACAAGCATTCCATGAAAAAATATTCATTATGTTGTTGTTTTCAATTGATTTTGTTCTCTTGCTACATGGAAAAGAGTAGATTGATCATTCTTAGTGAGATGGAATAATTGTATCAGGTGGAAGATTTAAGTTTCTTGGTATTTTGCTTATGACTGAAAATAGATGGGATCTGGAAATAACCAGCAGATGGGTACATTGTCATTGGTACTGCAGACATTTAGCAGACTTTGGTAATGAAGTGAGAAGTCATATTAAAAAGCTGTCAATGTACTGATCAGTCTATGTCCCATCAAAACACTATTTTTAACTCAGCATTCATAAAAAACAGGAGAACTATAAAACAGTGAGTGGAAAAAAATGAACATTTTTTAAGGTGGTAAACACCCTTCAACCCTCTTTAAATTATATATACTAGCTCTACTATTGTACCACAGTGAAAAAAATGTAACATTTTTATATTTAAATTTTTATCATAAAAATTTGTTCTCATATTACCCTTTTTTACTGTTTCAATCATGAATGACACAAATTAGAAATCATGTATGGTATTAATGCATAGTTGCCAACTGTTTGCTCTTCTTGTGTGTTGTATTATTTTTATACCATAATTATAAGAATTGTATTCTTTTTTTAACCAGTATATGTTCCTATATCACTCAGATCGTGGCTGACTAGGGTTTTGCAAGAACACATGTGAGGGTATTACATCCAAAGAGATGAAATGACAACACGTGCATTAATTCATTATTATGTAGCAGCAACTGCTGCAGGCACTGCTTGTGTGTGTGTGTGTGTGTGTGTGTGTGTGTGTGTGTGTGTGTGTGTGTGTGCGTGCGTGCGTGTGTTTGTGTGTGTGTGTATGCACGTTTGTGTGTGTGTGTGTGTGTGTGTGTGTGTGTGTGTGTGTGTGTGTGTGTGTGTGTGTGTATGTGTGTCTATTAAATTTGGTCGACTTCTTTGAGACAGTCTCCAAGGCCATGGATGAGAGGAAGACGGTGCACACTGCCTACCTTGACCTGGACAAAACCTTCAATACTATTCCCTACTCTGGTATAATAGATAAACTCAACTAGGCATCAACCTATATGTTACCAGATTGGTAGCAAACTGGCTTAGTGATAGAACCTAAATAGTCAAAATAGGGGAAGCCACTTCAAGCGGTAGACCCATAATGAGTGGTGTACCCCCGGGATCGATCTTACTTTTCTGAGGTGCAGGCCAAAACCAGTGGGATATGGCTGAAAAAGTCTGACAAAGATGACTGCAGGTTAGATGTTGTCATCAATTCCCCTAGTGATGTGGACATCCTCCAAGAGGGTCTCACTAAAACAAATGACTGGTGCCAAAAACATGGCCTCAAACTGAATGACAAAAAAATGTAGCATCATCCCAATTGGGGAGATCCCCACAAATTATCACATTGATAATATGGTTCTAAGCATGCAATCAGTTGTGAGGGACTTGGGCACCCAGGTTGATAGCAAACTGACTTTTGACCACCATATTGCCTCATTTGTATGGAAAGCTTTTTACATGGCCCACCTCATTAGTAAGGGCATCTCATCCAGGGACAAGGTGAGCATAACATCCCTGTATTCTTCCCATATAAGACCCATTATTGAGTGCAATGCCACTTTCAGCATGTACCTCACAAAGCACATGCAGCAGCAGGAGAGACCATAGAGGTTCTTCACCAGGAGAATCCAGGTCCTCAAATATCTACTCTGCACAGATAGGCTAAAAGACTCTGTCCCTCTACTCAGTCTCCAACAGACTCCTCAGAGGTGACTTCTGTCTGGCATACAGTGCAATCTCAGACCCCGCCTCGATGGGACTGCTGCATATCCGCAAGTCAAACTCCACTCAAGTAACCCGCACGCTAGACCTCAGTCTGGTCTGTGACATCAGTGGGACTTGTTGGTGGGACAGATTTGTGTCCCAGAGACTCCCTCTTTTTTGAAATAGACTCCCTCTCCATATCAAGCAGAGTATCTCATTAACCCTTTTAAAGCTCAACCTGGACACCTGGATGGGGAACAGAAAATACACCCCTGGGATTCCACCTGTGCTCCTGCTGGACAGTGGCATAGAGTGCTGACTTGTTGGAACATGGGCTAAATTCTTGGCTAGGCTTGTAAGGGCCTTAGGGCCCATAGCCTAGTCACTCCCTATGATCCTATGATCCTGTGATAAAGCTTAAAATAAAAAGGAGTGGGTGCAAAGGCTGAAAAATAGAAACACATTTTTACATTGCTGTTACAAAATTAGAAAGTTGCTAGAATTAACGGATTTGTTTCAGCATGCATTTTTTTTAAGGAACAAAAGTATGAAACTTCAATGTATGTCATTATCAAGTGACTTCAATTCCCAGTAATTTGCTAGCAAATTGCAAATGTTACGAGTAATGGACTACACAAAATGAGTTAGCACTCTGGGCATGCTTTGAAAATCTTAAATTTTGGAAGGAAAATGCTTCTTCCAACACCATTTGCATACACTACTGGAAGCTTAAAACATTAGGTGGAAAAACTCTTTTACATCAGAAATATAAAAAAATAATGTCATAATAAAAAACAAATAAATAAGTAAAACAAAAACAAAACCATTTTTCAGACAACCCATTTTCTAATTGCAATAAATCTCTGCAGAGTGTGAGTTACTGGTTTAATCACACCCTTCCAGTGGTGTAGAGACCCTCTATCTGCAGCATTGGGCCTCAGAATAGCCCTAGGTGTGCATTATTTACACAATAACAAGCACACTGTTAGGCATTATTGTTTGCTTACAAGTGTCAGACAGCATGCATTTGAAGGGTCAGCCTGAGCAGTGTGTTGCACTGCAAGCACTTTCCCCAACAGAGGGTACAAGAGTTGCAGCATCCCCTTCCCTATGTAGATGTTGCTACTGAATGGAATTGTACACATCGGATCGGTTGGATAAGCCACTCCTACTTATTATTGTTTTCCAATACACTCATACTAGGTACACATTGCTGGAGTCAAACACCAGCCTATCTAAGCCCACATTCTATAGAAGTGTATACTAACTAGTGATGCCATAGGAGAAGCCTTACTACAAGTATTACAAATAAATAGTAAATAAATAAATATGTGTCAGACAGCTCATACATGTTGTTTACTGGACATACGTTTGGGGGAATGAGAATGTGGTTTGAGAAACAGACAACATCAAACTGTAGTAATATATCATATATCACACAATCCACATTACTTGTTGTGGTAGAGAATTTTATATATATATGTGTATGTCACAGTAAGGTGTATCGACTATTTTTGTGTTGGGTGATAGTGACAGATGTCAACCAGTGGACTGTCACCCATGCATTCTTGATGCTCTCTCCTAACCACTCAGTGTAAGTCTTGTGCTTACAGGTGCATCAGTGAAAAGTCTCTCTGATGTGTGTACAGTGTACAAGGTAATTACAAGGCATACATGCAAAACATGTACACTGCTGTTATTAATAACAGTCTGCAAGAATGTTTGTGATTCTAACAGTTCAACGGAACACAATTGAAAGGGTAATATGAGACACTGCCAGACTCACATATTTAACAACATTGACCACATTACATTGGACTCATATCTGGAATACAATAATTCAGTAAACAATAGTCAACTAAAAGAGGCCACTAATATTACTTTCTCTCTGTCACAATCTCTTAATGAAGGTCATCTGCACAGCTGCCGTAATGTATTAGCACATACACATTTTTTTTTAACAGAGGATGAGAATTAGCAGTACACTTTCATTGTCATTGACAAGCACCAGGCAAATAATGCCTACAGGCAGAAATGTCTTTTTCAAAGCCATTTCTGGTCATGTGTGTTGTGTGTGAATCTAATGTTTGACATGACTAAAACTGTAAAATAGGTTTTTCAGAACAAGTTTGAAAACTGGGAGCAACCAGAGGTTAGGATACTGGTAGAATAATTAATCAATATGCAGGATGGTAATTGGAGTGTAGGATACCTATCGACTTCTTCACTTTTGCAGAAGCTGTACCAATACTAGACTCAAACACTTGCAAATCTCGTTTAACATTTTGTGGACCTGTGCATTACCAGGGCACACCACAAATAATGTTACATTTCAACTAGCAGAAATCACACTGTTGAAAAGATCATGAAAAATGTATGAAGGAAGGTCAATATGTGGTCAGACCTCACAACAGTGGTGATAACTGAAACGTCCCATCAGTAATTCACTAAACCCTTGAGCCTGTACATGTAATAACAATTGTAACCTCATAGTGATATTAGTACTGCTCTGTATCACACAGCGCGGCTAAGCATAGTAGTGCCAGGTGTACAACAGAAATGCTGCTAAAGTAAAAAACAATCTGTTTTTGCCAGGAAAGAGAATTTAGCATTATGTAAACATGGGTAGTGGTGCTGCTTGATGCCAAGCATTGTGAAAATGTTGATATAGAAATAGAGATTTTTGTTTATGGGTCAATTCTGGCCAAGAGTGTGGAGTGTGAATTTATTATAGACCAGATTAAAGATATGAAATAGGAGTAGTGAAAATGTGGAGAAAGCAGAGTGTAGCTGTCCAGGGGGTGGGTGGGTGGGTATTAAGGAATGAGCGGGATATTGATGGGAGAGCACCATAACTATCCATTTCTTCTCAAGCTAATATTGTTTTTTACAAGGAATTTGAGAAATTTGAATAGTCACATCATAAAGGATTTATGCCAACAGCTTGATGATGTTGAGTGATCAGCTTGTCCAAACTAAATGTGTCATGCACAGACACACATATGCAAAGTGTAGCACTATGTATGTAGCATTTATTTTTTTTTTGGGGGGGGGGCATTTTTTATTATTTTTTAAGAAAGATTAATGTTAGGGAGGATATTTAGGAATAAGAGGGGTATGTATGCAGAGAAGGTTAAGATGAAGGCATAGATATACAGGACATACAAGACTGACAGGCATTTTAATGGCTACAACAGGTTGGGGATATCATAATTGGGGATAGGTATTTGACTTCAAAGGTTCATCTCTGTCCAGTGTGAATAAAGTGGGAATCTAATTCTCACCTTCAGAACTGTCAACACTGTCTCCTGTCACAAAAAGCTGCGGCATTGCTGGATGGGGCAGCTATCTGTGACCCACTCCAAAATCCTTTCTATATGACTCGTGGACATAGAAGCATCTTTCCAAAATCTCCTCTGCCAGCACCATCATCTCCTTTCTGGTAACATAATCACTTCATCCACTTGCACTAATCCTGGTGTATACCACTGCACCAGCTAACAGATGCAGGTGGTTCAGGGGTTGTGGAGGCTAATGCTGGCAGGCTATGACCCAGATATGATGGGTGTCTGGGTTACCTATGGTGAAGCCAGTGCAGCCACCTGCCATCTGTGGACAGATAGTGGGTCAAGGCACTATGGTAGGTTGAGCCTCCCCTGCTGGTAATCATGTTGCAGCAAGAATTATTGTTCAAATGCAATGATATAAAGAAAAAGAGATATAGATATAAAGGGTGGTGAAAGATACAACAGAGAAAACATCATAAATGTCATATAATTCATTGTATATTCCATGTAAACTTTTAAAATTTTCACATCCAGATATAACTGTGAGATCATACATTTCTGTTACACTGAAGTTTAATATCCATGGCTGTCAATATTATAAGCATTATACAAAACGTGTGACTATAAGAAAACTAGTTTATGCAGGAAATGTCATAAAATGTAGAATTGAGCTGAGTAAATGTTATTCTAGCTTACTGATTATAGAATAAAACATGTTATATTGCACAAAGTAATTTCTGTTGCTAGGATTTGAAACCAGAGACATCTATTGTTTACCTAACAATTGAGAAGTGCAGTGTTGCATGAGTGTATTCTTCAGGTAGGTACATTCTGGAAATGTAGAGTATGCATAGTCATGTATTACTCTGACAAACAGTTATGGCCTGATGTCCAGATAATTGCTAACCTATTTGTGCAATTGGTGCTATTCTGAAATGATGATCATTTGTACCTGAACCGATACTTACTCCATGCCTCTCTGAGGTATTACAGTCTGTACTGATAGACCTCCCTGTTTCCTTCAACCTCTGCAGAAGCTGCACAAAACAAAAAAAAAGAGAGAGAGAATATGTTTGTGTTGCCATGGTATAGTAATGTATTGCCTTCTTATCAGCCAATATACTTACACAACTGAGATGTGTCATAGCTCCTATAATATTCCTCTCATCAGCTAAGAATATCTCATTCTTGCCTTTTTATGTCACTGCAATGCTGACAGCATTGTTCACCCATGTGTGGGTGCCAGTTGCACAGGTGACATCTTTGGCTAAGCTATTCTAAGCCTCAGCCTTGTTCTGTGTGCAGGTATAGTCACCCTGCAGAAGCCTTCCAATGTAATGCTTGACAAGGAGTTCTACAAAAATGTTGATACCTCCTGACTCCACCTCTGTGCTCTAAGAGAAGCACTACTCTCACCATCACCTTCCATGTCTTCTCAAAGATCTGTGGAAAAATGACAGGGAATTGTCAGCCAAACCAAATCTCGCATACATCAGACTATATAAAACAATGGACAAGCTAGACAACTGCATTTGCATAATGGAAAGCACAGAAATAGGCTAGTATTAAACTTATCTATTACTTCAATGTTCACGTTAGATGAGAGACACAGCAGTAAGACTTGGGCATGTATGAGGATCATTATACATACATGCTTCACAGTGCCTGCAGTAAACACTAGTTAATGTTGAAATCTCAGTTGCAAATGCTATATTCCCACCTCTAGGCATGCACACTGGGGTGTTTTATAGCATTCTTAATGACAATAGCATGACAAACAAATATGACATCATATCTATGACGTTGTTATTCTGTGTTGTCCTTATGTACATTTAGTTTCAGTAGTACAAGATGCCTTGGTGTCACATAAAAATTTATAAAGTGGAGTGATACCACCTTGGAATCTAACCCATGACAAAAATGTACATGAAGTTCTAAACTCTGTGCATTATCTAGTAATTCTCTAGGGGAATTGATCCCATAGGGTGGACACTGAGGATTACAAATTTGTACGAGTGTTCAAATACTTCCTTCTGACACCCTTATTAATGTTGCACTATATTGTGTTTCTCTACAGAAGTAATAATTTGAGTCAAATATATTTTTCCATGGAAAATTTTCTCATTGCACAAATTTTTGCAATATTTTCAAAGCTAACTGTAGCATAACAAGGCTGACAGGAAAGTCTTGGCACAGGTTAATATTGCGTTTTTGCCATAGTACATGAAGTGCCAGTTGTGCGCAGTCATTTGTGAATGCTCACAATGCTCCATGCCAACTGCTGCACAAAGAACAAGACACATTTAAGTATTGTGTGCTGTTGTTAATGAAAGCATTATGTTTTTACTGGATAGCAAACAATAAGGATAGGGCTACACAGTGCAGACAGGAGGTGGTGCTCCCCCAGTATATTCTAGGATGATGAAGCCTTGAGCATACCATATATAAACCATTGAAGCAGTGTTCATGCATTTTGAAAGCTGTGTTGCTGTGCTCTTCATTATACTGCTAGTTGTATTTCCTTATGGTATTGTACATGTACTGTGTGTTCCACAGCATGAACATAGATGTGAGTTATTACTTTAATTATCAATGTGAGTAGTGCAGCTGACACAGGCCACATTATCAGGTTCAGCAGCCATAGCACACACATATAATGCAACATTTGTGCATAGCTGAGATTAAAGCAAAGAAAATATCAACTGTGTTTATTATGTCACATAAAAGTAAATTCATCTAATGTGCATTCAAAGCTTTCACCTGTTGTACTGCTGTTCAAGACATACTTAATAAACATTTGAAGTCCTTGAGGAAGTTACATCAATAATGCAACTTTCTGTATTCAGAAATGTCCAAAGTGCTGAGGGACACCTTTGAAATCTTGAACTGTATGACTGATGGCAATGTTTGCACATGTGAAAAGGCATTTTGAGTTTTGTATAGGATGAAATCTTTCATTCAATAAAGGCATCAGCAACAGACACTGATGTGCAATGTTAATAGCTGCACTAAGGATAAAGCCAAAAAAAGTGTTACTCATAAATCCATGCGATTAGCTCTCAGCAATGAGATTTTACACAAGTAAAGTGTGCATGGTCAGGATCCCTGCTTTCACATAGTTGGCACATTCACAAGCCCTGAACACTGCACCTATGCCATTACGATCAGATATCGATATCATGAGCATGTTGTACCACCTAAACATTTTAATGAAAAAGGAGAACCTGAAGCACTAGTGCTTACCATCTGTACTTCTATAATTTGCATTTACTCTACACTATACCCTTGCTGTCAGACCATTGTAAAATTTTCTGTCACAGTACAATTGTGTGACTGATCATTGCTGAAGTGAGGATAATAAAGGATGTGAGGTTACAAACAATTGTCTGTAAGGCAAGAGTTTCTGGTAACATTTGTGCTTTACTACATTGCATTACCTTTATGCAAGGAATACCTTAAAGTCTGTCATAAGTATGTATCTGTCTATAAGTTTCAACTACTTTGTTAGCAATCTCCATTCCATCAGTGAAGAGGCACCTAGTCTTCTTACAAAATATTAATTAAACTGTTTATCAGGATTCAATCTCAACTCAGAAATATAATTTAAACCATCGTTGTAAAACTTTTAAATATGACACACCCTCTCTGAGTACTTCTCATTAGCAGGGATGCTGACCAAATCATTAAATCACCAGTACTACTACAAATGCACAATTACAAGATATTACCCAGCCAACACTCAAAATATCCTCTGTTGTACTGCTGAGGCATGTGCAGGACATTGTGTAGAAACTAACACCTTGTTTACCTGCACAGCACATTCAGCAAATTGAGTGATCCAGAAATGATAATGAGTTGACACCCAAGTAATGCATTCAAAATGCCCAGAGGGATTCATCGACACAATATACAAAGGACATGGGGCTATGGAACCTCTATTATGCTTGGGAAGACAGCTTGGTTTCCCAAATGCTGACAAACAAATCGTTGATAACAATGTAAATTAGCCATAGGTAGGATATTGTCTGAAATCTTTCAAGGTATGTAATCATCCATAAAACTACTACTTCATAAGATATGTTGATAAATTATTTGGAATGTGTGTTCTGTAAACTAGGAATATTTTTGAAATATCATTTCTATTGCAGTTTCTCTTACTTGCATTTCGTAAGGGTTTGGCAACATGCTAAGCATTTATATTTTAGGAGTTCTGTCTAGTATAATTATAACAGCCTTAGATGTTCAGAAATGTGTCCATATTGTAGGACTTATGTGTGTTTTTCTCACATTAACAAACTGTTTATACTTATGCTGTTTTATTTGCTTAGTAGTTGTGTATATTCTTGTATGTACAGGAAATAGTTTGCTGTCTTTGAAGATTTATAACTTTTTATTCTGGGGGGTTACTGCAGTTGGGATATTACAGTGCTGACATTATTTATACTGTTTTCTGCAATGAAAATCAATAACTGCATATAGATATATGATGCCCCGCATGAATATAACAGCCTGTGCTATCCCCTATACCTGGTGTGTTGCATTTATGTAATATAATTTTTGGGTCCAGGCACCTAGGTGGTGCGACACCCACCTGTGAGACAGCTGGATGTGGACACATGGCAGGATGACAATTTAACTGCAGTGACAAAGGACTGTGGACAATTCCCTGTCAAAATTGAGGGAACCCCTACACCCTAACCACAGGAGGCATATACAAACCACCACAGTGATACACTGTGCACCCCCTGAGAAGCCACCATGTGCAATTGTTAGTGGAAAATCCTGCTGGGATAGCATGCCACGTGGGCATGAAAGTGGGACCATGGAACCCGTGTGCTATGGGCAAAGCCTTTATTAATTGAATATGCAATGTGATGTGTGTTGTGCTTGGTGCATACGAAACCCAGACAGCATCATAATTTGTAGAAATGTGCCACAGCACGGAGGAAATCCTGCACATTAGTGTAGTCACACTTATGTTGTAAGATGTGCTTTAGGCGACACTCCCTTACTACAATAGCCTTCTTACGCGGTGTTACAGGCATCCCCCTCAGAAGAGATTCACGCCGGTATCCGTCAGGTTCTGCTCCTGCTGCAGAACACACAGAAGGTCAGCTAGCTGTACAGTAGGGCGACCCAGTAATACCTTCAGCCGACGATGCCATGCCTCCACCTGGTTGTTAGTACGTGGGAAGTCCATCTCAGAGACATCGGACACATTCCAGAACCGCAGAGGGTATGACGATGGCATTCGTGTCTGTACTGAACAGCGGGATGCATACTTGCGTGGTCGGCCCCGGACATAATGATGGTCTAGAAATACACCAATCGGCTGAGCACATTCTGGTAAGGAAGCCACAATGTCCAGAAATGCAGGGACAACATCATCCAAAGGTAGGAATGCCAACGCTATCAGCTTGCGAATGGCAATGGAGAAAGCAGTGTCAGTGCCATAGAGGGCGACAAGGTGGTGATGCTGGATCTGTCGCCAGATGATCTGTGCAAAATGGAATAGGCATCCCTTCAGAATACTCCTAGGGAATGCTTTCCAGCTGGCACGAATTGCTGCCTTCTCAAAGTCAGTCATGATATACTGTGGTGACAAAGTGCATCCTTGGTCAGCAGCCATACCCTTCAGCTCCTCCCACAAAGTGGTGTATGCAGACTCTGACTTCCGTGTCATGAGACAGTACACCAGGGGTACGATCCTCATTGAGGTGGGGGTGCCAATACAGCCATGTAATGTATATAGCTGACGACATATATCAGCCCGTGTGGGAAAAGTGCCATCACCAAGAACGAAGTCGGACCTGCACAGGTCAGTCAGGTTCTGTGTTGTAGTAAGTACTACCAAGGAAGCAGTAACATCCATATCCGACCTTCTACGAAGGATGAAGCTGCCACTACAGAGTGGATACTGGCTGGCATCAATATCTGCAAGGGTTGCTGGGGGTGTAGCCATGGATGCCCGTGCCTGCTGCCGCATTCCTGGTGATGCTTCTTCGAAGGGTTGCACGACAAGGCATCTCCTGCAGTACATTGTCATCTGCTGTGCCTAGCACACTCTGCATTACCAAGCTCGGCAATTCATTACCAGTTACCGCCCTCTGCCACAGTTCCGCTCGCAATGTAGCCACTTGTGCCATTGTTGCATCTGGGCCGTGCTGGTGTGGCAGTGATTTCAGCAATTCCTCACCCTCTTCCTGGCGAACAGTGATGGCACGTCCTCTGCATGCCTTCGCTCTCCGCTCACTACATGCCCAGTACTGTTTTGGTGGTGTCTCACGTTCCAAATGGTAGAGTTACCCCTCCACCACCAGCATGGGTTTGCCACGTTGGCTGGGCACTGTGCTGTATTTGTTGCCAATCAGACCAGGGCTATACACATACATACATTCCAGCATGGTTGCAGCACTTGTAGATGGTCTCTCGGAATCCATCACAGCCGGTGGAGCTTGGTATGGGATATACTACTGAACTTGGAGGAAGTCCCTTCCAGACTGTAGGACACTCGGTTTACACCTCCTTGTCTTACACCGTGTGTAGTAACTCTGTCTGTCACAGTGGCCCTGTAGAGCTTTGTGCACTCCAACCGTCTCTGACAGCCTCTTCACTATGGTTGCAATGTCTGCAGTTAACACATCCCTGGGGTTGCCGTATGCTTGTACTCTGTTTAGAGTCCACAATGCCTAATTGAGCACAGGTTCTGTGTGTACTGTGCCAGCCCCCTTTAACTCCCAGTTGTTGCTGCCAGCCAATCACGGTATAGGGCTTGGTGTCTGTTTAAGTGGCAGATGTTACATAGGGAGGTACCTCTGTCTTGCACCCTTGTCTTCCTACATGGGGCTGGGTACTTGTCTATACTCCTGTAACAGGGACAACTTGATGTGTTTAGCAAAACCTGCATGTCTTACACTACTGTGGAGTCGGAGATGGGTTACAGCTACTATATCTCTTGCTACTGGGTAGTATGTCATGCTTTACCAGGATGGCATGGTCAAACTTACAACTGCACTCAGAGGCTCTAGCAGGATAGGTACTGTTTGTTGCAGGCATGCCTGTTATTTGGGTTTGTCCTGTACTACAGACCCCCTGCTGTGACATGCTTACTACTAGTACACAGACAGGAGTTTCCCTAGGTTATAGTGTGTATGGACTATTGACCCTGACACTGCTTTGTCTGTACCTTTAAGGGTTTAGCCTGACACATGACCTGCTATTCTCTGCAGCATTCCTCGGGTAAAGTGTGCTGTGCATTTCTCTACGTGATGGGGACTTTACTTCCTGCTTCTCGGGGACTGTTTGCTGTGTTTGCGTGGACAACTGGGGCTGTGAGGGTAAGTACTAGTTTCATATCTGCTTTTGCAACAGTTTTGGAGCACTACCATTGTGCTGTTTATCGCACCGATCAGCGTGTGTTTGCCGGCCGTGTACGCTATGTGTTGACGGCCTGCGTGTTTGCCTTAGGGGCCGTCTGCTTTTGTGTGTTTTCTCACCGACGTATCTTTCCGCATGGTATCTACGTTTCGGCAGCACCGCTCTACGGTTTAGTGGTGCTGCGGCCTTCTGGTTTCAGCGATGTAGCTCGCGGGCATTTGTCTCGCGATCTACACGCCGGAACCCATAATTTTTCTTCTACCACAGCAGGGATATGTCTCTAAAGTCCAAAACTAAATAGGTCAGCCTCACTGTAACTTTTCTTTTCAGATGCTAAGAATGAGGTCACAATACAAGCCCTTCATCTACATGGGACACTATTCCTAGATACATGTTCCAACAACAAAACCTGCAATGAACATGTCTGGTGCAGCTGGTCAGTGATGTCACTTCTGTGGGTATCCAGGACCATGACTAACCTATGGTCTGACATGATTAAAAATGCTACTGACAGAATAAAGGCTGAGGCACAGAAGGGAAGGGCCACTGGGAGTTGGCCATCTACTAAACTACCATTCATTAAGAAAGAGGAGTTCCTGTCAACTGTAATGGATCCAGGCATCTCAGAAGAGTTTCACAGTGTGGTATTAGTGTTGGGGCAGAGGCTGAGGAGGGCTAGAGGATTTCCACTATTGATGCTGCAGGTATGCCATTCAAATATATTAATTACATCCAACTTAACAATTTATATTAAACTGTATGCTTAAAATACCTCTATCTACTAAAACTCAGGTGTGTAGGAACTTCTGGCATTGAGGTACAGTGACCATCTACATATGGCATAGGCATACTATTTTGTAATTAGTCATATTTATTTATGTATTTTATTTGACATTTGTTGATCGGGTTAGTCTGACTGAGCGAGGACCCTTTTTTCAGCAGAGGCCCTAGGGAGAAAAGCTCCACAATTGAGAATGACATATACAATAAAAAAATAGATATAAAATCATACTAGAAATGTAAAAAGATAATAACAGGTGAACTGATTAAATCATGGAGAGTAATTACATTCTAACAACATCTTTCAGTCCATAAAATCAGATTAGGTGGTACGTACATTGGTTATTTAATAGGTGTAAATTACAATCATTGTTTTAGGTCATTAGCAGTTGTTCTGGTAGAGTATTGACCTTGATTTAGATATGTCATGTCACTGTGCAGTTTAAGAGTAAGGAATAGGAGAAAGAAAAAGGGGGAAGGTGTGAGTGAGAAAAGAATAGGAAGGGTAGATCTATCAAGGAGGGTGGTTACATTGACAGATCCATGTACTGTTCAGAAAGAGTTTAGTAGCAATTCTGAATTCATGTGGGTGATTACTGCTATGAATATTCATCGGCCGTTTATTCCAAGATTGAGCTGGGGAGTAGGTGTAAAGGTTTTGTCCTATTTTAGTTTTGGGGTTGTAGACAGATATATAGCACTACTTCCATTGTACTTGTAGATATATGTAGTACTCTCTAAGATTTTTTTGCATTTGAATGTGTGGTTGATTTATTTTGGCATTGGTATTATATTTTGTTCAGGTCTCTATTTTTTTTTTCATTTTTCTGTTTTTTGTGGTGTATTCACAGGTGAGGCATTCTCTGGCACCAGGACTGTGGACATCCCTTTGCCTGATGTTGGAGGAATAGTAGCTTCTGATGGTAATGGCAGTAATAAACATGCACAATCTGGGGTTGCCGTGGGTATGTCTGACATGGAAATTGTGGCTCATATATTCACTCTCCACAGTTTAGACACAGTCTTTATGCCTACATGTACCCATGACACAGACCCACCTGGGAGGGGATAGGTTAATGGGGACATGGTTGATCAAGTTAGTGTGGTTACCCCAGTTGTAGAGCTGATGGAATCTCTTCCTAGCTTTCACAAGGGTAAAGTACCATATGGGGTAGTAGGTAGGTAGAGGTGCTCAGAGAAGGTAGAGTTACCATCCTTCTCCTGATGTTGGTATGTCAGTATCTGCCACCCTTTGTATGTGCAGGGCCATCATGGAGGCACAGGTAAGTTCCATCAGGGTCTCAGAGAGATAGTAAGACTACTGCATGTTGTGCATTCTGATGTATGAGACTGCATGGACCAAGTGTGTGACTCCTTAGCATCCACAAGGCCAGTCTGCCAGTACATTGTCAGATGTCAGCCAATATGACTATTGACATGTCAGATCCTGCATCCATACTGATGCTACTTCCACTGCTACAAGATGGTGGATGTGTTCATACCCAGACATGATAATTTACGTGATCATTGTCATGGACATAGTGATGATGAGAGCTCATCCGGCCAAAATTATTCACATTCAGATAGAACTCTGATTTTTAGAAAAGATTGTGGAAGCAGCACTGTAGTTCTTGGCAGAAGTAGTTTTTGTGGTCATGGGAGTCCACAATGAACTTCATCCTCTACCATGCATGGCTCACACCTGTCTAGTATGACAGGACATAACTCTGGTGCAAATGCTACGGCTGTATCCTTGGTGACCCACACATAGTGCAGCTCAAGTGGCACCAAAACACACACACATACACACACACACATACACAAACACACATTCATAATTAAGTGGTGAATATAAATGCAATCTGCTGCTTCTTAGCCGAAGCCATGATATACTGTGCACACCTCCATGTGCCATGATTGTCCCTAGCTACTGGTTCCTAATCTGACCCGTCATCTGTATCAACTGCCTCTGGCTGTGCTGCTATGGACTGAAGTCACTTTCCTGATGCACAATGCAGCACCAGGTTTCTAAATATAATATTATAGATGATGATATATGCAGTCAGCAGTTTGCAGAGGTTGTGGGATCATATTGCAGGACCCCTCCAGTTGTATCCAGACAGTAGAAGTTGATTTGAGCAGCCCAAATACATTGTCTGTAATATTTCTATCTGTGCATGTGCAGTCTTGTAACCTTGCTCATTTAGATTGTATGGGTTTTTCATAGGAAACATGAACTAATTTTCTAATGTGTGCCCTATATCCCCCACCAGAAGTACATGTAAGTCACCCCTTGGAAACTATAGGTACAGGTCACAGATATGCCATATGTGGAAGTCAAGGAAACTGCCAGTATGGCCTGAACATGCATTATTGTTGATACCTTTTGCATTACAGACCACCTGACAGTTCGAGTGATACCCTTTTCTGTTCACATACCTCCTTCCCAGTTCACCAAGTTAAGCTTCTGTTTCAATGTGGGTGCAGTATTTTACCACGTACCTCAAAGAAATGGAAAGCAATGGAAAAGAAATATTGTGTGATGCTAGCTCTCTCTTCTGCAGTAAATGGAAACAAGATATGCTGCCTCACATGTTAAATCATTACTTTGAGGAACTGGTGGAGTCAGGAAAAGGTCTATGACAGCCCCAATGTATCCCCTGTAGGTCACTGAAAAGTCTCTCTAGCTAAAGTTGCAAAGCTACACATATTTTAGCATCCACTGGGATGTGATTTCCATGATTCCCATGGGTCATCAGATGTGTCCATCAGCTGTTTACAGTTTGCTCTATGGTGTCCCAGTGCATCATATAGTGCCGTCTTATTTCAATTTCATGTAGTCCATGCTAGGGTAAATGTGATCTACACAATCTACTCCTTCTAGTGTGACAACTGGCAGCAGCAGAAGTATCTTGTATAGTCTGTTGCAGATACAGGTTTATAATGGCTGCAGCAACCCCTAACATTTTTAAAAATGTTCTTTTTCTCAATCACTCCACTATATTTTCTTTTTCATTAGCACACAGTATGGTTCATTATATGATCATTAGCATATTCTGCAGTTAACCTTTGCTTTGTCATTAAGTGTAATGCTCTTTCTTGAATTGCAGCAAGTTCTCAGTCATCACTGCTGATTGTATACACAGTCTTAGTGTGATGAGCAGGTGTTCATGAATCCTGACCAGTGTCAATTTACTTAAAAAAAAAAAAAAAAAAAACTCTAGAGGGCTTTCATGTGAAACAGGTTAAAACTGTTTAAATGTTCAGTTATCAATCCCCAGGATTCAATAAAACTTACACGGAGTGTAAGAATAGTGCAGCCATTCCTGCACAGAATATGGCCACCAAGCTATCCAGTAAACAAGCCTGGGGATGTGCACAAGCCTGGCAGCACTATTCCCACATGGACACAACTGAATAATGCTAATTACCTCATTTGCTGGTGAAAACCATGCAAATAAGGTGAATTAACGATTCAGTATCAAAACAAAGGCATGACAGCTCAAAGAAAGGCATGTATTATACTCCTTAGGCATGCCAATGGCCAAATATATGGCCATTGGCGTGGAAAAGTTTACAAAATGATAAAAATAAAAGTTACTTTTTTTGGTGAGTTTTGGCCGTTAAAGCAGAAGGCAAAGGAGCGCAAACGGGATTGTGCCAAAAATAAAAAAAAAATGTGAAAAGGCAATTTTAGGTGAAATCTGCATTTTGCCATTATAGTCTATGGCATGCAGAATCAAAACCATAACAGATAACACTGGTTGCTAAGGAGGAAGGCTGTGGTGTAGTGGTGTAACCAGGGACTAAGGCAGTGGGGTATGCAAATGAGCACATTTTACTGAATCACAAAATGGGAGACCATTATTTGGCTGCACCTAACCATGTAGGAGCTATAGGGCAGTGGTGTAAGCAGGAGAAGCAGCTGACATAAAAAAGGGGTGTGACATACATTTCTTTGGGTTTTAATACTATATCTTCATTTATATTTTCATGTACTTATATAAAAGGGTTGAAAGTTGTTTTTAACTAGTTTGAATTTATATTTTTATAAAAGTGAAGTTCATGTGTTTATTTCTTGAAAGTGGAAGTTGGCTATGTATATTTGATTCGGGAACTAGATATGACAACACTACATTATATATATTCATAAGATGTTTTTATTGGAAGATTTGAATTAATTACCTACTTACTTTTACTATATAATTGGTCTTTATTTTATTGTTCATTGTCTGAAGAAGTCTGTGCATTAGATGAAAAACGTGTTGTGTTGCATCTGTTTTACGTGCTGTTTGTAAATAATCCATTGGATTTTATCTCGAGCTGTCCAGTGCATTGTTTCTGCTCATGCAGTGCTTTTTGGTGTTTACTGGTTTTGGACTTGCACTGTTCTTCCTTGTTTTGTTGTTATACTTGGTGTAAGCACATTGGAAATCCACGGCACTCATTTGAGCTTAGCTGAGCACAGCTAAGCAAGGGGGTCTGTCTGAGGCTGTATTGACTTATTCCATGAAATGAGGAGTGTGCTCCTGTCCAGGGGAGGGTCATTTCTACTTTAAAATGTTTACTTTAGCTAAACGGGTTTGTGCTGCATGCAGCAGGTCTAAAACAAACAAAAAAATACCCTGGAAATAGCAGGACTATTTAAATTTGGGCACCGGGTTTGCACAACGTGCCTCAGGGATTAAAAGGGGTGGACATGGGAAGGGAAAAAAAGGCAAATAGCAGAATAAAAGCAATCAAGTACAAATAAAATAGCAAGCAGGTGGAATGTATTATCACCAGTCAATCATACAGGCAGCATCTCCAGCACAACAGTATAAACTGTGCAAACACGTTTCAGTCTGGATTTCCCACAAACTCTGCACCATTGGTGTACACATGCAGGGGAATTTTAACCAAAAAAATGTAAGGGGCTGCTGTTGCTTTGATCTATCAGTATGTGCTAGAGGCTGAGGGTGGTGAGGAGGATAATGCTGACAACTGCCCCAGACTGAGGGGGAGGCAAAGAGTGTTCAGACCCAGGGTAACCTACCAGGGGATACATGATCTGGAGAGAGTAGAGCACTACAGGGTGGACAAAGACATACTTCAGAAAATCACTGAGCTGTACCAGCCTCAACTCAGACCCGGAGCCAACAGAGGGGAACCCATCCCAGTGGATATCAAGGTATGTGTAGCCTTAAGAATACTAGCTACAGGTATTTCCAAAGACCTACTAGGGACATGATGGGAGTCTCACAGGCATCTGCATCCAGGCTGCTCCACCAGTTCCGGGATGTCATGCTACCACATGCTAGTGAGCACATTTACTTCCACAACACCCGTGAAGAGAGGACCAGCAATATATAAGTCTTCCACTGTGTAGCAGAGTACCCGGTGATACTGGGTGCGATAGACTGCATGCACAGCCACATCAAAGCACCATTTGGTGAACAGGGTAGGGTCTATATAAACCGCAAGGGCTTCTCCTCCATCAACTGCAAGGTCATGTGCAATGCCCAGGGCATTATCATAAATGTGTTTGCTGGCAGCCCTGGAAGCTATCACAACTCCCACATCTGGCATTTGTCACAGCTATACCAGCCATTTGACAGTGGGGACATCCCGTATGGCCATCTGATGGGGGATGCTGGCTATGCACTGGAGCCATGGATGATGACACCCATCAGAAATGCACACACACCCAATTAAGAATGCCATAATGAGGCACACGCACAAAGCAGGATCATTATAGAGCATGTGTTTGAGATGCTCAAGTCACGGTTCTGCTGCCTTGACATATCTGGTGGTACCATGCAATACTCTTCTGCCACATGTGCACGCATGTTCATAGTATGTGTCATGCTTCATAATATGATCCTATGGAAATAGCTGCAGCAGTAACAGCATGGGGAAGGGCCACACAACCCCCGCACCATTGCTAAGGTCCCCACAGGCATAGAGGGACTCGGAGTAGAAAGCCCTTGAGCCTGCTCCTGTTGGCAGACAGAGGCATGCCCAGTATGCCCAGGCCTTGGCAAAGGGGCAACGCATAGCACGCACACTGACACTGTAGGGACCCAGGGACTGACACCTCTCTCTGACTCGCACAGACAGTAAAATGGATGCCACACACAATACACTACCTGTAGCTTATCCTGTATAGGCAGTGTACTGTGTGCATCTGACAGATTCAGCATTCACCCACTATCCCAACAACTTCTGCAGGCACAAGGTAAGTCAATCTTCTAAACAATAAATGAATGAAGTAGTATGTTCTGGTAGTATATCTATGGTATTGCTGCATGCATGCATGCAAGGTAATGGGGTGGCCCACTGGGGTAGCAGCAGACAACTGATAGCTATGTGGAACACCAGGAAATGTCTGCCCAATATCGGCTTCCCCACACAATGCAGTATTATCCAAGGTGACAAGTCCCAGTTCAGTATATGTGGGGGGCAAACTAAGGGGGGGGTGTCATATGTCACATGCATGTATGTCAATGTGGCAATCCCATATTCACCCCTCCGACTCAACCAGCAAGTCAGCTATAGAAAACCATAAAGGAATGTCTGGCAAAGGCCCACAAATGGCGACAATGATGTAATACCCCCTATAGACTTACACAGTGATATCACAGCAGTCCTTGCAGTTGCAGTAAGGCTCTGAAGGTTAAAAAGTCTAAAACTCAGTTGTATGCCATAACAATCTAACCTGTGGTCTCTAGTGATATGCCTCTATTCTCCAAGACAGAGCACTATACTATGCTAAATTGAACCAAAATGTAAAGCCAGTATGTGTACCATTGACAGGTGTGCCCCCACCCATATTCCCTTAGAAATGCAGTAACATGTAAGTTTGTAGGGTAATAGCAACAGAGCACACATTGTCAGGGCTGTCCCAATCAACATGATAACTTGTTGCATGTTCACAATATGCAGGGGTCAATGATCTATGTATATGCGTGGGAAATACTGTTAGGATATGGTCAGCACTTACTCCCGGCTGTTGTGTCTTAGTGGCCTAGGTACAGTACTGTGGTAGACAGGGCCATGTTCCAAGAATAGCAGTGCCAACTATTTTTCATGTCAGCTACACCTACGGTGGGAGTTGTACGCACTGTCCAGATGTCAATATCCATTACTGTCAGTAAGCTGGACAGGTCATAGACAGAGGGCCACATATATGAACAGTACACAGGTCAGATTAACCTACACAGTACCTCCCACCTGTACAGACCTTTTGCAGAAGGTACAGAGGATTGCATCATATTTGTGGTGTCTTTATCATGAAACAGTGGTTATGTGGAAAATCACCGCCAAACCAGGAAAGTCTAAAGTCAGAAAATAATGATGGATTGTAGTGTGTCAGACTTCATACACTATAGAAAATGCATGCTAATGCAAAATCTGTTATTTTATCACCCTTCTTGGTTTGTAAGGCCAATAGTTAAAATGGTCCCTATATTTAGGCCTTTGTCACCCAATTACTTATGGCTTTGTCCGGATGTTTGGCTCCCATACGTAGAGAGGTATGGTGCCTAGTAGCACAGCAGGTACCTGAAGGTCAGTGTACTGACAGGTCATAAAAGGCTGCCACCTTATAGTATCAGCACTGACAACATGTCACTGGCCAAAAGCCATATCTCTGGAATGGCAGGTTGTCACAGAAGGAGCACAGGTATGCCTTGTATATCTGTTCTGCTTGTCCTAACATTGCATACGCCTGCAAAGTATTTGCAAAACAAGAAAAGGTCATGTCAAAACATCAATGGCAGACAGTGGAGTAGCAGATGTCACACCCATAACAGAAAGCAAGCAAGTAACAAACTGGTCCCCCAACTCTCTATGTATGGCAGAACAATATCAACACTCTGTCCCCATATGTGGGCCTTCATCTGATTGTCATATGTGGGCCTATCCAGATGTCAGAGTCAGTGACAGTTTGACAGCTAGGCCAACATGTAGCCACATAATAACATAGTAAGACAAGCTGTCTGAGGACCCCAGCAGATGTAGTGGTGCAATGATGGACAATCTGCCAAATATGTATGCTTGGAGGTGTGTAGTCTATAACCTTGTGTAGGATGTTACGGCATTTACCATGTTCACACAAGAATTACAAATACATAACAGCAGCCACCGTGGATAAAACCTTTGACTACAGAAGGATAAAGAGACACACAGAAGGGGGAGGGGAACCACTGGCCAGACAAATGGAGAATGTGCACACCAAAGCACATTTTGCAGTAACATAGGTGCTCTGCAGTGTATGGAGTCAGTAAGCATCACCTGCAAATACACAACACACACTCAAATAAGTGGAGGTCCACAACAAATCAAACCCGAAGTAAAGGACAACTCAGAGGCAAAAACACATGAGAACTTCCCAAACCTACACACCACAGATCACGTATAGTCCGCACACCAGGGTCCTGCAAACACTAAGGCTTTACCATACACACAACATATTACTCATAGAAGACTCCGCTGTGAGACAAACAGATGTGCCACACACCAGGCAGGATAAGGAGAGAGTCACGATTACTTGTTTTGCAGGTGCCATAATCTGCTATATCACACATGCACTAAAGTCACCCCACAACAGGTACAGGTATCACACTAGCCTGGTCCATGGTGGTGTGAATGATGCCAGAAGTACCTCACAGTCTATAGAAAGACAGACATGGTGCAACATGCTGAATATCTGTTCCATGCTGGTATATTTCTAGCTATAATCAGCATCCTGCTGTCACCTAGAGTGATGGATCAATACGAACAGAAAGTGATTGCCAGTAACACCTGACTCACCATTGTCACCTCAGTGGGATCCACTGCCTGGCAGCCTGGGAACATATGAGTGACAGAACACACTGCCTTGCTACAGATGGTTTGCATCAGTCTCACATGGCCAACAGGCCTCTGGCAAAGGCCCATGCCTCACCCATAGTGCAGTTGTAGGGAATGTTATGGGGACCATACTACCAATATAACACTGTCAACAAAGTGCAAATGAAAGGCCATGCTGTTAAATGCTAGTAGCATACCTCTCAACCTTGTAGAGCAAGAAAACTGGACAAAGTCATACATAATGCTGGGATAAAGGCCCAACTATAGGGGAACTTTTGAAATAATGCTTTTACAATGTTAGAAAGGTGATAGAATAACAGAGGGGGTACATAGTAGCATGGATGTCATGAAGGGTGTGAAGTCTGAAACTCTAATGTTGAGTCATTATTCCATGACTGCAACCCTGAGTGATTTGCAACAAACATGCTAGAAAACCACAATGTTAAGGGAAACTCACCAGATATATGAGGCATGAATCTGGATAATCTGTACAGTTGAAAGTATGACCATACCAAGATATTACCTTTCAAGTAAGAAGAATACAGCACAACCAGGAGATCCCCAGCCAGTATATCACCAAGGTCCTGGACCTTTTACACAGCTTCATCAGTCAATTGGCTGTAGCCACACCTCCCAACTGGCTGGATTGTGCAAGAATGTCTAGTTTTTGCCTCATAATATTGGTCTATGCATCATCCATCTTGTATTTCTGTGGTAAATAACTGTGATGATCCAATGACATCTGTCAGTAGGTAATGACACAATACCTTACACTTTCAAACATTGCATAAGTCAGGAAATGTCTGCTAAAACAAACCATGTAACTCAAGCAACTCAGACACTAATAAGAGCAATAGTTACATTATCCTCCTATATTTGGGCCATTGTTTCCCCATATTGGCAGCCCATCTCTAGATGTCTTGCACAAACAGGTTACAAAGTATGACTGTAGCACACAACATACCAGACTGGAGTTACAACTATTCCTGGAATGGGTTCCCACAGTTACTATAGAAGGTCATACTGGGCATGGTCCTACACTTAGAGAAATAAAGCCCATGTCTGAAACCACAACAGACAATCTGTATTGTGCATATGTCTTTGCATACACACAAATATGTACACCTAACTGTCTCCACACACACCCATCAGACAGGCTTACCCACAGCCAGCTGTAGGTGTCCCATATGTGGTATATCTGCATCTGTTGCATGTGATAGACACACACACACACACACACACACACACACACACACACACACACACACACACACACACACACACACACACACACACACACACACACACACACACACACATATATATATATATATATCTATATATGGGCAACATATTACAATATGTCAAGCATATACACACCTAGCCATGGGGAAGACAGAGACAGACAGTGATAAAGTGAAACATACAGGGAGACATACACAGAGAGTGAGTCTTACACAGGGATACATTGAATGGCAGAGAGTGTTGTCCTACTGCAGACAGTTGCGTGCCAGTTGCAACCACTGGCACATGCCAGCATGACAGTGAGATGCATTGCCTGATGGTACTAAAATGGGGAGTGTAATATCCCATCACCTACCTTTGTGTGTGTGTGT
>NC_056732.1:890693227-890718227 GCF_019279795.1 Protopterus annectens | reverse complement strand
TAAGGCCATATTCCCACCTTTTGCCATCATTGGATGATTTTGTAAATGTTGAGCACAGCTTAGCAGTGCACAAACCTGGTAAGATGGTTTTAGCAATGCTTATAGGGGACATTGTTGAGCATTGCTTAACAGTGCACAAATCTGGTTAGCTGAGCTGACTGTTGCTTAGCATTCATGTCTAAGCAATGCTTACATAGCTGAGCACTGCTAATCATTGCTCACTTTTAATTTTTAGAAATATTAGAATAATGACTTCATTTAGCAAATGTATGATTTACTTTACATCGTCCCTCTATATGCTTTCATTACATTTCCAAGGGGTGTGACTATACTGTATAGGACACTTGTGTATACATGGGTGGTTTCATATGTTATATATGCACTCACATTTCCATTTTAGACTAGCAACGCTGACCTGGTTGACAAATATCACTTACTATATCATTTACAAAAAAAAAAAATTAACATTGCTTTCCTATTTAAAAAAATAAACCTGTCTTGGTACTTAAACCATGAACACCTGCATACAAAGCCTGGACTCTAACCACTACACTATCACAGCATTAGGGATTTAGCTATATATTTTTTATTTATCTCCTCTGGGGTGTTTAAGCAATGCTGGGCAGAGGGCCATAATTCACACACCCACTCAGCTGCACTTAAACATACCTTAGTATGGAAAAATACCTTTATTTATGGCCTTGTACAGCTTTGTCACTCTAGGAGGTTGACAGGTATGTGAGGCAGGTATCTGGGCATTCTGCAGACACCTGTACAGTTGAAAGCTTTGCCCGTATGGAACTTTCAGATGGCAGACATTTGTATTTCAGTCTTCATACCCTGCAGGAAGTCCGTGCTACTGCAAACCTTTTATTCAATCAGCGTTTGGGTTTCTAAGTGCAATATTTAAAATGGTTCCCTATTTTGGGGGCTTTGTCCTCCCTTATTTATGGCTTTGTACTGCTTTATTACTCTAGGAGGGTGAGAAGTACACAAGGCAGGCATCTGGGCATTCTGCAGACATGTGTACAGTAGTTAATGGCTATGGCTATATGGCACTTTCACATAGCAGACATTTCTGTTTCATTCTTCATACCCTGCAGGAAGTCTGTGCTACTGCAAAACATTTATTCTATCAAAGTTCGGGTTTGTCAGTGCAATATTTAAAACATGCCCCTATTTTGTGGCTTTGTCACCACATTATTTATGGCTTTGTACTGTTTTATTGCTCTAGGAGGGTGAGAAGTATGTGAGGCAGGCATCTGGGCATTCTGCAAACACCTGTACAGTTAACTGCTATGGCCATATGGTGCTTTCACATGACAGACATTTGTGTTTCAGTCTTCATACCCTGCAGGAAGTCTATGCTACTGAAAACCTTTTATTCTGTCAGCTTTTGGGTTTGTCAGTGCAATATTTAAAATGTGTCCCTATTTTTGTGGCTTTGTCTCCCCATTATTTATGGCTTTGTACTGCTTTTTTGCTCGGGGAGGGTGAGATGTATGTGACACAGGCACCTTGGCATTCTGGAGAAACCTGTACAGTTGACAGCTATGGCCATACGTCAGTTTTACAATGCAGGGGGTGGGTGACAGAACCTGTCACTCACACCCTGTATTGTGTCTTGCTCCTTTAGGTATTTCAGTGTCCGTGGACACTGAAATGCTCATTTTATTTCATTTCAGTGTCAGCAGACACTGAAATACTTTTAAAAAGTGCTGTACAGCACTTTCTGAGTGCAGGGAGTGTGTTGGATGTATGTGCACTACTTAGACATGCCCCCTGCACTCGTTCACTGTTTGTGTCCATTTAGCCTTAATAGCAGTGCGCCTTCATGAATATGCAAGTTGCACTGCTGTTAAAGCTAAGGCTAAATGGACAAGAACCACTCCATGTAGGAATAGCACTATTTCTGCACAGAGTTTATTTAATCCCGGGTAATGTTATTTCTAGCAAATCCACTTTCTTCTATTGGTAATGGAATCCTACCAGGTCAAAAATTTCTAAACACAAATAAGGTAATACAGCATTGGACAGCAAGTATCAGTCTGAGGAACCCCAAGTTTGTGTGTGTGTGTGAGTGTGTGAGTGTGTGTGTGTGTGTGTGTGTGTGTGTGTGTGTGTGTGTGTGTGTGTGTGTGCGTGTGTGTGTGTGCGCGCGTGTGTGTGTGTGCGTGTGTGTGTGTGTGTGTGTGTGTGTGTGTGTGTGTGTGTGTGTGTGTGTGTGTGTGTGTGTGTGTGTGCGTATGTGCAGTCATGAAAAGTTTCCACTTTTAGTGCTCTTCTGCATTACTAGAGAAAATTACAACTTTTTGTTCTGCATGGTATGTCATATTTTGCATCTCTGTTACTTTTATAATGAAAAAAATAGTTGCAGCTTTTGTATAGGTTTTCAAATTGCAGGTCTTTACTGCATCTTTACTTAAAAAAAATGACATGTTTTGTGCAATGCAATGTTTCACAGTTTTATAAACAGGGGGGACCACATCTATTTGTATAACGATCCCATTTAAAGATATTGCCCAAGGCAAACTCCTTAATACATTGGCCCCAAGAATGTTTTTGCAGTATGTCTATTGCTGTTATTTGAGCCATGTTGTACCACTAACGATTATTTCCTTTTCACCAATGCTTGCATGATCGCAGAGTTAGTTTATATAAGCTAGGGGATATTTGGAGGGTGTGTTCCCCACATGGGGGTACAGGGATGTAGCTTTCCCTCCTGCAAAAATAATATTTTCCTAATATTCCTGAAAGTTCATCATGTGCTTTTCTGACGAAATGCACTGAGCAGTATCTCTACAGAAAGTCTAACTTTGGGTTCTCATAGTGTATCTATATAAATAGCAATACACTAAGAAAATATCTGGCCTTTTTGGGATGAAGCATGGTGTCTAGTTACCACAGGGGGTGATTCTGATTTCCAAGACAGCTTCTTACTATTTTCCTTATAGTGTTCTTATTCAGAGGCTATACCAATCCTGATTTCTTGTCATCTGCTGAAAATTACAGAAGTTATTACATTTAACCTATTGAAGCTGATGAAATCAGAGGATCTGTTTGTGTGTTCAAAAATCGTTTACTGATTGCTGAGACAGATTAGTACTGCTCCAAATCTATTAGATAACTAAGGATCATTTCAGAACTTATATGACTTAGAAATAGGGGCATTCCCTAGTCTCATCACTCTCTGTGTGTGGTCTCCCTTGGGGTGGAATTAAGGCCTTATGAAGGGGCTGGCCAGGAATGATGCTCACCTTACAAATCTTAATGCTTTTGTGGCTATTAGTCCTTCAGTTTGTACTTCCGATCTATTACAGTGCAAAGCAGTCAATTACCTTCAATATTAAAACCATAACAAAAGTTAATCTTGGTGTAGCCTTTTTGCTTTCTTTTAGTGCTGTGACCAGTACTTTAAATAGTGTTCAGATTTATATCATTATCTTGGATAACCAGTAGTTTAGGTTGGAGACTTTGTGGCACTTTCTCTTGCTTCTTTACATCTGTCTCACCTTAACGGTTCAAGGCTATGGTTGATTATTGGTGTTTTTTTTTTAATTTTTTTTTATTTTTATGGGATAATACATCGTGCATTGCCATGGCCTTTTTTGCCATGGACATTATGGACAGTGTGGCTCATGTGTCTAACTTTTAGCTCTAGAGGGGCAAATTAGTCAGTGAGTTCAAAGTCTATATAAATTTGATGTCTAGTAATTTTTAATTTAGAAGTTTAATGAAAAAGTATCATGCTGGATTGATGACATGGTTGGAATAAAATAATGAGCTATAAATGTGTTGTTACTGCTGTCTCATAAAACTGTTCAATTTAATAATCTAGTCCTTATCAGTGCATCCTACACCATATCTTTGAGATTTTCCCTAATGAGCAGGGACTTCATTTCACCTGATCCATTAGGTCACCATTAACTATAAGCATAAACTCTTTGTTTTGGCAAGATTTCTGATACGCTATTATAATAAACCTGTATACCCTGACTCCATTACTGTACACATTACTATGTGTACTCCAAGCTAAGAAAAGCCTTGAGTTTGCATACATTGTTGTTTAGACTACTACTGTTTATCAAGGTTACCTTTCCTGTTTTATTTAATCTCAGAGATATCAGACTCATGCTACATGCACTTTGGATATGTCTGTTTAAGAACGACACTAAGTTTACAGGAATTGTCTTTCTCCGTATCTGCAGCCTTCTTTGGGAATGAAAAGTATTATTAAGCAAAAGTAAAACAATCTTTAAACCAAACATATCCCACCAACTGGACAAACACTGAATCCTTTGAAAATTAAGTTGTCTCCATACTATGGTGTCATTTGTGGTGAGAGTAGTGTATGAAACTGCAAGCGTTTTTTATGCTACAGGTAAAGACATACATGTTTTGCACATCTGCTGCATTTCTCACAAGGCTGAGTATTTCATAATACTCATACTAGCACAGACAGGAATCCTTTTTATGTAGTTATATTTTGGGAGAGGGGTTAAACTGACCTCCATCGTGCAAAGCCTAGTGTGTGTGTTGAGAATGTTTATATGGCCATGGATTCACTAGTTATGAATATGCTCTCAACATTGCTGGAACATTATGTATGCCTTAAGAGTCTGCATTCTATGGTTGTGAGTATAGCAGTCTGCATAACAGACTGCAGAAAAGTTGACTTACTGACAGTATCATGTGACAGTGTGAGGTACCTCTGTGTGCATTTGCTGTGACAAAGGAGACTGTAAGATATGTTTTATCTGTGATATATTATGGTATATATAAGGCATTGGGAAGTATATGAATAAGAGCTTTGCAAAAGTTCTGAAGAGAATTGCATATTTGTCTGTACAGGATATCTTCTGTGCAGATTTTGGCTTCATGTTTTTGTACATACTTATACCTCCTGCAAATAGTGCATGTATTATCTCATAGCAGCCCAGTCTCTGTGTATGTGGTTAAGTGTGTGTACACTGTCTCAGACACTCAGCTGCAATTACTTCTTTACAGATTTCAGCAAAAGGCCTCCATAACCAGCAGATATTAAGGCTCATTCAATGCAATGTGGTCAGATTTCATTGAGAAGCCTACAGCCTGCTTATAACTAATGCACATTTCCTGAGGTGTTTATCTTGCACGTAATAGCAACATGACTTGCAGGACAATTTTATGTGCCTCTTGATTTGAGCAGTTTTGCTATTTCTAGTTAGTCAAGTTTATAGTATGTGGTTGGAGGTGAACATAACTACTTTGGCACTCAGAAGTACAGACAGTAAATTGTGACTATTAAAAATAACATAGAAAATTTGAAACATGATCTAAAGCTATTATTTTCAGCAGGAGGTTGCCCCCGCACTCTGACTATTGGGCTATGCCCTCTACAGTCTGTGCCTTGGAATTAAGGGAATTCTTTAAGTTGTTTTGATCTAAATAATCAAATGACTCACACATTTGCGTTTGCACTTTTCAGTGTCAAACACTTGCCTTGTTGGTCTTCTTTAATGGAAGATAGTAGGACTTAAGAAAATACTGGGCGAGTTAACTCTAGAAGTTAATTGGCATGCATTATACATATGCGTCATTGCCATAATTGTTTAACTCACAGGACAGTTTCAAACAAGATGAACTTATCTGCAGAGTTTACATGTCGGAATGAGCCAACAATAGCTGATTTCCAATACAATACTTAAAAAAAAAATATTACTGATTATTTAAATTAACCATCAATAAAGGACTAAAAGAGGAAGTTATATAATGATTTACTCTTGTGGAGTTCATTTTGGACATCCATTGGATTTCAATACTTTCCGATGCTTTTCTGAGACTATTAGAATAAACATTTAATGATCACAAGTTATTGTGTCCTAAGAGCCATCCAGTTAGGAAAACAATCAGAAAGAAAGTAATCATGGCCACTGGACAATTAAAAATTAGGTACATCATGCAGCTATTGACAGGCAGCATACAGATGTTAGTGGCCAGCACTTAACAATCAAGAAGTCATTAGACCCCTGCAAATACAAAAAGAGGAGGTCTGAAAATGCAGGCAAAGAACCTTTCATTGCAGCTTAGTGTTACTCACCAAGAAGGATATTAGTGTACTCAAAAAAACAGATTCTGTCTTAATTTATTTTATAAATCTTAATTATTGTTATATGTATTTAAATTTTACATTTTTGACATAAAGTTATTTATGTCACTAAGTATAGCATATGTATAGTACTAGTATAATATGGCAATATGTGAAAATCAAAACAATGTTCAAGGCAGATGTACAGCCTATAATCTGAACCAGATTTGACATTTAATTAATTATACTTCATTGTGGGAATCCAAGAGTTTACCTATCAGTTTTGTCATTGCTTAATATATTCATTATTCTACTTAAATAACTGCATTTTACTTTGCATAATGGAGATGTGGTTCTGAGCTTAACTAACTAGATAAATAATTTATCTTTGGGTATTTGCATTTTACTTTATTCAGATAAATGAATCAACAGAAATAATGTGCAGCTGGTGTGTGTTTAGGGCAACTGACTGACTCAGTAAGAGCTCTTTTTAAATGAATGCAAATATGAGGGCACACCTGCAGCTGGATTCTAGTTACATTTGGATTTGAAGGGACAGAGAAGGCCCATTCTCGTTGTTAGTGTATATGGACAAGAGGGTACACCATGCAGCTGTTTTCCAGTCACTGTCGAGTACATTCTGTTCAGATATAAGGCACAGCTGCTATGTATTCAATGTAGATGATTGTGTTATAAACAGCTCATTTTATTTTTGTAAAAGTCAACATAAACTGGAGGAGTACATACATTTGAGATGCAGTTTCCCTGAAAGTTGCATTCATATGGCATTTTGATTATTTTTCTATTTTAGTATATAATGTGGTTTGAGGATCAGGAACAAATTATTATGATGATGAAAGTAGTTCATGATATATGACCTCCAGTATTGCTTATTACTTGGCAAGATGGGGAAAATACCAAGGATTTATATATATAAAAAAAACTGTAGTGAAGAGCTGCAGCTCAAGTTTGCCATCCTCTGCAACTTTGGTGGAGAAAATTTTTAAGGTTTTTGCTATATTAAAGAAAACCAAGTAATTGAGATTTTTTTATTTCATCAGTGTTAGAGGCACCTTCTCACTTAACACTAATAAAAGTATTCAATTTGATACTGGATGTTAGTAGTACAACCTGCAACACAATTGCATTGTCCTTTATGGTTTTATCACAGTGTGTATGTGTTTGTGTGTTGTGTGGAACAATTTAAAATATATCTGTGAAATCAGATATTCTTTTTACTTGACAACAGCATTATAAGAACAGCAATTTAAAGAGTCACCCACTGGAGGAAGAAGGAGGCAGTCTGTGTGTGTCACAGTGAGTGACACATAGTGGGACTTTGATTATGAGGAAGTAAGCATTGATCTGGATAGTCATCAGATATGTGATATGATTGGTGTGTTTGTGTGTATGCAAACATGCACATATGTGTGTGTGTGTGTGTGTGTGTGTGTGTGTGTGTGTGTGTGTGTGTGTGTGTGTGTGTGTGTGTGAGAGAGAGAGAGAGAGAGAGAGAGAGAGAGACTGTGTGACCCTTCCTAGGTGGTTATAGTAGGGGCATTAGTGGATTTGTCTGTGTGAGTTTGTGTGTAAGAAAATTGAACTGAAATATATTACTTTTGTCTGAATTATGTTCATTAGCTTAAACAGACAGAGGGAATGCTCACATTCAGAAAGTAGTTATTCTTTGGGGTCATTCAAACCACAGCTGCCTTTTGACTACAATAGAAGTGTTCCTGGTCTGGATTGTTCTGGATAAGATGTTGGCCAGATTCCAAAAGGACGTGTGCATGGAGTTACATATTCCAATGAGCAAATAATCATGCTCATGTCCAAGACCAAGTGCTCCTCCAGTCCTCATTCAATGTATGTTAATTGGACTGGCATAACCCTCCACCTGATTCTAAACATGGCATTGGCCATGGAATGCTGAAACACCTGAGAGTGTTTGGTTAGTGATTTAAGTCACTGTAATTTCCTGAAGCAGAAAAAAAGTGTTGATTGAAGACTGAGTGTTTTTTTCAGAAAAGCATTAGCTTCATCTCTGACAAGGAATTGGTCCTAAAAGCACTATGTGTTAGGAAGCCAGACTGCCTATAGTTTCAAGTTTCACATGCAGGTGACTGTTCTGCTACTGATGAGGAGCCACTGCATCAGACGTTGATGTTTGTGTGTGCAAGTCATCCCCAAATGTCAGACGGGGAGGACTGGCATATATCCCACTATGAAAATTAGATAGCATTCTCCGTAAGCCTAGTGGACATGCATTTTTCTCCCTGTAAATGTATAGGAAGAAAGCATGCATATTGGTCACGCTTTATGCCATGCATGCATTTTTCCATAATTTCTACAGGTGGCACTGCTGTGCAGGACATCTTCATAGCCATTCAGTTACTGCTGTATGAATGGACACGTACAGCAATGACAGCAGCCACAGTTAGATCTCTGGTGCCAGACTTCTTTGGGTGGACTTGGCATGGCCACCAAGTGGTTAGCTGTGTTTGTGCTGTGCTGCCATTTGCTAAGACTCATTAGCATAGAATATCACTGAATCCATTTAATTACTAACAATGTAAAGTAACTTTCATACATTTCGTTTCTCCACGTTGACAGGTATTGATTTTGGTGCATTCTGATACTCTGGGATAATGAGCTGCCTATGTCAGGGGAAAACAAAAAACAAAAAAACCCTTCTCGTTTGGAGTAACAAAGGAGCAGGGCATTACCCAGCTCCTTATGAAATTTAGAAATATGTATGCATATCAGACTAGGAGGACTCTGCATGAAAATTAACAATCACTCAAACTTGTATGAACATATAGCTGTTACAAAAGACAGAAAGTTAAACTTTGAAATCATTTATGCAACTTTTCAGGACAAAAGGCAGTTTAGACTTTCAGAAACGGCAACTGTAGGAGGACAATCTTGGAGCAAAAAGAAGCAAGACTATTTTTAACATATTTTGTGAATGAAACAAAGATATAGCCCGTGTTTTACTTTCTGAATTGTAAAATACTTATTAATATCTCAATGCATAAGCAACAAATAAACATGTCCATGTTTTGGGAGGGGGGTTGTAATGGGAACACAGAATGCATGTAATACGTATAACATCAGAACTAAAGATAGGATTTATTTCATGATAATAAGTGTTTGCTGCAGAGATTGTTTTGTTAATGAATGCAAGGGTGGAAAATCTAGTGTATGCTGGATTCAGGGGGGTATAGTTATTCTAAGTGCAGTAGTGTAGAATGAAGGAGCTGAGCAATGTAAGAGGTGAAGTATTGAGGAAGAGCTAGGAAGGGGGTGGATTCAGTATTTAAAGTTGAGAGAGGAAGTTGTCAGCCTCTTGGTGCTGGTGTTTGCATGCAGCCACCCACACTCCCTTGTTTGGGCTGATTGGTATTTTAGGATTGTGGCTGTTTGTGGTCATAATATAGTTTCCCCTGTTTTTCACTTTTCTAGTGGAAAATGTTTTTGGGAGTGAACAGTATATAGCATTGCTTCTGGAGATGCCAGTTGTGGTTGTTTTGAGAGGGAGTGGTCTTGAATGTGACTCTCAAACTGTTTGGGGTGAGGAGGGAGGCCATTAATGAAGATCTCAGTGGGTGAACAGTCTTGGATGCTACCATTATATGTTGTATGATCTGTTATGCTCTTATAATGCTTGTATTTACTGATTTTATTAACTTTGATCATTTATACACTACTTGATCTCACTAATGATGAGTTGGTCACATTCTCATTTTGGTTAAGTTATTGTGTCTGGGTTGGAGTTCATAAAGCAATGTTTCAAAGATTTGCAATTTTCAAACTGGAAAAATTAACTTTGCCAGGAACTGTGAACTGCCATTCAGTAATGCATGATACATATTAAAATCTTTTGGGTTCTAAAAGATTAATCAATGCACAGATTATAAATTAATATTCAAACACACTGTTTAAATTAGTGAATTGGAAAAGCAAAAAGTAGTCAACCAAAATTACCAGGTAAATCCAAAAAAGCCAGGGAAGTACGAACTGAAGTAGTAATGTTCTTAACGCAGGTTTATTTCTTTTTTTAAAAACAGCATACATTTTCGCTACTGTTAAACAGTAGCTTCATCAAAGAAACTGACAGGCGGGAAACGCCAGGTATTTGAATCTTTATGTGACGTGAATACGTACACTACGTCACTTAGATTCACAAATATAGCTTCCCATACAATGGCGTTATTATGTATAAGGAAATAAATTATATGTAAAAATACACTCACATCGGCAATATTGTATTTAAAAATTAAAAATTAAAAATTAAAAACAATTCATTCATACAGTAGCGGAAACGTATGCTGTTTTTAAAAAAAGAAATAAACCTGCGTTAAGAACATTACTACTTCAGTTCGTACTTCCTTGGCTTTTTTGGATTTACCTGGTAATTTTGGACACTGTTTAAATTTTTTATTAGAAAAAGTCAAACTATTTCATTTATCTAGCACTGTATTGGTAAGAATCACAGAGAGGCCTACATTGCTATTAAAATAAGCAAGGTTGCCAAGATGTATTCAATTCACTTTTTCCAATGCATAGATATATGACTTTCTTGTACCTTGAGCATGGGAAGTGGAGACCTTAAATATTATGCCAAATGCAAGGAGAAAAGCATTTCAAGTAAGACTGGAGAATATGCATTATAGTCTCAGTATACAAAACAAAGAGGACATTTGCACCTATTGGCAGTGTAAAGGTATAAGACACCTGTCACACAGCATAAAAAAAGTGCTGCAGAAGGTGTCTGATAAACAAGTATGCAGAGTATTGGAAGGTAAGATGGAGGGTGAAGAGTTTAGATTTAGATAAGAATGCAGCACAACTAACCCAACATTTGCCTTAAGACAAATAATTGAAAAGAAGCTAGTAATAGGGAAATAGTTCAACTGTGCATTCCTTACCATGGAGGATGCATATGACAAAGTCCAAAAAAAAAAAGCTGATTTGGGTAGTCATGCAATAATGTAAAGCTCTAAAACCATTGGTAGAATTAGTGCAAGTTATGTACAAGGACTCAATGACATGAGTGAGAGCTGTGCTCAGACTCACTGGGAGGTTCCTAATGGAAGTGGGAGTGCACCCAGGTTCAGTTTTGAACCTGCTGCTGTGTTTACTGGTGACAGACTAAATTAGCAAACAGGTTAGATTGGACAGATCAGAAAAGCTGCTGAATGCACATGATATGGCATTACATGGAGACCCTGGACAGTAATTTCAGCAAAAGATAGGGTGATGGAATGCAAAAGTGGGGGCTCATGGAATGAAACTGGGTACAGACAAGATAGTTGTCATGACAGCAAATGGGAGAATTAGAAGAAGCTGAAAACTGAGATAGAGGGGAAAGTAGTGGCATGGGTTAATAGCTTCAAGAATCTAGTAGGGATGGTTGAAGAGAAGGGAGGTTCGAGTGAAGCTCTCAAAGCTAGATTCAAAGGGGCTGCAGACAACTGGCATAGAGTATCAGAGGTAGTGTGTAACAGAAGAATGCCAAACACATTGAAAAGTAAGGTGTGCAACATAGTTGTGCGACCAGTACTAGTGTATGGTACAGAAACCAGGACATTGAAGGCAGAGCAGTCAAGGAAGCTAATGGTTATGGAGATGAAGTACCGGAGGTGGTTGGTGGGAAACACACACATTATATTAAAAAAATGTTGGACAATGATAAAAAGTAGTGCAATATTTAAATGAATGACAATGAAATGAAATGAAAGATTATGATAGACCCCAAACCTAATCTGCCATTCAGTTCCATCACATCTCCATAGTTCCTTCACTTGACAAAATCAGTCACAAACTGATTTGCAATCAGCTTACTAACTATTTTGACAAAAGAAATTCACTTTCTCACAAACAACATGGATTTCGTTCAGGTAGAAATACTACGACTGCCCTCTGGACCCTTACTGGCAAGCTGTTACTAGATCTCACTATTCTCTAGCAACTCATCTCAAAACATAAATCTGCAGAGACTTAGGCAACAGATCGTTTCTCCCACATGCTATAATAATATAGACAACAGGGAACCAGACTGGATACTTTCCAATACCCCAAGTAAAATCTCTACTTCACAAACTCGTCCTGACTCTTTAAGTGACCAACTCCCCATATTTACTTTAAGAAAATAAACAAATATCCAAAAAATCATTACAACTTGGCACTTCACCTCTCAAATTTCGAAAATGACACCTTTGTCTAATTTGTCTCATACTTTAATCAGTACAACTGGACAACTGGGCAATACTAAAATATTTACCTCTTGATAATGCTCTCTCCCACTTTCATAACACATTCCTAAGCACACTGAATGAATTACGCCACTCAGTAAAAAAAACAAAAAACAAAAAAAAAAAAGTTATGTTCCATGGCTGACCAGAAGTATTAAACATCTTATGAAACTTGAAGATGCTGCCTGGAAAACATGGGCAACAAATGAAACTCAACCTAATCATCAAAAATGTAATGAGCTCAGAAAAGAATCTAAATATCAAATTAAATCTGACAAAGGCAATCTACTACATGAATCTCCAATGAACTGATCACAATAACCCAAATTATTCTGGTGTTACATAAATCAGCTTATAAACTTTGACCAATCAGCACAACCCTCCCCTGAAATCAATTCAAACATATCCACAGACATCACCTAAGCATTTAACTCCAATTTTATTAGTTTAGTTTCATCCTTACTCAATAGCAAAAACCAAAAAAATATATATATATATGTGCAGCTAATTCCACTCCCTAAAATCCTCACACTCCCTCTCCTTCAATCGGTCCTTACAGACGCCATTAAAAAACTTATGCTCAAACTAAAGCCCACCTCCATTGCACCTGGCAACCTACCAGGGAAATATCTAAAACTTGCTGCAGAAGCCATAGCCTACCCTGTCTTTATATTGATTAACCGCTTTATCAACGAATCCTATGTACCAGCCCTATGGAAAAAATGCCACAGTCTCCCATCCATAAAGGTGGTTAATCAACTGAGCTCACTAATTATAGGTCCATCACCATTGTGTTCTCTCTAGCCAAGATAGTTGAAAAAATGCATTTAGTCCCAATTACTTCACTATATCAATAAAAAACACTTCTCTTGCCTTCATAGCATGACTTCAGCCCTGACCTTAACACCTCCAAGACTCTTGTAAGCTTTATTAATACAATCAACACAAACAGACATGAAGGCAAACTAGTATTCACCCATTTTCTTGATCTCTCTAAAGCTTTTGACGCTATCTTCCTGACTATTCTCTTACAAAACTCTCTAACCTAGGCCTTGATAACCTCTCCCTCTCCTGGCTTTCCAGCTATCTTGATAATTGCCACCAGATTGTGAAATGGCTTACTGAGATCTCACTGTTTTCTCCATATTGGTTGAAGTTACACAGGGGTCCATAATTGGTTCTATCCTGTTTAGCATGTTTGTCAATTACCTTGCTCTGACAAAGAAGAAAGCCACCCTAGTACAATATGCCAATGATTCAACCATCAACTGCTCATCAAAAAAAAAAAAAAAAAAAAAAAAACCTTGATTCTCTACAACTCAATAATTTTTCTCCTCAGTAGAAAACTGGCTTACCTCCAACCAGCTATTACTCCACCCCAACAAACAAAACAACTTCTTGTCACTCCTAAACACCTTGTAATAAAAAGCCATCTTTGTTTGTTACCTCATCTAACAACACCAAAATACAGCTTGTCATGCATACCAAACTACTAGGATTTCATATAGATGATAGCCCTAAAAGTCAATGTCCACATAAATCACATAGTTAAAAATACTCACCAAAAACATTGCACTGTCTGTAGAGCCAAATCATATCAATCTAGTACAGTTAGATCTCATATTACCACATCCCTTTTGCTGCCAACCCTTCTCTATGCTACAACAATATTTACCAACATCCAACAAACTTATCTAAACAAACTCAAACAGTACTGCAACAAGGTCACAAAATTTGCAGTTAACCTCCCAAAAAGATCACACCACTGTTTAGCACTCAGACACCTAAAGTGGCTTGAAATATCCTGCCGTCAACATGGTTATTAGTAGATCTAACCCTGCTCACCAGATCATGCAAAGACAAATATAAGCTGACATTCTTCAACCAAAAAGAAAAGACTATTTCACTTTAAATAATAAACTTTCTTTTTTTTCATTTTGTTTTTGTAGTTGTTGTTCCACTTGGGAGCAAAAAAAGGTACCTGGCCTGCTGCTTGTCCAAGAGGTGAGGAGCACTTTAACCCTGAGAGGTGAGGGGTACCAGACTAGAGAAAGGTACCAGGCTCTAGTTGAACCATCTGCGGGTCTGCTCAAGACCTGATACAAAAGTTTAGATGCAAAATCAACTACTTCTTATTGTGGGCCAGAAATATCACACTTTGTCTTACAACCACCTAGAGCAGCCATAGGCAAAGGAGTCTTTCTTGCATATCTAGAATTTGACCATTATTCACCAACTACCTCAGAGAAAACACAACCACCTTAAAACATTTTCAATTCATCACCAACACTCTCAAACACAAGCATAAGTGCAACACCGTTGACAAGGCAAACTGCTAGCTACACAAGACAGAGCAAACCTCCTTCTGGAATTTATTGTCTTAAGGCCTAGACCCCCCCCCCCACCACTATATAACTGGTTGCCTCCACCCCTAACTGCAGCCTTAGGAGCCAGACCACAGAAGGTTCTACACTTCTAACACTCTCCACTAAGTAACAATCCACTGACCATTGCTTTTCTGTACTTATTCTCAAACTGTGATGGTCTCTACCACACAATCTAACTGAGAATGTGGACTACACAGAGTTCAGACCTTAATTCAAATAGTACATAATGGAACAATTTAAGTGCAACTTACATTTGACATATAACTTATCACGCAGGATTGTTCATTTGTAATTCATACTATATTTTTCCTACCTCAACTCATCATCATGGACTGAATGCCTTTGCCATTGTAAATATGTACTTATGACACTTCTGTCTGCACAGTACCTTCCTTTCTTTTCAAATGAGCAAAGGTGTAGCCCGCTGCTCTCCTCAGATTCATTTTGTGTAAACAGAAGCAAACTTCATCCTACATTTGTAGTTAGCAATCACTACAGTTTATGACATACACAGAGTGCAAAAGTAAATCATTTCTAACCACAGATGTGATACTGGCATTCAGAAATAATACACTGAGTAATGACCGGCTTCTGCAAATCATTTCTACTAACAGTTAACACCCATGACAACTGCTATAGTTTATGCCACACGTGGACTGCTAATGTGCTCTAGTTGTATACACAAATGCAATACCAACATCCAGAAATGTACTGATGATCATCTCCTGTCAATTGTGTCCTCTAATGGTCTGTAACAGGGACAGCTGCCCCCCCTTTATCCCACCCTAGCTATGCCTCTACCAATAACCACATCTCATGAAATTAAGCACAACTTTACTTTCGTTAGTTTAGTTAGTACCATACCTTTGTCAGCTATGTTTTCCCTGCTAACATAATACCTAAACTTTTATAAACATGTTCTAACACACTTGTTTTATTAATCTTTTTACCATTTGTTATACAAGGTTTACTTTTCTAGACATACCTATGTTATTACTGTTACCTACATCCCACAGTGTGCATACCTGCACTTGTGCCATGATATTTCTAAATTATAAACTGCTATTACTGATTCTTGTACTATATTATGTGCATATTACTGTTGGTACATGTCCATTGTTTCTGCCATAATTACTTAAGCTATACAGCTTGCTATTACTACTTTAGGTGTAACCTGAGCTGAACCTACAGTTGCCACACATGATTAGTGCTCTACCTCAGTAACCAAAATGTAATAAAATTAAACAAATAAATAAATAAATAAATAAATAAATAAATAAATAAATAAAATACTTGAGTATGGAGCATGAGGTATAATTTAGAACATGATTTTCACTACAGACAGCATGGAGCCATCCACAGAGCCGGCCATGCAAATATCAATAACAGAGACAGCGGCCAGAGCACTTCTTACAGGAATATGTCACCCTGGGTACATATACTAGTGTTTGAGACCAAGAACTTCCTGTGAAATAAAGCTATAGTACAATGCACATATCCATGAGGGATATAATTAAGTATGACCATGCACTGCACTGCATGTTTACATAGCTCCATATTTAACTGGCACACCAACATCAATGTTGCCTGCCCTAAGGTATCATTCTTCTGGCATTTTGGCTACCCAGAGAAAGGAAAACTGTTTCAATTTCTCCCTGGACTGACAGGTGCTATAAAAACATTGCATGTAATTCTGGAATAATGTCATGAGTATTTTACAGAGCCCATCCTTCATATCTGTCACTTTACAGAGGCAGGCCTATGCTACTTCTCAGTGCCAAACCATAATACTAAACTGTTAGGCTATGACCACTTAAGAGTTGTCATGCAGTGCTTTGCAGTCCCACACAACCTAGATGACCCAAGCCAGGTACCCTCAGTGCAAAAAGTAATGCTTAATTTTCCTGTGAAGTAAAAGTATTGTACAGATGACAACAGGACTTAGCAGACCAAATCATATTCACCATGTAACGGTATATATTAAAGCTTACAACTGTAACCCTTATTCAAAGTAAATCAGCAATCAATGAAATACTTCTCAAAATGTGTTTGCAGAAAAAAAATTGTGAAAACTTCTAAACAAGTATGGAAATATGTTAGACAGCTATTGGGATAAAGGAAGATAGCCCTAATACCTGACATGGTAACTGTTATGCTGCCACAAATAAAACTGAAAAGGATTATTCCACAGGACTAGACAAAATACCTGGTGGCTTCCCACATAGAATCACAGAACACCTAACTAAAACCCTACTAAACATCTGAAACTAAATGTTAGACTGTTGATACTTATGTGATTGACCTGTGTAGAAACAGGCTGTGTTTATGCAGAGTCACAAAAGAGAATAATTTTAGAAAAATAAAGTTTTAGATCACTTAGGCTGTTTAGTTTTCATTGTATAATTATGAAGAGAGTCATATTGCATGAAGCAGGGAACCTATTTTTGTTTGATATTGGACATTATGGATTTGGTAAGGGGAGATCTTACCTTTTCAATGTTGTGGCATTCTTTGAAAAGATAACAGCAGTTACCTAACAGAATTTATAACACTTGAAAGGCTCACACTGCATACTGCTTATCTTGACCATGATATAGTACTTAGCACTACTATGTCTTTTTAGGCAGAGTTCCAAAGACCAAATTACCACCGTAACAGCTATAAATAAATGCAATCTGAGGGTCATGCTGCTCAGCGCTAGAAGTCTAAATCTCAAGATGCACTCACTGGAAGCACTCCTCAAAATGGAGAATATTAACATTTGTGCTATAACAGAGACCTGGATTAAAGTGGCAGAAACCACCCCTGTGCTACCAGGCTATAACTCATTCCACACCTTATGGCCCTGAAACATGGACCAATGCTCCAAAGGCAGTGGTGTCTCCATATTCATAAAGGATATGCACACCTTCAGACTTGTAGCCCAGCAAAATGCATCTGAGATACTTCAGGTACAACTAACATTGGGTAAGACTGTGATCCAGGTCATAGCCTGCTATAGGTCCCCAACCATGTCCCTAGACTCTCACTCCATGTTCCTAAGCACCCTGGAATCTATTATGGTCCAACTCAACACTCTCATACTAGGAGACTTCAACTACCCCTCCATCAACTGGGAAAAGTACTCAAGCACCAATGCACTGGCCCAACGCTTCCTGGAATTCATCAATTCAATGCCCTGGACCAGCTCATTCTTACCCCACTAGAGGAAGAAACATCCTTGACCTGGTTATTACTTACATGGCCAACTGTTGCTCTACAGCAATAGTCAATTCCTCCCTGGTTAGATTCGCCCACAAACTAATCACCATGGAAATTCACATCTCAACCATACCAGTGACAAGTGGAGTATCACAGGGTTCAGTCCTGGGTCCTCTCCTGTTTGGTATCTACTTCTCTGAAGTACAGGCTAACACAGAAGGTCTTTGGCTAACAAACTTGCAGATGATTGCAAACTAGGAGCCATAATCAAAAATCCTAACGATGTGGACATCCTAAAAAAGGGCCTCACTGAGACAGATGCCTGGTGTCAAAGCCATGGCCTCAAGCTCAATGCCAAAAAGGGCATTGTCTTCCCCTTTGGTAAAAACTCTGCACCCATGAACTACAACATAGGCTGTAGTATACTTAACACAGAAAGTATAATAAGAGACCTTGGGACACAGGTGGACAGTAGTCTCTCCTTTGATAATCACATCGCCACAGTAGTCAGGAAATCCTTCTTTGTGGCACACCTCATGACAAATGGTTTCTCATCCAGAAAAAAAGAGGTAATTGTTCCCCTCTAATTATCACTCATTAGACCCATTATAGAGTACAACGTCCCTTTTGGTATGTACCTCACAAGACATCTACAACAACTGGAAAGGCCACAGAAATACCTCACAAAGAGGATTACTGGCCTCAAACAGATGCCCTACGCAAACCGTCTCAAAAAACTCCAGCTTTACTCCATCGCATATCGCCTACTCAGAGGTGATCTCTGCCTAACATACAAAGCTATGTCAAACCCAGATCTGTTGGACATGCTCCACTTAAAGAAATCCCAATCCCTCTGAGCTACACGCTCTAGGGACCTAAACCTTGTCACCACAATAAACAGAACATTCCCATCCCAGAGACTTCCCATACTCTGGAATAAACTACCTATCTATATCAAACAAAGCTCCTCATTAGTACTCTTCAAGAAAAATCTTGATGATTGGATGGGAAATAGGACATTCACCCCAGGGATCACCTCTGTGGCTCTGCTCGACAGTGGCACAGGAAAATAATTTTCTTGGGTGGCAAAAGCCAGGGTACCTTTTTTGGCTGGGCTTGTATAGGCCCCAGGGCCAATAGCCTAGTACCTACTTATGAACCTATGAACCTATACGCCTCACAAAAACTTCTCCAAAGCTGACTTTGGACTCCTAAAACAGAGGTGGCTAACTTTACGACATCCATCATCATCATCTTTCGACTTTTCCCATTAGGGGTCGCCACAGCGGATCATCTCTTTCTATTTCTTCCTATCCTCTGCATCTTGCTCTGTCACACCAACCGCCTGCATGTCCTCTCTCACCATGTCCATAAACCTTATCTTAGGCCTTCCTCTTTTCCTCTTACCTGGAAGCTCCATCCTTAGCATCTTTTTCCCAATATACCCATCATCCCTCCTCAGCACATGTCCAAACCAATGCAATCTCATCTCTCTTGCTTTGTCTCCAAACTGTCCAACATGATCTGACCCTCTAATATACTGATTCCTAATCCTATCCATCCTAGTCACACTGAGTGCAAATCTTAACATCTTTAACTCTGCCACATCCAGCTCTGACTCCTGCCTTTTTGTCAATGCCACTGTCTCCAACCCACATAACATAGCTGGTCTTACTACTGTCTTGTAGACCTTCCCTTTCACTCTTACTGGTACCCATCTGTCACAAATCACTCCTAACACTCTTCTCCACCCATTCCACCCTGCCTGTACTCTCTTCTTCACCTCTCTTCCACATTCACCATTACTCTGAACTGTTGATCCCAAGTACTTAAACTCGTCCACCTTTACCAACTCTACACCCTGCATCCTCACCATTCCTCTACCCTCCCTCTCATTTACACACATATATTCTGTCTTAGCCCTGCTTACCTTCAGTCCTCTGCTCTCTAGAGCATATATCCACCTCTCCACAGTCTCCTTAACCTGATTCCCACTCTTACTACAGATCACAATGTCATCTGCAAACATCATAGTCCATGGGGCCTCCTGTCTGATCTCATCTGTCAACCTGTTCATCACCACTGCAAATAAGAAAGGACTCAGAGCTGATCCTTGATGTAATCCCACCTCCACCTTAAACGGATCTGTCACTCCCACTGCAGTCCTCACCACTGTCAGACTACAATAGATGCATGACTGCCGAATCATACACCAATGCACTGTACGAACACATACATAAATGGATGGAACTAGCCATACCCAAAAAGAACCAAGACGCTCTCCTCCAAAAAAAGGAAGCCAGTCTGGTGGTCTCCTGCCATTAATAAACACTACAATAGAAGGAAGAAACTGATGCAGAAAAAGGTGAAGCCCCAAGACTTGAAAAATTCCCTGATTAGCCTCAACAAAAAGTTGAGATCCCTCATCAAAACCTCCAAAGCCAGCTATGAAGCCAGAATTGTGACAGACAATAAAAACAACCATAAAGCCTTCTTTAGTTATATCAAGAATCTCCATGGCAATACCCAGATATGCACTAAATTACTGTACAATGGTACCTCCTATACTGAACCAACAGATATTGCTAACATACTGGCCGACAGATTCAGTGCCAACTCTACCCCTCTCTCTCCCCCTAAAGAACCAATCTCAATACTGGAAGAATGCCAGGCACTTTGCATTACTGCAGCACAGGTTAAACCTGCATTGTCTAAGGACATGAATACAGCTTCCATGGGACCCCACAATATCCCTGGCTGTGTTCTACATGAATTACAAAGTGAACTGGCACCACATCTGTGTGCTCTGTTCACAAACAGCCTCACCTCAGGCTTTATGCCTACCGAATGATGCACCACTACTGTCATCCCTCTCCATAAAGGAGAAGCGACTACAAACCCTGGAAATTATCGCCCCATTAACCTGATGAGTCTGATATGTAAGGCTACGGAGCACATCATCATCATGGACCTAATTAACAAGGATATAGGAATCTCCAAACTCTAGATCCCACACAATTTGGTTTTGTGAAAGGTAGATCATGCCTGTTCAACCTGATTGACTTCTTTGAGTCAGTCACCAGAGCAGTGGATGAAGGTAAGGCAGTTCATGCAGCCTACATTGATCTGGCCAAGGCCTTTGATACCATTCCTCACTCAGGAATTATTGATAAACTCACCAAACTAGGCATCAACCCCTATATCATTAGATAGGTTGCAAACTGGCTCACAGATAGAACACACAGTGTGAAAGTAGTGAACTCCAAGTCAGACTGCCGACCAGTCATGAGTGGAGTCCCACAGGGATTGGTCCCGGGTCCTCTCCTGTTTGGCATCTACTTCTCAGAATTCCAGGCCAGCACAGAGGGACTCTGGCTGACCAAATTCGTAGATGACTGCAAGCTGGGAGCCATTATTAACTCCGCAAATGATGCAGACATCCTACAGAAAGGCCTCACTGAGACCAATGAGTGGTGTCGAAACCATGACCTTAAGCTGAATGGCAAAAACTGCATCATCATCCCCTTTGGGAAAAACTCACTTCCCACTAATTACCACATCGATGGGAGCCTACTGAACACTGAAGGCGTTATAAGAGAATTGGGGACAAATGTTGACAGCAACCTCTCCTTTGACCACCACATTGCCACTGTGGTCAGAAAATCCTTCTATGTGGCACATCTCATTACCAATAGTTTTGCTTCCAGGAAGAAAGAGGTCAACATTTCTCTTTGCTCTTCCCTCATTAGACCAGTCATACAGTATAATGCCCCATTTAGTATGTACCTCACTAGACACCTGCAACAGCTGGAGAGGTCACAAAAGTGCCTCATGAAGAGGATCCTAGGCCTTAAACACATGTCCTACACAGACAGACACAAAAAACTCCAGCTATTCTCTGTCTCATATTGTCTACTAAGAGGTGAGCTCTGCTTGACATACTTTGCCATGTCTGACCCATCTCTGTTAGAAATGCTACATGTAAAGAAATACCAATCTCTCCACACCACATGCTCCAGAGACCTCAATCGCATTACCACAATCAACAGAACATGCTGGAGGGACAGGTTCATAACCCAGAGACTGCCAATGCTGTGGAATAGACTTCCCATGCATGTCAAGCAGAGCACCTCACTAGCCCTCTTCAAGAGAAATCATGATGAGTGGATAGAAAATAGAAAGTTCACTCCGGGGATCACTCCAGTGGCTGTACTTGATAGAGGCACTGGGAACTAACGACGGGTGGCACAATGCCAGGGCACTTCTATGGGCTAGGCTTGTAAAGGCCCCAGGGCCATTAGCCTATGAACCTATGAACCTACATAAGGGGAAAATTATTCATGTCATAAGCATTATGTGCCAATCTCCATGCATAATGAAAAGTATAAAACATTGGCTAAGCAACAAGCATATTAGATTGGTTAAATGGGGTTATTTGTCAATCACAACAATCATTCCCAAAGGTATACCATAAGGCTCAACACCTAATTTCCAAACTGAGTAATATAATTAGTTCCAAAAACTGCCAGAGTTTTCCAAGATTATTTATAAATAGCTCCCATCTTATGCAGAAGTAATGATCTCACTGTTAATGTCAGTGAATACAGCATTAACAAAAATTGTAAAATATTTTACTTAAAATATGATTATAAGGTAAAAAGTAACAAGCAAAATCAGTAAAAAAATACTCCATCGCTGCACAGAAAATATTCCACAAGAATTTATACTTTGACCAGAATGTATCTACTAAAGACAGAAAAGCATATGATGCAGCACATGTGATTGTAAAAGTTTCTTGTTACTCCAGAGAGAGAACACTGCCATAATGCTGCTCTTTGTAACCTTTAAAAAATGCATCTGAAAAAAAAATGAAATTATCCATTGAATGCTTACTAGAAAAATCATATGGTAGGAAAACTATTCAGAACGGCTCCAGAAAATCTCATGCCATGGGATTCATTAACAATCCTGTAGGCTTTTTGCATAGTCTAAACTATTTATACACATTAGTGAGATGAACAACAGTGCTCATTGAATATACGTGCAGCTCATCAAGATTACATGTTTAGAAATACTGCTTCTTGGTCAGCAGTGAACAACAGTGCTCACTGAATATGCGTGAAGCTCATCAAGCTTACATGTTTACAAATACTGCCTCGTGGTCAGCAGTGAACAACAGTGCTCATTGAATATGCATGCAGCTCATCAAGCTTACATGTTTACAAATACTGCTTCTTGGTCAGCAGTGAACAACAGTGCTCATTGAATATGCGTGCAGCTCATCAAGCTTACATGTTTACAAATACTGCTTCTTGGTCAGCAGTGGACAACAGTGCTCACTGAATATGCGTGCGGCTCATCAAGCTTACATGTTTACAAATATTGCTTCTTGGTCAGCAGTCAACAACAGTGCTCACTGAATATGCGTGCCGCTCATCAAGCTTACATGTTTACAAATACTGCTTCTTGGTCAGCAGTGAACAACAGTGCTCATTGAATATACGTGCGGCTCATCAAGCTTACATGTTTACAAATACTGCTTCTTGGTCAGCAGTGAACAACAGTGCTCATTGAACATGCGTGCAGCTTATCAAGCTTACATGTTTACAAATACTGCTTCTTGGTCAGCAGTGGACAACAGTGCTCATTAAATATGCATGCAGCTCATCAAGCTTACATGTTTACAAATACTGCTTCTTGGTCAGCAGTGAACAACAGTGCTCACTGAATATGCGTGCAGCTCACCAAGCTTACATGTTTACAAATACTGCTTTTTGGTCAGCAGTGAACAACAGTGCTCATTGAATATGCGTGCAGCTCATCAAGCTTACATGTTTACAAATACTGCTTCTTGGTCAGCAGTGAACAAAAGTGCTCATTGAATATGCGTGCAGCTCATCAAGCTTATATGTTTACAAATACTGCTTCTTGGTCAGCAGTAATGTTGGTGGCCACGAAGCAGTGCTGGGAAGCATGAGCACACAATGTAAAAACACAACTTGCCTGCAAGCAAACCTGTAATGCAAGTATGCAAGGACATCTTATATGAAGTAAGGGCAAGCTGATTACAAGAATTAATATGCAGGAGATGTAAAATGGGGATAATCTGCACAGAACACAATGTTAGACGTGCAGACATGAGTACAAGGGGAGGGTAAATGGATAAAATGTACTCAGTTAATTTAGTCGAATGTGAATATGTCACAACAAAACATTTTAAACATAAATACTCCCATACTGATGTAATAATAATTAATTCTGCTCACAATTATCAACCCATGCACATAACTAAAACTAGACATTTTAAAAACAGATGTGATGGAGAAAAACAATACAACATTGTATCAAAACTGAGTAATGAACCATTTGACCTCTATTCCGATACTTTTCTTAGAATGTTATAAAAATAATAATCTTCACGGCTCCAACTAATTTAAATTACTTCTTAAAATTTAAAGCACAGAAATACCTTATTTAGTGTTTTTGTCTTTACTTATAAAAAACGTCATCAGAATCAAATAATTTACAACTGTATCCTTCTTTTAAAACCATTTAATAAACACGTCACAGCCAAGTCTTCTAAATCAACCAATGAAATGTCACTGCAGCCATTCATTCATAAAATGTTAAAGAGCATTTATAATAGAACACGTACTCACCCATGATGTATAAATGAACAAACACAATCTTAATAAGTACACTCTAATAAATATTTAATGAATATTATTTCCTACTTAAAATGTTTTATTTTAAAAGGCAGTTAATAGAAATTTGATCATTCAGGCCCAGTCACACTCTGGCATTCAAAAATAATTGCCAGTATAATTCCTGGCCACATGCTTCCCCATTCATCGAACAATTTTTCAATTGTAATAAATTATAAAATTGTGGTCAGGGTGTTGCCACAAATGTCATGTTAATGCATTTGATTCATGTTTCTTTTAAATATCATTTATATGTTCTAATATCTGTCCTTTAGTATGCACTGGGATTTTTCTATATAAAATATGAAACAAGCCCCACAAAGGGCTGCAACAACCTCCCCCATTGTTTGACAATTGAACCACCCCAATACCAAACACTTTGGA
>NC_056732.1:890673227-890690727 GCF_019279795.1 Protopterus annectens | reverse complement strand
TGTAAAACATTCAAACACATTCACATTGATCTTGATTCAGACCTTGACAGCATTCAAAAACAAATCTGCGGACCTGAGTATTCTCTAGCCACATCACATAGGAAGTCCTACTTCAGAAAGTTCAAATACAATGACAGACTGAAACAAAGGAGAATGTATGTATTACTCTTCATTACATTCATGACAGTTGTAAACTCCAGTAATCTCTACATTACATCCAGTAGCCTGATAAATATGCCACAGTAAAAAGTGAAGATACAGAAGGAGGAACAGACTGAGACATGGAGACAAGGATAGAGCAGACAAAGAATGCTATAGTTTTCTGGAGCATTTTTTTACATCTTTAGGGTGTGTTACTGTTATGTTTTTCTTGATAAGTTACTTGTCATGCTATGTACAATCAAGTGTTTCCAATACAGAGCAAGCAAAGGTTGGAAATTATAACCACGATGGAGACATAAGCAACCTTAATTTTAATGGTTTCAAAGACAGTTACAAATAATGAAGGAAGGGCAAATGTACACATTAGGCTTCATCACAATAATGACAATTTTAACATTACATAAGGTATACACTACAGCCAGCAGCATATTAAATGATCCAGTGCAAAATGCGTCCTGACAATATTTGACATTAAAACATCCTACATGGTGTACATTCAACACTTCAACATGTTCAAGAAAAGATTAATCTGACTGTACATAGCTACGCATAGTAGTGCAAAGGGCACCAGAGTAATGCAGATGAAGGCAAAAACTCACAAGATCTTACCAAGAAATATATACTTCCATTTCACCTAAGAAACAGTTGTTTTTCAGTGACAGATGTTGCACAACTGCTGAGGAGACAGAGTGATAACACAGAAGAGGAAACAGACATAGCATGGGGGAGGGAGAGGCAGAGAACAAGTAGATTATTACAGTTATGATAATGGTGACTCAACAATATGTAGGCAATAGCTACATATAAAAGAGTGCAATAAAACAGAATAGCTTGCAAATGCCTGGATTAGAACTCTTGAAAGTTTGCAGAAAATCAATCTATTTATCTGAGCATTATCACAGCACAACACAAATGAAGTCCTGCATCATACATTTCTAATCAAATAATTGAAGGGACAATGGCAACTTACTGAAGCAGAAGGGATGCAGAGAGATAGACATGGAGAGAGAACACAAACAATATTGTTTATGGTACATTTAGGACCATCTTTTTGGTGTGTTACTGTTAATTTGTTTCCTCATTATTAATCTGTCATAGACTGTTCAATAAAGTGCTTGCAACGGTGAGCAGGTCAGGGTAGGAGATTAGAAACAAGATTAAGACATGAGCAGAAGAAGGGTAGGGGTTATTAAGTCTCACTGTTGGGGATGGAACACTTTTTGCAAATGCTTTCTAGCTGGATTATTCAAATGCTATGTTAATGAAACATAACTTGAGATAAATACAGATGTTTGCAGTTAACTATATAATAGTAATCTAAAACATCATCAAATAATAATTTGACATACAGCTGTAATTGAACCCATGACACTATGCAAATACATAATTCTACCGAGAGGTGAATAATGTCATCATACCACATAGGAACTTTTTCTTCATTCCATGAACTGTTAGAATAATGGTTTTAAATTAGTGTCTTTACTCTATTCCACATTTGCATGAAGCGATTGTTGTTACTGTGGCTAAAATTAAAATCATCAACTTTTGCCATAGGAGGTTAAACAGCATTCACTCAGCAGTGGTGTGGGGTGCCAACCTCTGCACAAATACTAATGACAAAAAAATGAAGGCTTTTCCATGGGCCATTTCTGGCCATGGTTTATTGACCAGATTAAATGTGTGAAAAAGGGGGTTGATAGGACAGTGTTGAAAAATGGGGGGGGGAGGGCAGATGATATGACACAGGGCAAATTTCAGAACTTGGTTCTGTTGCACATGTAATAGGTTCATAGCTTCATAGGTAGGTACTAGGCTGTCTGCCCAAGGGCATTTATAAGCCTAGCAAGAGTGTGTCGGCTTTCGCCACCCCATTGATTAATTAACTGAGCCTCTGTCAAGCAGAGCCAATTTAGTGATCCCAAGGGTGTATTTTCTGTTACCCATCCACTCGTTAAGACTTCTCTTGATGAGTGTTAGTGAGGGGCTCTGCCTAATGTAGTTAGGAATTTTGTTCCAAAGCATGGAGAGTCTCTGTGACAGGAATCTATCCCTCCAGCATGTTGTATTTATTGTTGTGGCGAGGTTTAGCTCACTAGAGCACGTGGCTCGCAGTGACTTGGATTTGTAAGTCAGGCAGAGATCACCTCTGAATAAGCGATATGCCACTGAGTACAGCCGGAGATTTTTCAGTCGGGCTGCATAGGACATATGTTTGAGGCCAGTAATCCTCTTGTTGAGGTGCTTTTGTGGTGTTTCCAGCTGTTGGAAGTGTCTTGTGAGGTACATCCCAAATGGGGCATTGTACTCTATGATGGGTTTGATGAGTGACGAATAGAGTGGCACTATAACCTCTTTATTTCTAGATGCAAACTCCTTAGTAATTAGATTGGCCACATAGAAGGATTTCCTAACTACTTTGGCAATATGATTGTCAAAGGAGAGATTACTATTTACCTGGGTCCCCAGATCTCTTATTACCTCTTGTGTATTAAGGGGGCTGCCGCCTATGTGGTAATTCGTGGGTGTTTTGTTTTTCCCAAACGGGATGACTGCATTTTTTGGCAATTAGCTTGAGGCCATGACTTTGACACCAGGTGTCTGTCTCAGTAAGGCCTTATGAAGGATGTCCGTGTCAGCCGGAGAGTCAATTATGGCTCCCAGTTTGCAGTCATTGGCGAACTTGGTTAGCCTTAGTCCTCCTGTGTTTGCCTGCACTTCTGAGAAATATATGCCAAACAGTAGGGGTCCCAGAACTGAGCCTTGCAGGACACCACTTGTGACTGGTTTAGAGTCAGACCTGGAGCCCGCTATTCTTACCGTGTGAGTTCTGTCTGTAAGTCAGTTGGCAACCCATCTTCTGACGTAGGGGTTTATGTTCAGGCTGGTGAGTTTTTCTATAATACCCGAGTGAGGAATGGTGTCGAACGCCTTGGCGAGATCAAGGTAGGCTGTGTGAACCACCTTTCCCTCGTCTATGGCCTTCGTGATTGTCTTGAAGACGTCAGCCAGGTTTAGTAGGCATGATCTGCCCTTAACAAAGCTGAACTGGGTCGGGTCAAGTGTTTGGAGGTTCCCAGTGTCTTTGTTAATGAGTTCCATGATAATGCGCTCCATAGCCTTGCAGACCAGGCTAGTCAGGCCTATGGGGTGATAGTTACCAGGGTCAATTATGGCCCCTCCTTTGTGTAGTGGAATAACCATTGCTGTGCACCATTCTATGGGCATGTAGCCTGTGGAGAGGCTAAGGTTGAACAACGTGTTTAGGTGGGGGGTTACTTCGTTCTGTAGTTCATGCAAGACGCAGCCTGAGACACCATCTGGTCCCACTGATGCTGTGTTTTTGGCTTTTGAAAGGGCTGTTTTCACCTGTGCTTCTGTGATTTCCAGGACACTACACTTTTCCAGTATTATTGTGGGCCCTTTTGAAGGTGAGAGGGAGGTGAAGTTTGCACTGAATCTATCTGCCAGGATGTTGGCAATATCAGTAGGTTCAGTATATTTTGTGCTATTTGAAAAAAAATAACTTGAAAAAAAAAAAACTAAAAAAATACTCTTGTTTTCCATACTTTTCTAATAGTTTGTTCCAGTGATCAGATTTTGCTGATCCCTGGGCTTTGTCTTGGTTCCTGTTTTCTCCATTTTCCTTGTTTGGTCAAGGGGTAGTTTCTTTACTCACTAGTGGGAGTAGGGAGTACTGAGCTGCCTGTTTGTCCTCAGAGGAGTGGTTTAAGGCAGTAACTTGTAGTTTATTGGCCATTTTGGGTCATTTCCTGTCTTTTCCAGCCCCCTGCTATAAAGCACGCTTTAGCGCGCATTAGCGCGATTTAGCGCGATTTAGTGCGGAGTTGCCACTGTTGCACACTAGGGCAGTGCCGGTTAAGCAGGTTTAAACTATTCGGGCTACCTAAAGTCCACTCTTCAAATTTTCCCTTAAAACTACCTTCCTCGAACTATACTACTGATCTAATCAGCGTATCCTATAACTAAAAAGATCATCTCTACTTGACTCCAAGTAGACTATTCTCTATCTGTTAAACCTAGCACTTGTGCCTACAGTACTTATTACCTTGATACGGCACTCTTGTCATAGATAGTACCCCAAAAAGGCAACCCCCCATTTCTCGGTCACCCACATCCCCCGAAATCTTTTTTTAAACTTTTTTGTCTATCCTTCTAGCATGTCGAGGGATCAGTTGCTAGTGTCCTCTCCTGCTCAGCTGGTGAACCTGGGAATATTGAGGCAATGCTACAATTGCCTCATGTACACAGACAACCCTCTCCTCCTCCCACAAAACACAAATACATGCGAGAGATGCAACTATACGGCCAAACTGGAGGCTGAGCTCTCTCAACATAGGACTGGCAAGACCAGTCAGGAGGAGAAGGTTACCACACAAACTATAGACCCAGTCTCACATAGTACCATTACAACCTCAAATCATACACATAAACACACAAAGACATAATCGGAGGCTCTGATCAAAAATCTACCAAAACAGCAGAGGCCACCAAAGCAGACACCCAAACAACCACCACCTCAGAACACAACACCTGCAACACATAGACCTCACAGTCAGAGTGTCAAACAGTGACAGCCCTTAAGGCCAAACACAATGCCAGACACACTAGTCATTGGTGACTCCATAGTCAGACACACTGATGTCCCGCTCACCAGACTGAGTAAGGAGAAGGTCACAGTAAGCTGCCTGTCGGGCGCTAGAATCCGCCACATAACGCAAGCACTCAGGTCTCTCAACAGCAGGTACAAATATGACTCAGTCATTGTCCACGCTTGTGTAAACGACCTGAGACGTACCTCCTTGGACTACATGAAAAGAGACATTGAGGAGCTCTCTGATTATGTAGCCCAGGCAGGTATGACCCTGACCTTGAGCAGTATCCTACCTTCACCGAGAATGATGCCACAATACAGAGATAAGATGACAAGCTTTAACAATTGGCTTAAACACTGGTGTCATTCAAAGGGGATCCAGTGTCTGTCTGCCTGGGATGACATGCTGGACAAGCCACGCTGCTTCGCAAGGGACGGCTTGCACCTGTCACCCCTGGGATTCCGGATATTGGCAAAGGCTCTTGCCACCCCCATAGTGCCTTTTTTAGGCAAGGCTCAAATTCTAAACCTACCACCCTAGAACACAAAAAAGGAAAAAAACTAAGGGTAATGCTGCTCAATGCCAGAAGTCTAAATCTCAAAATGCACACACTCGAGGCCCTTCTCAGTATGGAGAACATCGATGTCTGTGCTGTGACAGAAACCTGGTTCAAGACTCCTGAGAGCACCCCAGCGCTATCAGGTTTTACCTCATATCATGCGTTCCGGCCCCAAAATCCGGACAATACCAAGAAAGGAGGGGGGGTGTCCATATTCATCAAGGACACCCACACCTCAAGACTGGTGGCAACGCACGATGCATCGGAGACCATCCAGGTGCAATTAACCATAGGCAAGACTGCCCTGCAAATTGTAGCATGTTACAGGCCACCCTCACAAACTCAGGAACCTCACATGGCCTTCCTGAAAACACTAGAGGGCATAAATGTATCACCAAACACCATTATACTAGGTGACTTCAATTACCCTAATATAGACTGGGAACACTACTCAAGCCCAAACACCCTAGCCCAAAAGTTCCTGGAATTCATAAACTCAAATGCCATGGAACAACTAGTCACCATCCCCACAAGAGGAGATAACATACTTGATCTCATCATCACGAACATGGGAGCACAATGTTCAACACCGAAGTATACCCTCACTGGTGAGATCAGATCACAAACTAATCTCGCTGGAGGTCCTCATCCCACCCCACCTGAAATAAAAAGACCACAGTAAAGAACTTCTCAAAAGCCGACTTCACACTTCTAAAGACTAGTGTGGTCTCCTTTAAGGCCCCGAGCCGCAGAAAACAGTACTCAAGCCGCTGAATCACTTACAAATGCCTTCTACCAGCACCTGCAGGACTGCATGGATAAGGCAATCCCAAGCAAAACAAAGACTTTTTGTACCAAAGGCAAGCGTCCAGTCTGGTGGACCCCAGCCATAAACAAACTCTACAACAAAAGGAGGAAGCTACTACAAGATAGAGCAAAATCCTTAAAAGGTAAGACACCCTTGATCACTATAAGTAAAAAACTAAGAGCTCTCATAAAATCATCCAAAGCAAATTTCGAGAGAAAAATAGCTAAAGACTCAAAAGACAATCATAAGGCCTTCTTTAGCTATGTTAGAAACCTGGGAGGAAACTCCCAGATATGCTCAGAACTAGTTCAAAATGATGTGAAGATTACTGATCCTACAGACATTGCCAACATACTGGCTGACAGGTTCAGTGCAAACTTCTCCCCCCCAAAAGGAGAGATATCTATACCAAATGATTGCAGCCCCCCAAACAACTCCAGCGCCCAAGTGAAAACTGCCCTCTCCAAAGCAAAAACACAGCATCCATGGGACCTGATGGTGTCCCCGGCTGTGTGCTCCACGAACTCAATGAGGAATTAAACCCACAGCTAGGACAACTGTTTAATCAAAGTCTTACCTCTGGATACGTACCCAGGAGTGGCGCACTGCAACTGTGGTCCCACTTCACAAAGGCGGTGCCTCCACCGACCCTGGAAATTCCCGTCCCATTAGCTTGACAAGCCTTATCTGCAAAGCCATGGAGAGGATCATAATGGACCTCATAAATAAAGACATAGGGAATTTGCAGACTTTGGATCCAACCCAGTTTGGCTTTGTCAAAGGCAGATCATGCCTTTTAAACCTGGTTGACTTTTTGAAACAGTCACCAAAGCCATTGATGAGGAAAGGCAGTCCATACAGCCTACCTCGATCTGGCTAAGGCCTTCGATACAATACCCCACTCGGGTATCATTGAAAAACTCATCAGCTTAAATGTTAACCCATACATCACAAGATGGGTTGCAAACTGGCTGAGTGACAGAACCCACAGGGTCAGAGTTGCTGGCGCCATGTCAGACTCAAAGCCTGTCACAAGTGGTGTCCCACAGGGCTCAGTCCTAGGCCCACTCTTGTTTGGCATCTACTTTTCCAAGTACAAGCAAACACAGGAGGGTTATGGCTGACAAAGTTTGCAGATGACTGCAAACTGGGCCATAGTAGAAAACACATCTGACACAGATATCCTTCAGAAGGGTCTCACAGAAACGGATAACTGGTGCCAGAGCCACGGCCTAAAGTTAAATGCCAAAATGCATAGTCATACCCTTCGGGAAAAACAAGGTTACCCCTAGCTACCAAATAGGTGGCAATCCACTGAGCACAGAAGAAGTTATCAGGGACCTGGGGACCCAGGTTGATAGTAGTCTGTCATTCGACACCCATGTAGCTAAAGTAGTTAGGAAAACCTTCTACATTGCCCACCTTATCATGAAGGGATTCTCATCTAGATCAAGGGAGGTCATAGTCTCCCTTTACTCATCACTCATCAGACCAATGATTGAGTACAATGCCCCATTCGAATGTATCTGACCCGACACTTGCAGCAGCTGGAGAGGCCACAAAGTTCCTCACCAAAAGGATAAAGGGTCTCAAAATCTGTCCTATGCTGCCCGACTGAAAGAACTCCAGCTCTATTCAGTCGCCACCGCTTGCTCAGAGGTGACCTTTGCCTAACATACAAGGCCATGTCAAACCCAGATTTGATGAATATGCTTCACCTCAAAAAATCTAGATCCATCAGAGCCACAAGGGCGGGAGACTTAAACCTCGACACGGCTATTAATAGGACATGCTGGAGGGATAGATTCATCACCCAAAGACTCCCTATGCTGTGGAACAAAATCCCGGTACATGTGAGGCAGAGCACCTCGCTGGCCTTGTTCAAGAGAAATCTTGACCAATGGATGGGAGATCGCAGATATACCCCAGGGATTACCTCAGTGTCACTGCTCGACAGAGGCACAGCAAAATAATGGGTATAGTTCCCCATACTAAAGGGGTGGGGTAAGCCACAAAACGATGGGCTAGGCTTGTAAATGCCCTCGGGCAGATAGCCTAGCATGAACCTATGAACCTATGAACCTATTTTGCACTGGCTCATAGCATATCTGTGAGTTGCCACTTAGATTCTTGACATAGCTGAAGAAGGCTTTGTGGTTATCTTTCGAATCCTTGGCTATTTTTCTTTTGAAGTTAGCCTTGGGTGATTTTATGATGGACCTTAGTTTCTTACTGATACTGATCAGGGATGTCTTTCCTTCTTGGGATTTGCTTATTTTCTGAACTAGTTTCCTCCTCCTGTTGTATAACCTGTTTATGGCAGGGGTCCAACAGACTGGTTTCCTTCTCTTAGGCGAGTGAGTCTTGGCTTTGCTAGGGATGGCATGATCCATGCATCCTTGTAGGTGCTAATTGAGTGCAATTGTAAAGAATTCTACATCTTGGGCAGTGTTACCCTTTAGCGTGGGGGCTGTGAAATTTATCACCTCTGCCTTAAGTAAGGTGAAGTTTGCTTTAGAAAAGTTTTTCACTGTGGTTTCCTTGATTGGGGGTGGTGGTGGGGTGTGGACATCCAGGGTGATTAGTTTATGGTCTGATCTAACCAGTGACGGGTTGACCTCCGGTACGGAACACCTGTTGCCCATGTTGATGATGACCAGGTCCAATATGTTGTGGCCTCTGGTAGGGGAGTTTACCAGATGATCCAGGGAATTTGAGTTGATAAATTCTAGGAAGCGCTGAGCCTGGGAGTTTGTACTCAAGTAGTTTTCCCAGTTAATGGTAGGGTAATTGAAATCACCCAATATCAGGGTGTTTGGTAGGACCTTCATGTTTTCCAGTGTCTCCAGAAAGGCGGAGTGGTGGTCCTAGGTCATGGAGGGTGACCTGTAGCAGGCCACAATTTGCATTGCAGATTTGCCCGATATTAGTTGCACATAGATGATCTCAGAGGTATCATGCTGTGCCACTAACCTGAAGGTGTGAGTATCCTTGATGAATATGGATACACCCCCCTCCTTTTGTGTTTCGGTCTGTGTTCTGTGGCCGGAATGTGCGGTATGAGTTGTAGCCCAGTAGTGCTGGAGTGGTCTCTGGAGCCCTGAACCAGGTTTCAGTTACTGCACAGATGTCAACATTCTCTGTACTTAGGAGTGCTTCGAGTGCATGCATTTTGAGATTTAACCTCTTGGCGTTGAGTAGCATAACCCTCATTTTTTTACTTGTGCTGTTTACGGTGGTGGGTTTGAATTTTGAACCTTGCCTAAAAAAGGCACTATGGGGGCAGCAAGAGCCTTGGCCAGTATTCAAAAGCCAAGGGGTGACAGGTGCAAGCCATCTCTTGTGAAGCAATGTGGTTTGTTGAGCATGTCATCCCAGGCTGACAGACAATGGATCCCCTTTGAGTGACACCAGAAGCTTAGCCAATTGTTGAAATTGATCACTTTTTCTTTATACTGAGGTATCATTCTTGGTGAGGGCAGGATGCTACTCAGGGTCAAGGTCATACCCGCCTGGGCTACATGATCAGAGAGTGCTTCCATGTCTCTTGTCATGTAGTCCAGGGAGGTACGTCTCAGGTCATTCACACCAACATGAACAATGACAGAGTCATATTTGTACTTGTTCTGGAGTGACCTGAGTGCTTGTGTTATGTGGCGGATTCTGGCTCCCGATAGGCAGCTAACAGTAACTTTCTCCTTGTCCAGCCTAGTGAATGGGGCGTCAGTATGCCTGACTATTGTGTCACCTATTACTAGTGTGTTAGGTATGTTATTTCACCTTAAGGACTGTGATTGTGTGGCACATTGATTTTGTGTTTTATGTGCTGTCTGGTTTGTGATGGGAGGTGCAGGTTTTGCGGGTGTCTGCTTTGGAGCTCTCTGATGCTTTTGCAAGTTTTTATTTAGAGCCTCCGAGTATGATTTCCTGTATTTATGTGTGTTTTATGCCAGTGCTGGTTTAGTAGGTCTATGTGAGGCTGGAGGTGTGGTGCAAGTGCTAACCTTCTCCTCATAACTGTCTATTCCAGTCTTGGGTGGAGAGACCTTAGCCTCCAGTTTGGCTGTATAATTGCATCTTTCGCATATGTTAGTGTTTTGTGGTAGGAGGAGATGGCTGTCTCTGTACATGAGGCAGTTGTAACATTGCCTCAAGATACCCAGATTCATCAGCAGGACTGGAGAGTACACCTAAAGTTGCCCTTTGGTCATGCCTGAATAGTAGGGTAAGATGCTTAGTCGCTTGTTTGGTGAGGGGTAGATAAAAGCCTTGCCCTGCTGGGCAGTCAAGTGTCAGGGTATATTAGTGCTTGCTATTAGGTCTTCATAGGTTCATAGGTTGGTACTAGGCTATCAGCCCTAGGGCCTATATAAGCCTAGCCATAACAATTCCTGGGGTATTTCTTCCCACACTATTTACTTCCCTGGACCACTGTCTGAGCAAGTGCTGGACTGTAGGATGCTTTTTGAGTGCTTAGGTTGAGAGTTAGACTAGTTTAAAGTGAAAAACTAAAGAGGAGACTTAGTTGAGCTGGGAATAATTTAACCCTAGCTAACCGGTGCTGCCCGGCACACAAAACCATGCAAACATGTTTTTTAAACTACTATCTTCTGGGCTGGAACCACTCCTCCAGGGACAGATGGCTGCTCAAAGTTCCCCTTTCTCACAGGTGAACAGAGAAACTTCCCTCTATCTAAGCAAGGTATGAGCAACTCAGAAACTTGTAACACAGCCTTGAATTCAGCACTAGCCTGAAAACTGGACTATACTAGTTTAGAAAGGCAGGAAACAAGAATTTTTTTTTTGAAAAGATAAGGCAAAAACAGTAAAAGGTACACTTAAAAAAGCTTTAAATGACTACAAGTGATCAGAAAAGGCTATCACAATTTAGTGTGTAGCCTACAACAGTTAAACAATTTATTTTAACAAAAAACAACTTTTTAAAAGTGCAGGCACTCAGATAAGTACAATATGTGAAAAAAACAAGCTTTTAAATCACAATAAGTGCTGGAAAAATCAGGGTTTAGGCAGAAAACTGTTAAGTGCAGCAGGAAAATGCAGAAAACTGTTACTCAATCACTCCAAAGTCTCACTTTTAAGTTAAAAGGCTTGTATCAGTTTAAGGCTTTCTAGTGCTTTCCAGTAGGTTAGTTACAGGAAAGATGGGAAACAAGAGCAGATGTGGTCTTTTAAACCAGAAAGTTGAAATAGATGGACAACTTCCCGAATGACCAATAAACTACAATTCCTGGGCCAAGAACCACTCCTCTTGTGGTAGACAGGCTACCTAGTACTTACCACTCCCACTGATAAGCTAGAAGGCTGCACTCCAACACAAAGGCTTGGGGGGCTCAGAAGCTTACAAACAGTCCTGGATACAGCAAATCTGTACCTGGGCTAGTCTAGTTACGGGAAAGGTGGGGATCAATTGCAATCATGGGCTTTAAAATCAGAAAGTTAAGACAGATGGAAAAAACTGCCCAAACGGCCAATAAACTACAACTTCTGGGCCAGAACCACTCCTCTTATGGTAGACAGGCTACCTAGTGCTTACCACTCCCACTGATAAGCTAGAAGGCTTCCCTCCAACACAGAAAGGCTTGCGGGGCTCAGAAGCTTACCAACAGTCCTGGATACAGCAACTCTGTATCTGGACTAGGCTAGTAACAGGAAAGGTGGGAAACAGCGCAAGTGCGTCTTTTAAACCAGAAAGTTGAAAGCGATTGGAAAAAAACTGCCCAATTGGCCAGTAGCTACAATTTCTGGGCCAGGAACCACTTCTCTTGTGGTAGATAGGCTACCTAATGCTTATCACTCCCACTGATAAGCTAGAAGGCTTCCCTCCAACACAGAAAGGCTTGGGGGCTCAGAAGCTTACAAAGAGCCCTGGATACAGCAAATCTGTACCTGGACTAGACTAGTTACAGGAAAGGTGGGGAACAAGCGCAAATGCAGGCTTTTAAGACAGCAAGTTGAAAGAGATAGAAAACTGCCTAAACGGCCAATAAACTACAATTTATGGGCCAAAACCCACTCTTACCATGGTAGATAGGCTACCTGATGCTTACCACTCCCACTGATAAGCTAGAAGGCTTCCCTTAAACACAGAAAGGCTTGGGAGGGCTCAGAATCTTAGAAAGAGTCCTGGATACAGCAAATCTGTACCTGGACTAGACTAGTAACAGGTAAGGCAGGAAACAAGCACAAACATAAGCTTTTGAATCAGAAGGTTGAAAGAGATGGAATAGCTTCTCAAACGGCCAATAAACTATAATTTCTGGGACAGAAACCTCTCCTCCTGTGGTAGATAGGCTACCCAGTGCTTACCACTCCCACTGATAAGCTAGAAGGCTTCCCTCCAACACTGAAAGGCTTGGGGGGCTCAGGAGCTTACAAACAGTCCTGGATACAGCAAGTTTGTATCTGGACTAGACAAGTTTCAGGAAAGGCAGGAAACAAGCTAGGAATTTTTATTTTCAGAAAAGCAGCTAAAACAGCAGTAAATACAATTCAAATGCAGTGCAGGCTAGCACACATGTATCAATATTACAACAAATGCAGTTTAATTAAATGCAATTAAATTAAATGACTAAAAAACAAGTGCCGAAGGCATTACATTAAAAGGCTACTAACAAGCAGTAACAAGTGCAGAGTAAGAACAACTGAAAAGATAGCACGCAGAACAGTAACTAAGACAGTTACAGTAAGAGCAGCTGCATAATATATATATATATATATATATATATATATATATATATATATATATATGTATATATATATATATATATATATATATATATATATATATATATATAAATATATATATATATATAATTTATTTATTTATTTTTTTGACGGAGGGAACACAGCAGGATTAAGAGGCTACAGGAGTTGTCCTTCTCAAATGATCTCTTTGTACATAGTAGGAGTGCCTGAAATCAGAATATGATCTCACTGCACTCAGTTGGGTGAGCAAATGAGACAGGCCCAGAAGGAGTATCCAAATATAAACTTACAAGAGGGGCAGGCAGTTTCAAAGCCACCAAGATTAACACCAAGACAAGAACAGGAAGGGTGGGTGGGAGAAACACAGTGGAGACAACAAGAGACAGAAACAATACAGCACCACTATAAATAATAGGCAAGTGTATAAATACAGCAAAGTGCAAATTAAGTTTCAAAAAGTCTTATCAGTTTAGAATACATTCCAATTCTGCAGCTCACAGCAAATCTATCAGCTTTCCAGCAGTTCACAGAAATGCAGTCTGTAATGGAATTACAGCAATGAGATCATTTGACAAAATGTCACATCTTGATAATATGTAATCTACTTTTCTCTTCATTTTTTATATTTATATATATATATATATATATATATATATATATATATATATATATATATATCTGTGACATGTACTGAAAATAATCTCAAGTGTGTGTGTGTTGTGAATGTCCTGATACTCAGGGGTTCCAATACAGAAAAGGTGCCATTTATGTGAACAGCATGATGTATAAGAGGCATATGTTCATGTTGGAAGACAACAAAGTTGTGGAAACCTCATAACTGTACATTTTAACTACTTGTTTCAGAATGTGATAATGATGACAGTTAAGCTAACATTGCCTCACACAATATAAAATGAAAAATTGAAACACTTCAGCTCTTTTCTTCTCTTTATTTTGTGAGCATCATTCCCTTATTTTTGCTTCTCTAGCAAGACTGCTATGCAATCTGCCTTGCAATGGATATAGCTTGAATGAGGAATGTACTTCCTTAGAAATGCAAACAAAATTTAACTAGAGACATAAAGTGTGGTCATAAACTATTCATAGAAATATTAAGAATATTGCTCTCCTAAGTCAGTCAATGTACTCACAGACTTTCTTTTACATCCCTTCTCCCTGACACACCCTTGGTAAGTGTACATCAAAGAAGACTGATGGTGAAACCCTGATTGTACTTCCAGTCAGACTAATCATTCACACTTAGCAGGTAACAATTCTCAATGCCCATCCTTGCACTACTATGGAGTGTGCACACAATCGTTTAGATCCTTAAACCATTTTACCTGCCCTGTTCTAAGTGCAGATTGTGGAGGGTATGAATAATACATAGTGCTGAGAGGGCTGAATTTGCACTATATAAAAGTAATTGTGTAGGTAAGGAAGTTGTATCATAGCAGTGGAGACTGGATCCAAACAGCTCAATAATGCTATTTGCTTTAATAACTTCTATAACTTGATGTATTTTAACCTTACTGATGGATTGCATTTCACAATACAATCTTTGGTTTTACTGCCTGCATTATTCTCAGTAGCTGTTGGCATAGCCATGTATATCAGATATTTCTTGACCCTTAAAATATTTCTTAATAATTCTAGTTTATATTTAATGGGAAATTTAATCTAGAAAGCTGACCACTTAGTGCAGAAGATGCCTGTATTACTTATTAGCAAGGTTGTCATTTTTTTCATTATTATTGATAAAAAAAAATCTGTTTAGCCTGTGCATACCTGGCTGCCCTCCACAGAAGTGGATGTCACACAAAATTATCAACCTTTCCTTGAACGATATGCATTCATTTTGTTAATGCTGCAATATAATAAAAAGTTATAGAAATATCTGCCCTGTTAGCAATTTATTTATAAATTCCTTTCTTTTTTTGGTGGGGGATCTATAGTAAGTTGTGTGTACTCATATGGAGCCTTACTTTTTCATGTATTTTGTGTATATTGGATGGAAACATTTGCAGATATTTTGTTTTGTTAACAATCAGTCTTGGGTTACTTATGCATATTTTCATTCATGTTTCATCTCATAGAGGGCTATGGTGACTAAGACATCTACACCCTGTAAACCACATTACAGTGAAGCATGTGATCATTCAGGCACTACATCATCACAGGTCATTCCTCTCAAAAAATGCTCAAATGAAAACAGCTCTGACATCTAGGAATAAAGTTCAAGCTATAAACCAATTTGCTCTTCCTGTTCTAGATTACAGTTTTGGATTGATTGACTGACCCCAAAAGGTATTGGATCAGTTTGACAGGAAAACAAGAAAATAATTCATTATTATTAAATGAATTATAAGTTCCCCATTCTGAATGTGGTATGGGCGTCCTAAAAATTAATTACACGTAGAGATCTGCAATTGTAGGAATGCATAAATATTTGCTGAAATCACAAGATCCAAACATACAGAAAGTTTTAATGTGTGAGGAGAACAAATCTAATGTGACTTCCCTGCTTTATTTTGCAGAATCATCAATCAATCAATCAATCGGTGTCAAGCAGGAATGGAAATCAATACAGAAGTAGGTAAAATTAGACAACTGAATGTGCCAAAAAACAAAATAAAGAATATAAGGTGAAGGATCAGATGAGAAGGCAAGAAATGTGGAAAATGTACAAATATAGTTGCAAGTACAGAAAACTCATGGAACAACCTCGTGTCACTCAATAATTAACACAGGAATGGCTAAGGAGAGATGAATTTAAGCCACAAGATGAAAGGGTAATATTAGTGGCCCAGGACAGTGGACTGGGTACATTTAGGAAAAAACAGACAAATTCAGGTTTTGTGAAACAGAATTGGAAACAATAGCACATCTTGTTGCTGAAGGCTTAAAAATGTGGCAAGACTGTTGCATTTGGAATTGTGCAAACATTACAATATTGATGTAACTGAGAAGCATTGGAAACATGAGCCACAAGGCATTATAGAAAATGAAGACGTTTGTATCATACGGGATCACCCATTACCAACAGTTCATAAATAGTTCTGAGAAAAACATATATAGTCATTCATGAAAAGAAGACAAAAGTAGTGTTGATCATTGAAATTACTACACCCAGTGATTACAGTGTCTAAAGTATAGAGACACACAAAGTCATAAAATACCAGGATTTGCAGGCAGAAACAAGGACAATGTGGAAGAAGGATGCTCAGACAGTTCCATTAGTAGTAGGAGCAATGGGTCTCATGAAAAGAATTTACACTTGTGTTTAGATCTGTAACTGATAAATGCAACTCCATATGAATTACAGAAGGAGTCAGTCATGGACATATTGCTGGTGCTGCGAATGGCACTTTTAGCTAACAACAAAGATTGACACAATTCATAATTTCATGAAGCTTAATCATATTTTGACTTAAGAGTGGGGTCCATTGCAGTCATGGTATTAGAAACCCAAATGTCTTAGAGAAATTATAAAGGGAAAGATGCAGAGGGTACAAGTTCTCCAGTGGCCATATCTGGGAGCAGGTGGTCAATGATGTTAACATGATCAGAGGCCGTGACTGTACATATTCCCAAATAGGACATAGGGCCAGTGATATGAGTCATCACTGATTGAAACAGAAGTGTTCTTGTCCACTGTCAGAGATCCAGACAGCTCAGCATAGGGTTTACACAGAATCATTGATGTTGGGGCTGATGTGGAAAACACCCCAAGCAATTGTAATTGTAGATATAAATATATATATATATATATATATATATATATATATATATATATATATATATTTGTGTGTGCGTGTGTTATATTATGTATGTACATGTATATGTATATATATATATATATATATATATATATATATATATATATATATATATATATATATATATATATATATATATATATATATATATATATACATATGTATTTGTGTGTGTGTGTATATATATATATATATATATATATATATATATATATATATATATATATATATATATATATATATATATATATATATATATATATATACATGCAAGTATGTATATGAGTGTGTGTGTGTGTGTGTGTGTGTGTGTGTGTGTATAGATAGTTCAGCCACTGACATAAGTTTTCTTGATGTCAAAATCAGTAAATCTGATTTGAATCATCTCCGTAGTACTATATACCATATACCATAAACCAACTAGAAAGAACACATTGCTGCATAAATCTAGTATGCACCCTAGACACATTCCTCAGAATGTGTTAAGAGGGCAAGTTTTTAGGATACTCAGGCTACATAGTAATGAGATGCAATGACAATGATGCTGTAGCTGCATTGAATAACTTGAAAACTGAGTTTCTGGCTAGAGGATATTCTAGTGCAGACATTGATAATGCAATATCTGATGCCTGGAAGCTTAGAGATACTAGGTGCAAACCTTATTATAATCACAACAGAGCCACCGCAGATGCAACACACAGTGCCACAGCTGAGAATGACTTTAGAGTGGTTCTCCAGTTTTCTAGCAACATTAATCAATATGTGGATGTTGTTAAGCAATACTGGTACCTTTTACAAGAAGTTCCTGGCCTTGTAGACAAGGTTGGACTGACTCCACATTTCAGTTTTAAGA
>NC_056732.1:890613227-890668227 GCF_019279795.1 Protopterus annectens | reverse complement strand
TGAATATAGTGACAATAAAATCAGCGTCTCAATTCAGTACATATAACAGTTTTCAAAAAATCACAAAATTTCACTATTTATAAATGCAAGTTCAAGTCCATGAAGAAATGCACATAACTGGTAAAACTGCAACCTCGGCTGTAAAAATGCAGTCTGTGGAAAATGTAAATAATACTATTTACTGTTAGCTAATATGTAATCCAAAACAGGTAGCGAGCTCAGGTTTGGCACAGCTTTGCAGCATTACATTTAGTGCATAGCTAAAAAATCTTATCAACAAAAAATGTTTGGAATCCAGTGTAATTAATCAGTGATAGAAAAAGCATAACCAGCCAGATCTCATTATGTGAGGTGTATAACACAGTTCCTAGTGTGGGAGTATATTGCAATCATCCAACAAGTGACTCTTAGAGTCAGAAATATCCAGATATTTGCAGAATGCTACAAAAATTATCCAATATTTCTTCAGGAAGCTGTAGTTTCTGTACAGTTCAGTTGGTGGAGCATATTTTTTTTCAACCTGAGGAATTTTAGTCAAATTCCTCTAGTGGGAGATGGTTGCATACCCAGAGATACATAGCAAAGAGAGTTTAGCACAGGCATTCAAGGTACTGGTGGCTTGTGCACTGTAAACTTAATACCTTGCTGTGTCCTCTATAAAACATGTCTTGATCCAGTGTCCTGTCAATGTTTGATTATTAGTTAGAGTGGTTGTTAATGTGGATGTCTTGCAGGATCTTGGTGAGAAAAATGGCACCAGTACTGGGTTTTGGCCTTAAGTCTACCACCAGCTCACCCAACCACTCTCACTCTTGACATTTGTCACCATCCTGCTTTTTTTATCACAGTAAACAACTGAACCCTATATGTCATTGCATCCTTACTAACACCACTTGACCATCTCTCTCCCTCTCTCTCTCTCTGTGGCCACCTACTGTAATGCCCCTTTAGTGTGTGTGCAGTCTCATCCCTGTCCGTCTGCACTGCCCTGTGGTTCTGCCCATGTTTTCCTCATGCTAACCTGCATTTGAACCCAGGCTCTCACTTGTTAATATCATTAGGAAGATTTTCTTCAGCAATAAATCGCATTGCTGCCTGCACTACACTACCCATTGCTTCCCACATTATCCTATAGCAATAGTGTATGTTAATTTCCCTATTTCCTTTAAACATTCCTTTTAATATTGTACTTGTTTCTCCTATTTCTCACTATGGTGTTTGTAGAGTGGGTTTTGTTTGTGCCACAACACTACTTATGGATGCCGTAGGCCACAGCTTGTCATAGGACACAGCTTCATTGAGTATTTGCAGGCTAATGTTGGTCTGGTTTGGGTCACTTGTTTTTTTTTTTTCCTTGCTGTACAAAAATGTAATATAATCAGGGTCAGAATATCTTACCGGTTAGATAATATTTGAATCTATACACAGGAAACTACTGATTTTGAAGACAACTTCTGGCCATCATATGTCACAGTATTTACTCATTCAGGATGTATGATCGGTGTCTTCCTTCTCATGGTACTGAACAGTGACATTGCCTGAGGTAAGCAATGATGGTTTTTGTATTTGATCCATTTCAGTGGGTTATTACATATCTGTGGAGGGCTTCCTGTAAGTTGTAACAGTGTTCTGTAATTTTGATAATGGCATAGGCTCCACGTGCTAATATGGCATGTGCATATTCATTATGTGTAGTTTTCAGATATCTTTCTCATAAATTACAAGCTATCAGTCATTAGTGATATGGTAGACAGCTATCTGCTTTCTCTATACAGCTCTTTTTCTGGCATAGTACTTTTTCAGACATGACATTGTGTAGATGAATATGTACTGTTTTTGGACTGTGGTTTGTTGGTCTAGTCACATATAAGGATATATATATATATATATATATATGTGTATATATATATATAGAGAGAGAGAGAGAGAGAGAGAGAGAGAGATCTTCTTTTTATGAGAATTGCATTGTCTTCTTGCAGTTTGGTATTTAAACCTGTGCAAAAATGTTGACCTGCAGAGTCTAGTGACACTATTCTCTTTAAGTTTGCTGATGTGCATGTAGATTTGCTATGAACAGGATGAGCATTGTGACATGAGGACCAAAGTGATGTCTATTTTCTGCATTGTCATTCCAAAGCCCTGTTTGTTCCTCACTGCATTATTCTTTGTGTGCCATTGAAATTGTTTATAAAATTCATAAGAAACAACAGTTCATTTTGTTGAGATTGTACTGCTGACTTTTTGTCATTGAGCACATAATTACTTTAGATGTGACCTGATTTATTGTTCTGATAACAAATTATCATTGATGTCCATCACCAGTGTTTCCCACAAAATCCTCTCCTCCTTCCACAATATGGAAGGTACTGCTTTTACCACACGGATATCAAACATGGTTAATTTAGCTTATTTTGTTGCCACTGAGTTGTTATCTTTATTCAGTGTAGAGTCTACTGACTCAGAATCATCTGTTGCTCAGAGTGTTGACTTGTGTGCCACTATGTGGCTAGTTCTGTGGTTCTGTATGTTCTAGCTCTCCTGCAGGTATTCATTGTAATGTTATTCCATATGTCAGAATTTCAAATTAAACCATGCGGCCCATGTAAGAGTTTGATTTCATATTATTGCATGAATGCAGATGCTCCGCAGGGCTTGTCTATGACATACTTGTTTAGCTTTTGTCGCAAGGGTTGTTATGAGGCTCTTAAACTTCCATTAGTTGGTACGTGCCAATATCGATATCACTACTTCTGTGTCCCTTTGGTATCATGCCCATCGTTAACTGTATATTTCACACTGTAGGAGCACATTTGTTCCCTGTGGGTTATCATTCATTCTATCCTTGCCTTTATTTGCTCATGAAGTATGTGTGCAAGGTGTGCTATCAGCTTACTTACAATGTCAACATGGGTTATCGTGTTGAACTCCTTGGATGGGTTAAGAAAGGCTGTGTTAACAATATGACCACTGTCAACAGCCTGTGTAACGCTCTTGAAGAAATTAATCAAAATAATTAGGCAGGATCTTTCCATCATAAAGCCAGATTGTTTGGGGTCAAACTGTCAAGCTTAGTGAGATTTTTTGATATCATAGTTTATGCGTTTAGTTGTAATATGATCCATGGCTTTACAGATAAGTCTCATCAGGCAAATGGGTATATAATTCCTGGGGAGGAGTGTAGGGCCATCCTTAGAGAGGGGCATTATTGCTGTGCTGTGCTAAACTCCAAGGACAAAACCTATAATTAAACTCAGGTTAATCAGCTTGAGAAGTCACTATGCAAAAGCATGCTTAATATTATTTATTAAATAAAACAAGGTACATGTTCCTTTGTGATATTAATGGGGTGTAATGGATTCAATGATATATGGTCTTTCCTGGGATGAAATTAACATTAGATTTATTTGCTAGTATATTGGCAATGTCTATTGGGTCCGAATATACTGTGCCATTATGAATACATTCAGAGCAATATTGAATTTTGTTCCTTGGTTTTCTAATGCAGATAAAGAAAAATGTATAGTTGTCCTTAACCTCAGATGTTAACTGAAGTTCACAGGCAGATTTAGTTGGTCAGATAGTATTTTTCAAGTTTTCAGTAATATAACTAGTACTATCCTTGATATAAGTGTTAATAATAATAATAATAATAATAATAATACACATTTGTTAACCAGGTAAGCCCACTGGAGGCATAGTTCCTTTTCTTGTGTGACCTGAGAGCAATGTCCAGTTGAATAACCTGCTTTGAGGCACACAGAACACACATGAGAGTTGAGGGAATCAAAGTTTGCACCAGTGGAACTGCAGCTTACCAGTTTACCTCTCTGCACAAGCTGTCAAAATCATTAGACATGTGCAACCATTTGCAAACCTAACTAGAAGTCTTGGTTCCCAGTCTGGAGATCAGAAAAGTAAATGCCAAAAAGAAGTGGTTCCAACCACGAGCCCTGGAGGACATCCCTGGTTGCTTTCTTACTTTCTGATGAGATAGCTGCCACTTGCACTACGTGGGTTCCATCTTTTAGCCAGATTGTTAGCCATCTTACTGCATATGAATCTGTTTTTAATGTGCTATGCCTATACTTTGATCTTTTTTCTTTTATTGTAAAGTTTATTTATGTTGGAGGACCACCAGGGCAGTTTGTTTCTGAATTTCCCATTATATTTTGTTCTGACCGGACAGCTAATTTATACCTTTTTCCCAGCTATACTGCCCTATCATTAAACCACTGCATATTCATAGTCATAAAACTAGCACATCAAACCCCTCACTGCATCATTCTCCTAGTGGTCTTCTGAAAAATGTAATATTGTCACTATCAACCTCCATAGCATTTGTAACAAAATTAAAGAACTACAAGCCTATATATCACATTATAACCCTGATACTCTTGCATCACAGAAACCTGGCTTAAGCCTAACATTAAAGATTATGAACTGCTCCCTTGAGGCTATTATCAGAGCTCATAAACCACACAAGAAAGCTTGTGGGGTAGCCTTCATTTATCCAACTGTATACAGTCTCTTCCTAGTCGCACAACATCCCAAAATTCAAAAATGTTAAAATAATTGTATCACTGCATAAGTTTAACAATAAAAAGCTATGTTTTGTTACAGTCTAAATCCCACCTGGAAATAGTATAACAACTTTAGAAGAAATCTTGTACTGGACAACTAATAATATATCTAATAAAAAAAAAAATCATACTAAAGTTGTAAAGATTTACTAACAAATCCTTACATCATATTTTCCCTCAGCTAGTATAAACCTTTATCATTAAATCCAACTTATCAAAACACACTAAATTTAATAATACTAACAGTAAAGAAACACTTCTAGACTGGATACTGGTTTCTGAGCCTAGTACATTTACAGCCTATGGAACCTATTCAAACTCACTTACTGACCACTTTACAGCCTATACCCACAGAAATAATACTCATCAGCCTAATACTTACCATCTTGAAACATCTTGAGTCCTTTCTAAATTCAATACAATCTATTAGTCTGCTCTAAAAGCTTTTCCACTTGATGATGTAGTCAATAATTGTAATGCCTTATTCTTAAATGCTCTAAACAGACACATCCAACTTTGCGGCTCACTACCCAGACAAAAACTACAATGTCAAAAAGAGGCAAAACTTTGAAAGAATGGCTTAAACTTAAAACTCCCTATAATGTGTAATTTTATAGAGAACTGTGCAATCTGAACTGAAAAACAATTCAACTTAGATGCAAAAAAAATATTAAAGATGTCTACAACTTCAACACAAAAATGACCCCAAAAAAATTCTACATATCAATACATAACCAGTTACATTTGGTCTCAAATGAGGAAACCAACTCTTCATGTAATAGCTTGCCAATAGAAATTGCTACCTTATTTAACACCTACTTTATAGAAAACATTTCCCCTTAACTAAATACTCTTCACCCACATCCAGTGCTTCTACCATCCTAACAAAAACACCCAGTTCTAGTAATTCAGTAAACAGCAGGTTTGACCAAAATCACCATTCTCCATGCACCATTCACCCTACCACTTCCTTTACACCCCTCCAAGCATCTTCACGTGAACCTGTTTTACTCACTATATCCATTGCTAGCAACTTCCACTTAGGACTTGTCTCCACCCCAGTGATAAAAAAAAAAAAAAACTTCATAAACTCAGATCTTGCTCTACTGCAGCTGACAACCTTCTAACTGAATACTTACAGATAACTGCTGCTGTCAGTGCATATGCAGATCCTTATCAATAGATCAATAGCTGTATCCTATATAACCTATGTACGAAAAAAAATTGTATATAATCCTCTTAATAAATGTAGCATCTCAGCTGACGTCACTAACTGTTGGCTTATTGAAATATTATCTACCCTCGCAAACAATTCTTGACAAATATACTCATAAGCAACTCTTCCACTATCTTCTACAAGAATGCCTCTTAACATCCAAAAAACATGGCTTTTGTCCAAAACACAGTACAGCTACTCTACTCCGACCATTCAATGACACCTTAAACAAATACAGGGATTCAGATAACCTTGTTTACTTCTTATTCCTTGTCCTTTCAAAATCCTTCAAATACATTTTCTCACCATAAACTCATGTATAAACTGTTTCAACTTGGTGTATCCCCTTCTGTAGTACTGTGATTCAATATCTATTCAACTGACATGCTTGAGTCTATAAAATGGAAGAATACTTTCTCTCACTACTTGCAAGCCTCCATTTGTATACCCCAAGGCTCAGTTCTTGGCCCCCTCCTCTTTAATATCTTTATTGATGTCATCTATACCTCCACTGGGTCCTTCAGCTTCTCTTATACAATATGTTGATGATTCCACATTCATATGTGCATCTAATAACCTGTTACAACTCCTCCATATTACACAAGAAGCATTGTCCTCAGTTGACAAATGGGCAGCTAATTTTCAGCCCTTAAAAAATATGTTACTGCTATTTATCCCCAAACCTCACATGCCTTGCAAAGCAAATTTCAAAATCTTTTCACTCAATAAATCTGAATTGAAGTCGTTTCCAATACAATAATTCTTGGACTGATTATAGATAATACACTTAAATTTGACATGCATGTTCAAAATAACATAAACATGACTTATCAAAAATTAGAAATGCTTGAGAGGCATAGAGAATTCCTTAGCAATACCACCAAACCCACTCTTGCCAATATCTGCCATCTTCCATCTCTCGTATGCTGTGCAACCATCTTAACCAAGTCTTCAGGCTGCATTTAAAAATAAGCTGGTGGCATGCTATAATAAGGTTGCAAAATGTGCCACCTAAACAGTACTGCAGCTACCACTCTAACACCTTTAAGGTTTTGAATTGTCTTGAACTGCCTACCTCTTAGGGTACATGCATCTTTTTTCCACATACAACATTATTCACAAAGTCAATGACAACCCTGCTTTAACTCCGATTCTCCATTCCTATGTCCTTTATAGGCTTCTTCTATCTAATGGACAACATCTTCTCAAAATATGTAAACCTTAGGAATCCTCTGACCAAAGTTTTGACTTGTGTTCTGTTGCTAAAAAGTGGAATTCTATCCATTTGCACACTAGATTTACCTCCAACCTCTCCAACTTTAAACAACTGCTAAAAGATTACCTCAAGACTTGGCTCTGTTCCTGTGCTACCCCAGGCTAAGCTAGTCTTTCCTGCCTTCCTCCCTCAGCATACGTTGTCTATGTTTGGAGACAAGGAATTAGTAAAATCTATTCCTTAGATAAAGGACAAATATTTACTCATCTCTGTTATAAACAGTGTACACAGTGTTTAATGTCATCTCTATAAACTGCAACTTATGAATACTTTAACTATTGAAAATGTTCTGTTTCAACTTGTTATATCTGTCCAAATATTTGTACTATGTTATGTATAAACTCATACTATATGATATAAAGTTGAATCTGCTGTTCTTTTGCATTAGGTTTTATAATAAAGTATAGTTGTGTAAATTGAACTTACAATAACAGTAGATGTTCATATGATCACTGTTGCAGTAGCCTTAACTATATTGATTATATCCTGTTAAGTATATCACAGCTGGCCAGCTTCCAAAACTTCAAGGCACCTGTCACTCACCCAAATAGTCAAGCAGCTTGAGGTGAACTGAGTAAAACACAATTTTAAATGCAAAATCATTCAAAGCTTTCCCGCCATCAGAGAGAGAGGGAGGCTGAGCCTTGAAAGGACAACGCTAAGAACAACAAAAAATAAATTTTAACACCCTTGCATAAACAACACACCAAAACAAGACAGGATGATGGAGTAAGGAAGTGGCTACTGCAGCAGTGATCATCCAAAAATCTAGTATTAAGGTTAGTTCATCTTACACAACTGCACTGTGTTTATCATATTGGCCACTGCTGCAGTAGCCTTAGATATATGGGTAGATTATCCTAGCTTGCTACATTTGGAAGGTGGAAGGGGAAGGGTCCAGGACCCGCTGGAGAATGGTCCTAGGCTCCTAGCAAAGCTAGATCTGGACCTTGAAAAGCAGTCAAGCTTGCAATGCTTTATAAAGATACATACAGAGGACCAAGTAGCAGCTTCTGGAGTACATCTAGAATCCAACCATTTCCAAAAACGCCATAGATGAAGCCAAGGCACTGGAAGAGTGGGCCTTGACCCTGCCTGGAATATATATATATATATATATATATATATATATATATATATATATATTTATGGGGAGTATAGTACAAGGTAAAAAGCCTTTGACAAACATTTGGAAATAGTCTGTTTTCACGGAGGTTGTCCCTTCTTCCTACTTTCACAAGAAATGAACAATTGATCTAAAGATCTGAAAGATTTAGTTCTGTTAGGATAGTACCAGTGTTGTCTGTGAATCTCCAAGGTATGGCATATCCTTTCTCCCTCAGTTTTAGGATCTGGAAAGAAAATGGGACAATGGCTAGTTTGGCTTAAAGTAAACTTGGATACCACTTTTTTAACATAAAATAAGAATTAATTCTCAATGAAATCCTGCACCTATGGAAAATGAGATAGGGCTGACTCACCATAAAAGCCTGGAATTCAGACACCCTTCTTGCAGAGGTCAGAGCAATCAGTAAAACTGTCTCCCATGTTAAGAACCTCAAGAAAGCCAGACTAGTTGGTTCAAATAGACCAAGTGTTAGCTTCTCTAACATAAAATTGAGATCCCAAAGAGGGGTCACTGGTTTTCTTGGAGGCCTCCTTTTCAAAACTGCTTTCATGAACATGTTGACATGAAACTGCATTGTGAGAGGAGGCTCCATGGGCAAACATGCTGAAATTTAAAGTAAAGAGCTATGCTGAATCAAAGAGTCTGAACAAATTTTGAAATGTAATACAATAATTCTTACAGGTTTAAACACAGTTAATAATTAGAATTGCATGATTTGAATTAACTGAATGATTAGTGGTTGAAGACTGTATAAAAAACAAGGAAATATGTGATAACTGATTATACCCTTTGAAGACATAAAGCCGGGGAGCTCGGTGCCATTAAAGATTTATTCTTCCCACTGTAAATGTGCATTCTTTTAGTAATAATCAACAACAAGTATGTAGAGAGACATGTTGAAATGGTCAATAAATGAACTTTGATAGAGGAATAAGAAAGGTTATAGGATAGTAACTCACATAAATATCGTAAAACAATGGAAAGGCTAGCCCTGAATGGATGCTGATTATGATTTTGGCACCAACTAGAAAAGAATTTTGCATTTGCTAATATATGATTTTTTAGTAACAAGCTTTCTTGCCTCCATTAGTACTTGCAGCATGTCCCCAGAAAACAGGTGCCTAAAAGCTATTGAGGCCCTATCATGCAGGTAGTCAGTTGCAGGTGATTGATGTCAGGGTGTATGAAACACCCCTATTCTACTGAAGTAGATCCAGTCTTTGAAAAAAAAAAGTTGATGTAATTGCCCTGGTTATTTCTCAAAGAAGGGAGACCCACTGTTATCTTGGTCAGAAGGGAGTCATACAATGATCTTGAGGGGTTTCCTTCTGAATTTTCAGAAGTACCCTGGATATTAGTGGAAAGAGTGGAAAGGCATACAGGATCATTCCTGTCTAAAAAAAAAAAAAAAAAAAAAAAAAAGAAAAGGCATTTGTGTTTCAGGCCATTTTGCATGGAGTCCTGGAACAGAATTTTGCCACTTCATTGTTAAAAAAGGAGGCAAAGAGGTCTACTTGAGGAGCTCCTCACAGATGGATCAAATCTTGAAAGAACCTCTGATCAAGTTTCCATTTGTGAGGGTCTGACCCAATCCTGCTCTGCTAGTCTGCTACACCGTTTTCCTGACAAAATGAAGGTTGCATGTAGAGTGAGACTGTGCTGTGAAGCTATATCCCAAACTAAAACGGTTAGGCAAAGTGGGCACAACCTGATTGCCCCCTGCTTGTTGATATATCACATGACTGTGGTATTGTCTGTAAACACTTAAAAGAGTCCTGGGGATAAAAGATGGTTCAGAAAGTCAAGTGCCTAGATCTTTGATATCTACATGCTTGCATCTGTCCTTGATGCCCTTTAACCCATGCACTTTTATCCCTCCTGAAAGTGCTCCCCAAGCAGCAAAGTCTGAAGTGTTTGTGGTGACTGACTGCTTTAGAGAAAGGAAGGAGAGACCTGGATTTAAGATATTTGCTGTCACCACCAACAGAGTTCTCTCCTGACAACCCCCAACACTGGCATTTGATAAGATATAGGGTAGTGTTGCTAGGACCAAAGATATTTCAGATACCACTGTATCTTTATCATATGGAGTCTTGCCATGGATATTATGAGAATTATACATAATAAGACCCATAATCCTAAGGTATTCACTCATTGTGACCAATGTCTGAGTGGAAAACTTTAGAAATAGATCTAAATAAAGATCTATTTTTTTCTGTGGAATAAAAGCTCTTTGAACTGAGGTGTTCACACAATCCTATGTGAGGTAGTAAAGAAACACTTTTGAATGTTCTCTTGGAATCCCAGCTTGTATAAGAGATGTCTCACCCAAGACACTGATTACTGATGCTTTGAAAAAGACTGAAAAGATAAGCAAATCATTAGATATGGAAAAAATGTGGATACCCTATTGCCTACAATGAGCTAGAACTGGAGTTAATTTTTTTGCTGTTTTTTGTTGGTACTTTAAATGGGTGGAGTACATTAGACTGGGGGGTCGTATATAAAACATATTTCATTGATTTCAAACTGTTCAGAAGAACCAATTTAGATGAAAGCACTAAACTGTTTTTGATTTATTGATTTTTCCTGTTTGGTCTTTATGCTGCTACTAAATGTTTCTGGTTTTAATACTGGAGAATTTTTCTTTTCAGGTGATCTGAGGATTCCTTTGTGTGCAGTTTTCTGTGAGTGTTTTGTTTAAGCCTTACACCATTGCATCTCATTTGAGTTATAATCGTTTAAGTCTAGTGTAACCAGGAAACTTGAAGGCGGAAGAAGTGGGAAAAGGTTGTAAAGTAACATCATTTTGAATGTGGGCACGATTGCAAACAGGTTTAGGAAAGAAAATCCAGAATTGGTCTCCAAACATTTTCTGTCCTTGGCACTAGGAAAATCCTTGAATAAAAACCCATCCCCACCTAAGAAGGAAAAAGTGGTTCTGTCACTCCTTGGATAACATGTGATAACATGTGAAAATAACAGTCTAATCTGGAGGATGAGGAATGAACTCTTGGAAAGGAGAAATTTCCTCCCACTCCCATCTGTAACCTAGATGAATGACTTTCAAACCCATTTGTCTAAAATGATCTGTTGCCAAAGAGGAAAAATGGAGAGTCAGACCTTCTGGAAGGGAAAAAGGGGGGGGGTAGTGTGGGAGGGAGTCACAAGGTCTCTTTAACCTGCTAGACAGGGGTCCAGGAAAGTAAATAATGTGGGAAGAAATATTCAGGGAATTGTTATGGCTAGGCTTGTATAGGCCCTAGGGCTGATAGCCTAGTACTAACCTATGAACCTATGAACCTATGAACAGCCATTCAGACTTGATGGACTCTCCTTGGTTTTGGGAGGTTTGAGATTTCTTTTTGAAACCCCCATGCCCTTTCTTCTTAAATGTGTGCTTACCTGAGTGCTGTTGATACTGTTTATTCTGTTTTTTTTTCCTCCAAAATTGCATGAGGAAAAGAAAATCCCTTGGACAATTTGGAAAATGAGGGCTGAAAAATCTTAGAGATTCTTTGGATGAGTTGCCCGCCTCATCATACGTTTTGATCACCTCTGCAACACAGGCACCGAACACTAAATCTCCATCCAAGGGAGAATTGAAAATCTCATCTGGAAGGTTCTGCGAATGCAGCCATGGAAATCTCCTTAAAACAGTAACAGCAGCCATAGCTCTGGAAGAAGTATCAACAGAGTCTTACATATACACTCTGAAAACAATGGGTAGTGGCATGGGTAATAGAAGAAACAAAGGTACTTAAAGCAGACTTTTCATCGCAAGAAGAAACTACAGACATTCCTCATACTTTCACAATTTGTCAAACTTTAACATAAACCTGACAATTCATAACTCTAAAAATCAGTGTTGCAGAAGTATATACTTTTTTCCCATACATGTCGATAGTTTTTCTATTCTTATCAGAATGAGTAGGACAGGAATTAACTAAGTGCGTAGCAGCAGTGGGATCAATTAAAGCTATAGCTGCTGGGTCAGGTTTGGGAATAGTGTATACAATTTTAAAAGACTGAGGAACATTATAGATCCTGAAAACACTGACACATTTTTCAACAGTCTCAGAGAAAGCAGAACCCCCCCCCCCCATGAGGAGAATCAGAAACTGGCCTCACCTCTGTGTCTGAATCAGAAATCTGGGGAAAGAAATGAATTTGTCCCAGTGTCTTCCTGTTCAGATTCAGACTCTTTAAATTTTTTCAGGAAAAGAGGACTCTATCTATCACAAGAAGCTTTTTTACAAGAGTGATCAATAGCCTGAATTAAACCCTGAGCCAGACTCAGTAAACTACTCCAATCCAAAGAAATTTGAGAAGGAGTAGATACATGCTTGGTTTTCTGTTTCTTTTGACAGGAAAAAATGTGGCCAACCATGTTACTGATGGCAACAGATGATTCCCCCAAGGATGGGCACGGCATTCTGACACAACAGGGAAACCTTCCCTGTTCCCTTTTCAAGGACTGAGAAGACTGGCTATCCCTTGCCCAATGAGTGGACTCTAACAGCCACAGAGAATGTGTCTAACCCCTGATCTATACTGGCTTTGGGATCTGAGGTACAAAAATTGACCACAGCAAGTTCACCCATTTGTGGCTGAGGCAAATTGCTAGCCTGGTGTGGTGGTAAAGGCTGTTTGTTTAACTTTTTCTTTTTGTGGCAAGAAGAATGACCAACTGTGGTACCATTAGTCTGTTCCATGGTCAAGCCAAAAATGGTGCCCGTTTCCCAGGGAAGACAAGCAGAAAATGCCAACAAAACTACCAGTCCACGAAGTTACCTTTTTGGCAGAAAAAAAAACAGTAAAAAGCACTGCAAAAAAAAACTATGCTAGCCCCACAAAGGAAAAATAAGCACAATTTCTTCACAGGAAATATCTTCCCAGTTAGCTTGCACTACTTTTAAACTGACAAAAAAAAGACACTATTTAAAAGTACATTACACTGTTCAGACAGTCCATTAAAATGTAATATTTCTACCTTTAAAATAACTTTCCTGAAAGGAAAGTAACAAAACACAAATACAATTAAGAAAATGTTGTCCCCCCCCCAAAGGGAACTTATCTGCCAAGCAAAGGAAAGCAGAAGCTGACCATCAATCTTCCAAAGCCTCAGAGGGGCATATTCTTTGGAGCTTGAAAAGCTCTAAAGGACTTTGTGCCCAAACCTGTCTTTTAGTCAGCTCAGATCATGCTGCTTAGCAGTTCGGGCATGTGGAAGGTGCACTGAAGCTTTGCAAGCTGACCAGCTGTTAAATGCTTGGCAAGATATAATTCATATAGCTAAGGCTACTACAGCAGTGATCAATATGATGAACATCTTTATTTAACCATAATCATACTCTGTCAAAATGGAGCTTTTCTCCCCGAGTCTGTTGAAAATGGTATATTATCAAAGTCAGACTTTCCTGGTAAAGAAATACCAAATAAACTCAATAAATAAAATAATTCTATATAATTATCTAAATAGGCATAGAACTGCTTCATGAAGTTAAGTGTTGTGTAAGCCTATGATCAGAAGCTGCCATGAGTAAATTTTTCAAACTTCATCATAGAATTGGATGAGGTTAGATGGTCTGAAATCCTTGAATTCTGAGATACTTGAATGTCACAATTTTCTGGACCCATTTAGCTGTAGAAGAAGATACCAGTGGGAATAGTGCATGAAGTTGTGATATTTGTAAAGACAAGGATGAGAATATTACACCCTCTGCTGGGTTTGTTAGCTATCTGTTCTATGGAGTTTTTATTTATTAAGTCTAAAAACTCCTGGGCATACTACACATTGGAGTTATAGTGTTTCACTTTAATGAGTGGTAGCTAAATTCACTGTAATGGAGTCCTTTTTTATACTGAGTTTGTCAAGTACAATACAATGAGAGTGTCTAACAGGCAATAAGCTGACAGTCTGACCTGTTTAAGGTGATGTACAGTTTTATGAGTTTGTGTTGTGGGTCTCTTAGAATCTTCCTGGAAGTAATATGGTCATTGAGAGATACAGAGATGCCACCATAGTTGCTACTGGACCTGAAGGTTTGGTAGTGGTAAAACCAGGTATAGAGGTAGTGCTTTATTTGCATTAAACCAAGTCTTACCAATAAACAATTATGACTCCTCTAAATGCAGAAAAGACTCAAAAGCAGGCAATTTGTTGTCGAGATGTCTGGTATTTATTATAGCTATTTTAATGTGATAATGTTTTTGTTTAGATATGCTTGCTGTACAGATTACTGAGTAGTGACACTCTGCCTAAAAAGGATCTACGGAGAGAACAAAGGTTTTAGTAAGTATGTGGAAAACTTGGAATGAGAGTTTTAGGCCATCCTTTATGACACACAGTAGAATGTCAAGCATCTCATCTTATACTGACACATCGTGAGTCACCCCTGAAATGAATCCAGCTGTTTAGCCAGTTGTTGAAGCCAGCTATCCTTTCCTTTCCTTGTTTGTAGGTGTTATTTTTGGAGATGAAAAGTTTTAACTCAGAACTAGTGCCTTGCTTTCTTTTCCAACATGCAAAGAAAATCTTGATATGCCTGCATGTCACTCACGTTAGTGTGTCCAAAGTCATTCTCTCTCTCATGAACCATGACTATGTCATAATCACATTTGTCAGGTGTGAGGGTCTTAATTTCCCTTGTGAAGACACAGAGCCTTAACCTGAAATAAACTCAACAGAACCCTAGCAGTGACCAGTACTGTGAGTCGAGAATATGTAGATTTAACAACAGAACTGTCTATAGCTAAGATAGTCTTATTAGTGCAGAAGTTTGGAGCAATAGATTTGAAGTGATTTGACTCGTGGCTACTCTTTGCTATAGGTGTGCATGAAAGAGGTGAGGTGTTGGGCTGTCATTGAGATCTAGTCTTCATAGATCTAGGAGGCTTTGGTAAAGTTTTTTTATAGTCTCAATGTAAGACAATTTAATGTGATTTTCTTTAAACAGTAATGGATGTGTGCTTTGTTCATAGTAAATGTTGTATTGTGAGAGAGAAGCTTCCAGATTAATTTAATATTTGCATCTTTCAGAGTCAGAATTATTTTTAAGTAAGAGTTCATTATCTTTGAGCATGAGGTAGTTCCTATACTGCCTGCACATACCAAATGGTAAGAAGCTGGCAACAGAAGGGAAAAGCATAGGCTGTCCTTTCATTTTTATCTAATGATTTGGAGAAGTTGTTGAAAAGCACTCAGAATAAAGTATGTGTAACTGAATGGGTCTCCTTGAAAGTATCAGAAGACCACAGCATCGAAGACAACATCATTGAGACAACATCAGTGAAATCTAAAACATTGAACACCTGGAACATTGAAAACAAACTCTGGGAAAAGAACCACTCGGCCACCATGATGAACATTGCCCTTTGCCCACTGTAGTACAATCTCGTAATTGGTATATTTAACTGGGGTCGGTGAAGGACCCCCCCCCAGTTTGGAGGGTTTTACTTGCTTCATTGTTTGTTTTTTGTCTCAGTCGCCAAGTTGTTCATTTCCCGGGGGATAGCTTTCAGAGTTCCAGGTGTTTGATGTTTTAAAGTTTCACTGCTGTCATCTCAATGATGTCGTTTTGATTGATGTGGTCTTTTGATACCTTGAAGTAGACCCAACTGAATGAGCTACTTTTGAAGAGCTGTAACTAAGTTATCCTATGGTGGGGTATACTAATTAATACAGAAAAAAAAAAAAATATATATATATATATATATATATATATAAATGAGATGATTTAAGGAGGAAAACACACTCTAAGCTATTAATAAGAAGGAAGACATAAAGAAGATTACATTTATTGAATTGTCATGGCTAGAGCCATTGAGTGCAACTACAGGTGTTTATTGGCTAAGATGGCAACTGTGAATGTGTGAGCAGCATAAGTCAGCTATGAGCTGCTTTGACAATTAGATATTAATCAAAGACCACACTGTTGCACATCATCCAGCTATGGACTATTGTAAGTTCCACCAGTTATAGCTGGAATTGCTGTTTAGTTATAAACTCCAAACAGGCTTCATGCCTCATGAATGGAGAACTACATCAGTCATTCCCTCTGCACAAAGGTGGACTGTCTACAGACCCTGGAAACTATAGACCCATAAGTCTCACTAGTTTTATATGTTAAGCCATGGAAAAAATTATCATGGAAATGATCAATAGCAGTGGTGTAGCTGGGGGGCAAGAGGGAAGTCCACTCTGGGTGGCACTTTTTGGACTGTCACATATAAGAGTTTTTAATTAAAAAAAACTGCTTTTAATGGCAGGCATTCTTCTTTAAGAATGGTCTTGAAAGTGGTCTCTCACGTTCACATCTGTGAATGTGTTGTCACACGGATGTGCCCGACATGCCCGTGCAATTTTAAATGTGGTATTTGTTTCTTTTTGCTGCCTTCACAGAAGTAAGTGGAGTGTGAATTAACATTTTGCTTTGCTGCTTATTATTATTATTGCTACCAATGGAATTCGAGGAATTGCTGCCTTCACAGAATTTTGCTTCAGTCATTTTTTTTCTTCAACAAGTAAGGGAAGTGTGAATTAACATTTTGCTTTGCTGCTTATTCTTGCTACCAAATGAATTGTGCTTCAGTTATTTCATTTTGCTGATTCTTTACCAAAGGTGTGTGTGTGACAGAAGTTTTCTGCTTCACCATATAGTGTGAATTGCTTTGCTTCACCAAGTAAGGGGAGTGTGAACTGCTTTTGCTACGTGTGTTCAATTAGCGTTTTGCTTTGCTGCTTATTATTATTGCTGCTACCACTGGAATTGTGCTTCAGCTGCTTCCCCGGGGGGGGGGTTCACATGGGGGGGAGGTGTGATTTACCTGGGTGGGTGTTTCATCTGGGGGGTGTTTCACCTGGTGTGTGTGTGTGTGTTTACCTGGTGGTTAGTGTTACTCAGGCTCTAACCCTGTACCTTAGATACAAGGAACAAGAGCATGAATTTGAATCAAAAAGTTGAGTCCATAGCTCTTAAATGTCCAGGTTTTCACAAAATGTTTGGCTCATACATTTGGTCTGCTCCTCTTAAAATGTGTGGTTTTCTCGTAAATCAGGGAGAACTAATCACTAAATAATGAAAACCATTTAAGTTTCAGTCTTCCTATCTTTCAGGAAGCTCATTGTAACACAAAACATTGTATTCTAGCAACTTTCTAAGGTTATACAGTCAATGTTTAAAATGTGTCCCTGGTTTTGGGCCTTTGCCCCCCACCAATAAATTTTGGCTTTTTCCAGATTTCTTGTGCTGCAGAGTTGAAATATATAGTTGTGTCAAATGGATTTTTCAAGGAGCTGAGAGCTTCAGGGGAAGAGAAGTTTAGTTCTGCATATGCTAAGTTCACTTGTACTTTTAGTAGCACAACAGGTGGCATGCTTGCTTTTGATGCAGAAGGTTGTGGGTTCTCCTCCCACAGTATGTAGATCGATTGCTGATACTGTACCGTGTCATACTTTAAAGGGGGTGGATACTGCAGTCCTGACAATATTCTCATTTAGAGGAGATACAAACCTGTTATCAGTTTGCCATCCATTCTCTGTTGCAATATTAGTAACTTGTCATTTTTTTATTTAATCTGACATAGGCAAGTCATTCTTCAAGGGCAACAGGCACTTTATTTGTAGATGAAACAATGAAATATAAAGTTGTTTGCTAGCAGCAACCTCTTCATTAGTTACAGATGTCTTTAATGTGGAATTATTTTGGTGGCTTTTACTTCTGCAGAGACTGTGTATGTTTACTGATATTGGTGGATTGGTATGACAGAAGTCTGAGTAGATTGTTATAATGGAAATGTTCTGAATTGGGAAGTTTTGTCATTGGTTCATACATTTTAATTGCTTACTGGAAAAATGTTCAAAACAATAAATTTAAAAGATGCTCTAACAAGTGTGCTGTATTATACAAGGAATATAATTTAATACAATCAAGGGCGGCCACGGTGGTGCAGCGGTCAGCATTGCTGCCTGACAGCAAGAAGTTCTCTGGTTTGATCTTTGACTATGATGCCTTCTGTGTGGAGTCTGCATGTCCGCTGTGTGGGTTTCCTCAAGGTGCTCCATTTTCCTCCCAAAGACATGCTGTAGGTTGATTGGACACTCTAAATTGGCCCTAGGTGTGAGTGTGTGTGTGTGTGTGTGTGTGTGTGTGTGTGTGTGTGTGTGTGTGTGTGTGTGTGTGCGTGTGTGTGTGTCTTTTGTGGAAGGTTGGATGCTGGGCTGGCAACTTGACACTGTAAAACTCCACTGCCAATCATGAGCGGACAAGGTGATCCACTGTGGCAACCACTAACTGGGAAAAGCCAGAAGAAGGTGAATCAAAGAACACATGTATGTTTGCATGATCCTAAATATTTGTGCAAGGGACCTATGATTTGAAAACAGCCCAAAGGTAAACTTTATCTGCCACTGACCAGATGCATTTTCTTTGAATGCAGGTTTCAATGATGTTTCAAGGACAGTGAATTTTTAATGCTAAGTCTGTTTTCCTTGTGAAACTATAGTGCTTTGTTTAGGAGATATCTGTCAGTGTTTGTGCTATAAAATTTAAAATAAATGTTTTAAATGAAATCCAAATAATAATTGTAGAAGTAAAGACTAAAGCAGTATGCCCATTACAGTGTTTATGGTAAATGGGGAGAAACTGTCAAGTAATGGGACACTGGAATGGTTGTGGGGGGAGGGGCATTTGACCATGATTTTTGTGAAGGGGTGGGGCAGTAAACTCAAAGACAGGCCCATGTGGCACAAATTATAGCTATGCCACTGATCAATAGTGGTATAGTAAACCTCCAGACACTGGACCCATCCCAGTTTGGTTTTGTCAAGGGCAGATCATGCCTACTCAACCTGGTGGATTTCTTTGAGAAAGTCACCAAAGCAATAGATAAGGGCAAAATTGTTCACACTGCCTACATTGACCTGGCCAAGGTATTTGACACAATACCCCACATGGGCATTGTTGACAAACTCAAGAGGTTAGGTAAAAACTTATATATGCTACCTGGTGGGTAGCCAACTTGCTCACAGACAGGACCCAGGAAGTTAGAAATGGGGAGCCCACCTCAACAAAGAGGCCAGTCACAAGTGAAGTGCCTCAGGGATCAGTCCTTGGACTTCTCCTTTTTGGCATTTACTTCTCTGAAGTCAAGGCCAGTGTCAGTGGTCTCAGGCTGATTACATTTGCAGATGATTGCAAATTTGGAGCTGTCATTGAATACCACACTGACATAAATGTTTTCCATGAGGGGCTGACACAGACAAACAACTGTTGTCAGAACCATGGACTAAAACTAAATGCCAATAAATGTATAATAGTATCCTTCAGGGAGTCATCCACCCCTAGTAACTATCATATTGACAACACACCCCTTAGAGCTGATCCAGTAGCCAGGGACTTAAGGACACACATAGATAGTAATCTAGCCTTTGACCATCACATGTCTACAGTAGTGAGGGAATAATTCTATGTTGCACAACTTATAAACAAAGGTATGGTGGCTAAGTCCGAGGAAGTCATTGCTCCACTGTATTCAGCATTCATCAGACCTTCCATTGTGTAAAGTGCTCCCTTTGGTATGTACCTAACCAGGTATATCCAACAATTGGAACATCCACAGAGGTTCCTCACTAAAATAATACCAGGCTTAAGTAAAATGTCCTATGCAGACCACCTCAAGGCTCTATCCCTGTATTCTGTCTCCTATAGGCTTTTGAGGAGAGATCTATGCCTGACATACAGGGCATTGTTAGACCCTACTCTGGACCTCTTGCATATCCACAAAACAAACAATACCAGAATTACCCATTCTAAAGATTAAAACTTTGCCTGTGATATAAATAGGACCTGTTGGAGAGACAGATACGTATCTCAGAGTTTACCCTGTCTCTGGAACAGGCTTACATTCCATGTCAAGCAGAGTTGATCCTAACCTAATTCAAGTGCAACGTGGACAACTGGATGAGGAACATGAATTTATCCCTGGTTTAGTACCTATGTCTCTAATGGATACAGGCAACCTTGTAAACTGTTCATCTCCCAGGCCCTAGCTTGTAAATGTTTCATTTCCTAAGCCCCTGCTTACACTTAAAGGGTATCAGAACTTGTCAGAAATTTGGGATGCATGGCTAGGCTTAAAAAGGCCCTTGTGATCAAGCCTAGTAAACACATATGAACCTATGAACTGTACAAAAATTGTGACAAGATATCAGTAGAGTAAAGATGAAGGCCAGGATGCATGCATCTGTACAATGCATGTTGCTGAGGTACACAGCCAAGTACCGTAATAAAAACATCTAATTTACAACAAAGAGAAAATGGCAAAGACAATCTCAGTAGAGTGCACTATCCAGTAGCAAGAAACTTTATTTTCATTTCAGCAGCAAGAACTAGGGAAAACAAGAAATTAATTGAAAGCAAGTTCAGAAAAAATAGGTAGAAATAATGCATGCTGTATCAGTGTACTCCTTACTAACATTCATCAAGAAAAAGTCACTTTTTTATTACTCTTCTGTATGAAACACTTTGGGCCGGATTCACGAAACCTCCGTGTAAGACTTAATATGTCTTACTCGGAGGCTGCAGTTGAACGGTATGACATCAGCGTGCCATGAATATTCATGAGGGCACGCTGACTCATCCGTAACTCTTACATGGACTGAGTAGGCAAGCAGGGGGTGTGTCCGACTGCCGAGCAGTCTAAAAGTCCACGCCCCTGCAAGGTTTTAAAAAGCATAATGTCAACAGACAAGAGCGAGTCCGCTCAAATGTACTTGCACCCAACACCACACTCCCTGACACTGTAAACCCCCATCAGAGTTATAAAACGGAAAAAAATTAATTTTTTTTAAATCCACGATATAGCTAACTGTATTTGCGCTTGTTTGCGCAGGTGTGCCCATTGCTTAACCACAGTTAGCAATTGTGACATTAAAGAGCATATGAGAACTACTTATGCAAAATTATCCAAATAGCAATAGCGTAATGGTAGATCGTATGCACAAAGAGAAGGCATTCACGGTTCGAGTCCCACCACTCCCCTTCTTATTTATGTTTTAAATCAGTATTTGAAATAATACCAGACAAATATGATTAAAATGTTATTAAAAGCAGTGACATGGCCAATGTATCAGCGAACAAAATATATATTTTTAAAAGACCCAGATATATAATAGCCTGCTATTAAGCAACATTTTACACAGCTAAACACAGGTGCCCATAGTTTAATAGTGCTATATCCATATAAACATAGGTGCCCATAGTTTAATAGCGCTTTATGCAGCTAAACAGAGTTGCCCATAGTTTAATAGCGCTTCACCCAGCTAAACAGAGTTGCCCATAGTGTAATACTGCTTTACCCAGTGCAATAGAGTTGCCCAACAATTAAAAACGCTTTACCCAGTGCAATGTGTTTGCGTGGATGCGCGTGCCGCGCCAACAAGGGCACTGTAGGGCACAGGGGAGCAATGTAGAGCTAAGTTGCTTAAACGCAGCCACACCCCCTAGCCTGTCTAGACAGAATTAAAATAAAAGAATGACAAGGTTTGAACTCAGGACCCTTTGCATCACAATCAAAGTACAGAACCACTAAGCCATGACAACAAAGGGGAAACAGCCACTATTAACATACATAAACCTAGGAATTTTAGTCTAACCATTAGAAAGCAGGTCTGCAGTCAGCCGAGAATTTTACAAAATGGCCAATCACAAAAAAGTGTGGGAAATGCGGCATATTTAAGCCCCACAGGTAGGAATACAGCCCATAACTGATTGTAGCTCACATCTGCGGTCAGAATGTCTGATATTGGAGAGGGAGTGCGCTTCCGAGTGCAGAGATGGGGCACCGAGGAGTCCAAATACATGGTTTGGCTCCTAGTCCACCGTCACGAGGCAAGACTCCTGCAGGGCCAGTTCCAAGGGATGGAGTACAAGGCAGAGGCTTGGAACCAGTTAGCTCATGACCTCACCAGTGCCACAGGCGTTCCCCGGACTGGTGAGCCGGTCCGTCACCACCATGCGGACCTGAAGAGATGAAAGGAGGACTGCCTGAACCAGTGGATACAGGAGGCCAGTGGGATGCACGATGCCCCACAACTGAGTATGTAGCCATGGAATGTAGTATGTAAGGATTTAAAATGGAGTATATATATATAATGGATAGGAATGTCTCAATATCCCTTCATTTACTTTACAGCTGCAGGTGACCATGCTATGAATCAGCAAGCCTATGAAGATAGGCTGCTAAGGCTGCGCCGCCAGGCAAGTTAGTGATTATTCTGCATGTATTGTTATATAAAATATGGGAAAGAGCATGAAATAAAGTGTTGTAGTCCAATAATACAGCCATAAAATGGACTGAATAAGTCCTCTGCGTGTACTGTCAGATAAAAACATTAGAGAGGAAGAAAAAGAGTGTAGTAACCCATTAAGAAAGGTAGCAAATGTCTGGAATAATATCTCTGCAGGCACTGTCATATAAAAGAATATGTGAGTGAGCCTGAAAAAAGAGTGTGCTAACCTATTAATAAAGGTATAATATGTCGCGAACATGTCTGCCATAGATACCGTTAAAACAAATAAAGGAGTGAGCCTGTGGAAAAGTGTGTAATGTCATTAATAAAAGTCTAAAACCCAGAGTGTGTCTGTTTCACTTAGTCTGAAATGTTGTTGTACCCTTGCATTATACAAATAGTAATGTGTTAGAAAGTGCTGGCAACCCAGAGTTCTGCAGTCCCATCTAAAGTGGGTGATGGAAGTGATAGTAGCTGTGAAGTAAATATACAGTCCTCAACAGTCAGTTACTGGCTGGCATGCATAAATAAATCTGGCACATGAGTAGCATGCTAATATGTTTCCCAGAAATGTAAGTGTGCTTCAATAAATGCAGGGTTCTGTACAATTTAAAGTGAAAATGTCATGTGAAAATATCCAGATATGTAGATAAAGAAATATAAATGCAACCATGAAATATGTAGCAGTAACATCTGCATCCTGGACAGTTAGTATGTGAGATATAGGTCAAGTATAGTTTTGAACTAGCCAAACCCACTACACAACCTAATGCATGGTGGCAAGTGTAATAATACATGTAGAGAATATACACCTGCAGTCACTAGGAATGTAGTGCAGAGTAAAACTGTTTATAAGATGTTAATGGAGGTTTTTTCTACACCCTACTGTTTGTCCATAAACCATGCAAATCCACACCTCAATGGGTATATGTAAACTTAAATATTTGTTGGGATATATGTGCAATTGTTCTATAAATATTTGCACTCATGTTGCTGCATGTGCCCTGTTCAAACACCACGTTCATGGTGGCCTGTTGCTACCAATCACCCCTGCATGCATTTGGAATAATCACTGTTGTTCAATATATGCATGTGTTATGTTTGCTGTTCAACTGTTGGAACTGTGGTGTGTTGGGTTAATGGGAATATTACTGCATGCTGTTACAACTAATCTGGAATGATGTTGTTTATGTTGTAATGAAACACACCTAATCACAGAATGTATGGGAAGGCCGGTCCTAGCGGACCCACCTGTCCCTCCTCAGTTGGCGAGTGCACCTGGCACCAGTGGCTCTGGTGCCCAGCCCGGACCCCCCTCCTTCATTGGTCCTGTGCCACCTTTGGGTGGAAGCGCTGCAGGGGATGGGGCTTGTCCCAAGCCTAGTGCAAGCGTGGGTGGAGAAGGGCCACCCATCACCCTTCGAAGGGTCTGGGTTGTGGTGTGTAGGGAGATCCAGCATTCAGTCGCTGATCCCCTATGCCAGCTTGAGGTGAGAGTGGCGCTTCTCATGGGTGAGCGTGCCCGTCCTACTCAGCCCCCAGCACAGCCACCCCCGGGGCTGTTAAGGTGCAGTGGTGACTGCCCATGGGTGGGGATCTCAGTTCCACTGTTACCATCTGTGGGCTCATGGGCTTGCGATTTCCAAACAACCTTCCCCATCAATTGTGTTCACCAACCCCATGTATGCATCTTGTTTGTCTTGTCTGTTTACCTCCCCAACCTACCTCCCCAAATATACCTACTTCCCCTACCTCACTTACCACACTCACCTGAAAAAAAAAAAAATGGGCAATCTGTACCATACATAGCTTCCCATTTTGCACACATGTCCATAGGACATATACACCGATAATTCTAATTGGCAGTGCAACAAACTATGTTGTCCTCACCCCTCTATCAGGGGTGGAAGGTCTCAAAACACACTCCAAATTTTCAACATATGCACAGCTGTTGCTTTTAAAGAAATGGGCAGCTATGGGCCTTCCCTACACCCTTCCTGCACATCCTGAGCTTGTTTTCCTACTGTCTTTCCCTCTCTGTGCCCCCTTTTTCACCACTTCCCTATCACCCCATTTTCTTTTCTTTAAAAGAAATTAGCGCGGGGGTTAGCGAGGGTAAGCACTTTTAAGCAGTAGTTACGGGAGTGTGCGAGTGTGAGCTTGTGCGCGCTTAGCTAAGCATCGCTAAGCATCGCACAAACCTGTGCAAACCCGCTTACAACTGCTTAAAAGTGCCTTAGTCACTCTGTATGACAGGGCCCCGTGTATTGCTCAGCAGCAAAATATAAATACCCTTGTCAGTCACGAACCCGGGACCTTGGACTCACCAATCTGCATGAAGTACCACTAAACCACAGCAGATATACAATAACTTAGTGCTGAAAGCAATTTAACATGCATTACCATGAATGAATGTAAAGGGAAAATAGGAATGGCATTGCACAAATCTTGTTCTGTGGGCCTTAACCAGTAGGTGTTGTTGAATTGCATGACATGACTGTGAAAAGAGAATCAGTCATGCTAGTAGGGAATAAGGTTACAGTAGCAGCTTACAAACCCCACACAGTATCAAAGCAGGATAAACACTGGCATATTAGCATAGGTCACAGGCTAGACCTCCCAACAGTGACTGCTCTACAGTGATGACCCTGATTAGTAAGCAAACGTTAGCTGTGCCCCTCTGACTCCCTGTGAAATGTGCTAACAGTAGGCAGAAAGGTGTTGAATCTCACTTCATAACAAATGTCAATAAGTGAGAGTAGACACCGCTTGCACGTCAGAAAAGATGTAGTAATAGAAATGCTCTGAATCACCCAAAGTCTGAACTGAAAAATGTCAGAACTATATCACAGGTGTATCCCAGTTATACGTACCTTTCCCTGAGGCTGTTCAAATATATACATGAGAATATCTGAGGCCTGGAAGAGTCAGAAACACACAGGCATATCAGCTTGTCTGCTGTTACACACTCTGCAAATAGCTGTAGAATGAATTCCAAAAGCATGCCCTTATGTAGAAGTACAACACAGAAATAGCAAAAGATGTAGCCATGTACTGCTAGCAACCACCTGTGACAATGCCATTGTTCAGGTGCTGAAAAGACTGCTGTGGTTCCCAGTCAAAGAATACTAGGCTGACTTCTGTCTACCATCTGAATATGTCCACAGGTGGGAGCTACTCAGACAGACTACAAGCCTTCATAGACTTACAGGTACACAGCAACTCTGCATGTTCAGCAAGATAAACATCACACGATAATAAATAATGCACATTGCAGTTCTGCACCCCTGCCCAAAAGTACTATATACCCGTGTAGTCAGGCACAACCAAGGGTGTAGGTAGGCATACACAGTACAGAAATATGTCCAGTCATCCTGAGCAGACTGTGCTAATGCCAACACAAACCACAACTGTTCAGATGTGAGTAACGTACTAATGACAGTATAGCTGTTCACAAACAGTGCATGTGCCTGATATTCATAATTGGTAGTACAACATACTTAGATGTCCACACCACTCTCTGAGGGGTGGAAGGTTTCAAATATCCCACCTAATGTATTGCATATGCACAGCTGTTGCTGGTAAAGAAATGGGCAGCTATGGACCTTCTCCACACCCATCATGTACATCCCAAGCTAGTTTCCTTACTGTCTTCCCCTCTTTGAGCACCCTTTATCACCACATTCCTATCTCCCCATTTACTTTTCTGTCAAAGACATGAGCGCGGGGGTAAGCGGGAGTGTGCACTTGTAAATAGTAGTAAGCGGGTTTGCAACAGTGTGCGCATGTGTGCGCCTAGCTTAGCATTGCTAAGATATGATAAGCTCCGCCAAGCTTAGCTTACTATTGCTATCATAAAATGAGCTAAGCTAAGCTTAGCTTTGTATTGCTAAAATACAATAAGCTAAGCTAAGCGTTGCTTAGCAATGCTAAGCATCGAACAAACCCGCGCCAACTCACTTACAACTGCTTAAAAGTGCCTTTGTCACTCTGTATGACAAGGCCCTTGTATTGCTCAGCAGCAAAATAAAATGCACTTGTCAGTCTCAAACCCCACACCTTGGACTCACCAGTCTGCATGATGTACCACTAAGCCACAGCATACATACAATAACTTGGTGCTGAAAGAAATTTAACATACATTACAAGGAGTGCATGTAAGGGGAAAATAGGAAAGCCATAGGAATACATTGCAATAAAGAAATATGACATGCATTACAAGGACTGAATGTAAAGGGAAAATAGGAAAGCCATAGGAATACATTGCAATAAAGAAATATAACATGCATTACAAGGACTGGATGTAAAGGGAAAATAGGAAAGCCATAAGAATACATTGCAATAACTACTGTTGTATGCCAGTTAATTCCCTAATTCCAAAAGAAAGTACATACTCCCATGTATCCAGTGTTAGCATTAGGAGGTGTGAGTAAACTTACACACTGAGAAGAGTGTACTTGAAGAAGCAACAGTCAGGTTTTAGTACAACATGCATTTCACTGGCTACAACCCAGCTTCAGATATGAGACATATACCAACCTTCTGACTGACACAACCGTGTCCACAGCAAACAAGCATGGTCCCCACCTTGAAAAACTGAAAGGCCTATGCCTACCTAACCTATCATTTTATAGCAGTGTCCTGAAATCACAGTGAGAACTGCAATTACCACACAGCAGGCTGCATGCAATTACTAAATGGTGGGCACCAATTGGTGCAGAGGCCATCACATGCAGATGTGCAGATACCTGAAAAAGCAGCCTGTACTTGCTGTCCACACATGCAATAATATCATTGCAGCAACTGGAGAGAGAGAGAGCGAGAGAGACAGATAGACAGACAAACAGTTGGAGGGACCAAACCAAAAAAAAAAACAGAGGTGGTTGGAGACACCGACCAACCAAAAAAAAAATAAAACAAACAGAGGCAGTGGAGGACACCGACCTAAACAAATAAAAATAAAAAAACATCAACAGGTACAACAGACTGAGGTGAGAAATACAAAGGTAAGGTATGTAACACAGATGTATTGGCTGGCATCCGAATGATGTGTTTGAAGGGTACTCTACATTCTGTGAACACTCCTTATGTGGTAGCAGTCCGTATCTAGATGTATATGCAGATGTGCATAGGGCAAGGGACATACTGCAACTGTTAGTGAAGGCTGGACGTATATATGTATTTGAAGGTTGCTATGTGCACATATCTATGTAGGTTTTAGTGTGTGGCATTGAAAACAGCAAGCAGTGCAGGTATATGTCATGTGGTGGTTAAATGCTGTGGGACTGCGTTACAGCCAGTGAGGTCTGCTACGGCTATACGGCCTGAGGACAGCGAAATGCATTCTGTACAACACTGTGCAATATTATTACATAATCTTATGTCTCATAACTGTTCCATAATTGATATTCCCACCATGAAAGGTGGGCAGTTTATGTGCATATATGTGCATGTATATGTACAGCAGTGTCTGTTTACAAGTATGTGTATATATATATATATATATATACATATATATATATATATACACACATATGTATGTGTATATACACACACACACACACACACACATATATATATATATATATGTATATATATATATATATATATATATATATATATATATATATATATATATATATATATAGATATATATATATATATATATATATATATATATATATATATATATATATATATATATATATATATATATATATATATAGATATATATATAGATATATATATATATATATATAGATATATAGATATATAGATATATACATATATAGATATATATAGAGATATATAGATATATACAGATATATATGGATATCTATGGATATATATATATATATATATATATATATATATATATATATATATATATATATATATATATATATATATATATATAGATATATATAGATATGTATATATTGAGTGATATATAAATGTATATGTATATAAATATTCATATATATATATATATATATATATATATATATATATATATATATATATATATATATATATATATATATATATATATATATATATATATATATATATATAGTGAGAGAGGGAGACACAGGGTCAGACGTATTGCAACAGGTGCCTGGTGACCAAGACATGGACTGAACACCAGTGTTGATACTGCAGTGCCATACCCCATTCCAAAACACTTTACCCACTAACTACCAGATAGGTGGTTGCCTAGCTAACACTGAAGGTGTCAATAGGGAACATGGGACACAGGTGCTCATTAGCCTCCCCTTTGATATTCACAGTGCCACACTAGTCTTGTAATCTGTCTTCATGGTACGTGTAATCACAAACGATGTGTCATGCACGGAAATATAGGTCAGTGTTCCCCTGTACTCATCACAATGCCCCACGTGGTATGTACCTCACATGACAACTACAGAAAGTGGAAAGTCCACAGACATACCTCATAAAGGGTAATACTGCCCTGATACACATACCCTATGCAGACTGACACACATAACCACAGCTAGAGTGCGTTGTATACCGGCCACCCAGAGGTTACCTCTGCCAATCATACAGAGGCATGCCACACCCATAGCAGTCAGACAACCACCATGTCAACACCTCACAATCCCACCGGGCTACACGGCCTAGGTCCCTAGTCCCCGCAACATCACTAAAGAGCACATGCTGGAGGGATAGGCTCCTATTGGCAAATATGCCATACTCTGGAGTAAACCACCCAGCATGAACAAACAAGGCTTCTCAGTAGCAGATGTCAGACATACCCCTGATGATTGTCTGGGGGATAGGTAACATGCCCTGGGAATCACCTCTGTGTATCCGGTTGACAGGAGGAAGTGAAATCTAATTACATGTGTGTCACAGGCCAGGGTAGCATATGGCTAGGCTGCTGTAGGCCCCAGGGACAACAAACAAAAGAAAGTACTTCATTCACTTAAATTCCCTTGAGTACCCATTTCCGTATAGGTCCTTTCAGACTAAGTTACACAGCAATCTTTTCACTATTCTAGCATGTCGAAGGGTCAGTTGCTGGCATCCTCTCCTGTTAAGCTGGTGAATCTGGGAATCTTGAGGCAATGTTACAATTGCCTCATGTACACAGACAACCCTCTCCTCCTCCCAACAAATACAAATATATGCGAGAGATGCAACTATATAACCAAACTGGAGGCTGAGCTCTCTCTACTCAGTACTGGTAAGACCAGTCAGGAGGAGAAGGTAACCACGCACACCACAAACCCAGTCTCACATAGAACTATCACAACTGCAAACCAAACACATAAACACACAAAAACATACTCGGAGGCGCTGATTAAAAATCTACTAAAACATCAGAGGCCTCCAAAGCAGACAACCAAGCAACCACCACCTCAAGACATAGCACATGCAACACATAGTTCACAAAGTCAGTGTGCTAAACAGTCACAGCCCTTAAGGCCAAACAACATGTCAGATACACTTGTAATCGGTGACTCCATAGTCAGACACACTGACGTCCCGCTCACCAGACTGAACAAGGAAAGGGTCACAGTAAGCTGCCTGTCGGGAGCTAGAATCCACCACATAACACAAGCACTCAGGTCACTCCACAGCAAGTACAAATATGACTCAGTCATTGTACATACCGGTGTGAATGACCTGAGGCGATACCCTGGACTACATGAAAAGAGACATAGAGGAGCTCTCTGATTATGTAGCCCAGGCCGGTATGACCCTGACCCTGAGCAGCATCTTACCCTCACCAAGAATGATGCCACAGTACAAAGACAAAATGATCAGTTTTAACAATTGGCTTAATTACTGGTGTCATTCTAAGGGGATCCAATGTCTGTCTGATTGGGATGACATGCTCGACAAGCCACGCTGCTTCGCAAGGGATGGCTTGCACCTGTCACCCCTGGGCTTCCGAATATTGGCCAAGGCTCTTGCCACCCCCATAATGACTTTTTTAGGCAAGGCTCAAATGACAAACCTACCTCCCTAGAAAACACAAGTGGAAAAAAACTAAGGGTAATGTTGCTCAATGCCAAAAGTCTAAACCTCAAGATGCATGCTCTCAAAGCCCTCCTCAGTATGGAGAACATCGATGTCTGTGCAGTGACTGAAACCTGGTTCAAGGCTCCTGAGAGCACCCCAGCACTATCAGGTTTCACCTCATATCATGCTTTCCAGCCCCAAAACTTGGACCGAACCACAAAAGGAGAGGGAGTATTCATATTCATCAAAGATACCCACACCTCCAGGTTAGTGGCAACGCACGAAGCATCGGAGACCATCCAGGTGCAACTAACCATAGGCAAAACTGCCTTACAGTTTGTAGCATGCTACAGACCACTCTCTCAAACCCAGGAACCCCATACAGCCTTCCTGAAGACACTGGAGAGTATGAAGGTCTCTCCAAATACCATCATATTGGGAGACTTCAACTACCCAAACATAGACTGGGAGCATTACTCAAGCCCCAACAACCTAGCCCAAAGGTTCCTAGAATTCATAAATTCAAATGCGATGGAAAAACTAGTCACCATTCCCACAAGAAGAGGCAATATACTAGACCTGATCATCACAAACATGGGGACAAAATGCTCCACAGCGGAAGTATATCCCTCATTGGGAAGATCAGACCATAAATTAATCTCACTGGAAATCCACATCCCACCCCCACCCTCTGCACAAAAGACCACAGTGAAGAACTTCTCAAAAGCCAACTTCACACTTCTTAAGACTGAAGTGGTATCTTTCAAGGCCCCTGGGCCAGTGGAAACCACAACCCACACTGCTGAATCCTTTACAAATGTCTTCTACGGGCACCTTCAAGAATGCATGGATCATGCAATCCCAAATAAAACCAAGACCCATTCGCCCAAAGGCAGGCACCCAGTCTAGTGGACCCCAGCTATAAACAAACTTTACAACAGGAGGAGGAAGCTACTACATGACAGAGCAAAATCCCTAAAAGGGAAGGCATTTCTGATCAGTACTAGCAAAAAACTACGATCACTCATAAAATCATCCAAGGCCAACTTTGAGAGAAAAATCGCAAAAGATACAAAAGACAATCACAAGGCCTTCTTTAGCTATGTTAGAAATCTGTGTGGAAACTCCCAGATATGCTCAGAGTTAGTCCAAAATGACACAAAATACACTGAACCCACTGACATTGCCAACATTCTGGCAGACAGGTTCAGTGCAAATGCCCCCCCCCACCAAAAGGAGAAATAACCATCCCAGCAGAGTGCAGCCTCCCAAACATCTCAGATGCCCAGGTGAGAGCCGCCCTCTCTAAAGCTAAAAACACAGCATCAATGTGACCGGACAGTGTCCCGGGCTGTGTGCTACATAAACTCCAAGAGGAACTAAACCCACACATAAGTCTGCTGTTTAATCTTAGCCTTACTACAGGATACGTACCCAAAGAGTGGCGTACGGCAACAGTGGTCCCACTTCACAAAGGCGGTGCTTCTATGGACCCTGGAAATTACCGCCCCATAAGCTTGATGAGCCTGGTCTGCAAAGCTATGGAGGGGGTCATTATGGAACTCATAAACAAAGACATTGGGGACCTACAGACATTGGATCCTACCCAATTTGGCTTTGACAAGGGCAGATCCTGCCTTTTGAACTTGGTCAACTTTTTTGAAACAGTCACTAAGGCCATTGATGAGGGTAAGGCAGTTCACACAGCCTACCTTGACCTTGCAAAAGCCTTTAACACAATACCCCACTCGGGCATCATAGACAAACTCACCAGCCTAAATGTAAACCCATATGTCACAAGATGGGTTGCAAACTGGCTCAAGGACAAAACCCACAGGGTCAGAGTTGCTGGAGCTATGTCAGACTCTAAGCCGGTCACAAGCGGTGTCCCACAGGGCTCAGTCCTGGGATCCCTCTTGTTCGGCATTTATTTTTCCGAGGTACAGGCAAACATAGGAGGATTGTGGCTGACAAAGTTCGCAGATGACTGCAAACTGGGTGCCATAATTGATACTCCATCGGACACAAACATCCTTCAGAGAGGCCTCATAGAAATTGATAATTGGTGCCAGAGCCATGGCCTTAAGCTGAATGCCAAAAAATGTATAGTCATACCCTTTGGGAAAAACAAGGTACCCACAAATTACCACATAGATGGTAATCCATTAAGTACGGAAGAGGTAATCAGGGACCTAGGGACCCAGGTTGACAGTAAACTCTCATTTGACACTCACATTGCCAAAGTGGTTAGGAAGACCTTCTATATTGCCCACCTTATCATGAAGGGTTTCACATCTAGATCAAGAGAGGTCATTGTGCCCCTATACTCTTCTCTTATCAGGCCAATGATTGAGTACAATGCCCCATTAGGGATGTATCTTACCCGACACCTGCAGCAGTTGGAAAGACCCCAAAAGTTCCTCACCAAGAGGATAAAGGGTCTTAAACATATGTCATATGCTGCCCGACTGAAAAAACTCCAGCTCTATTCAGTCGCATACCACCTACTCAGAGGTGATCTGTGCCTGATGTACAAGGCCATGTCCAATCCGGAATTAATGGACATGCTCCACCTCAGAAAATCCAAATCCATCAGATTCACGAGAGCAAGAGACTTAAACCTCAACACAGAAATAAATAGGATGTGTTGAAGGGACAGATTCATAACCCAGAGGCTCCCTACACTCTGGAACAGAATCCCAATCCATGTTAGGCAGAGCCCCTCACTAACTCTATTCAAGAGAAATCTTGACGAATGGATGGGAGATCGTAGGTTTACCCCGGGGGTCATCTCTGTGTCACTACTAGACAGAGGCACAGTCAACTAAACCCTAAATGGGCATAGTATTCTCATTCTAAAGGGTGGCGAAAGCCACACACACTCTGGCTAGGCTTATAAATGCCCTAGGGCAGATAGCCTAGTACGAACCTATGAACCTATGAACCTATAATAGTGTATTACCTACTTATGACACAATGCACATAGTCATGTACACAGTGCAATACCAGCTATGTGAGGTGGAATGAGTGTGACAGTGAATGTGTGCAAGGTCTGTGATGGTGTGATAGCTAGGAGTGAGGTTGTTTCCATCATGGTTGTTTGTGCCCTACAAGTGAGGCCAGAGAAAGATGTGTCAGTTATTGGGATGCAGACATAGTAGGATGGTATATGTTGTGATGTAGGTCCTTGTGTACGACTGTGGTGTCCCATCATAGGCTGACACAATACATGTATGCTCAGTAAGTGGTACTGCTGGTGAATCCATCCAACATTAGAACTCTTGTACCACCTGAATCTGTAGGCGTAAACAGCACAGTATGGTGTATGTTCACATTCCCTGGTAACACTATCTTGTGTGTTTCCTGCAGTCTGCACAGATTACATTCCTCAGGGATAGGTATCTGTAAGTAGGGGCACACAGTACTGTAAGGTACATAGCAAATGCTCATCTGTGTTAGCATACATTTGTGTATGGTATGAATGTCTGATGTGTGTGTAATGATGCCTGTACCATGTCTGCAATCACATGTGTGATGCAGGGTTTGTGTGTGTACCTAGCAACATGTATACTCTGTTACAGCAGTATGCCAGCTATATTAACAACTGTGCACATATGTTAGGTAGGAGTATGGCATCAACGACTAGGGTGGGTTACTGGTTATACTGTAACTGTACTTCACATTCATTGCAATGAATGACATATATCTGCATGCATCAGCTTGATATGTACCCCCCTGACAAGGCTGTGCATTGGATCCCAAACAGTGAGCCGAGTACTGGTGTATACCAGTGTGTCATATGGAGTGTGGCAGGCACTGTCAGCCAGTTGTGGGCTGAGCACTGATATGTGGTATTGAATGTGTGTATCCTCTGACAGACGAACAGATGCTATATATGGCAGTTAACTGATATCTTTACTGTATAATGTTAAGTGTGCCACATGACTTGCTCACGCATATCGTTTACTTGTCTTCCAGGCTTATGGTTCATCACAGGAACCCCTGCTACACAGCTGCAGAGGAACAGGAAATCCACCACAGCCTGGTACAGCACTATACCCTGCTGTTTTCAAGGGTCAGCCAGCACCAGCAGGAGTGTACTGCACTGTGGCAAGACTTGTTTGTCGGGTAAATGACTTAGGCATGCATAACCAGACATATGAGCAGGTACGCCATCACTGCAGTGATTTAATCAGACATGTCCAGCAGCGTGCATCTGATATCCACAGACAACAACTTGCCACAGGTGGTGGGGTGGCCATACATCCCCCCCTTACCAGAGTGGAGGAACTGCTGCTAAGTGTGGTGGCTCCTGGCCTACAGCATCAACAACATCACACACGTGTCATCATGGTGGCCGGAGCCACCCAGCATAGTGACATGGAGTGTGAAGGTAACATGCCCTAGCTGTAGAGTACTGTTACCTGTATTGTTAGATTATGCATGTGTGAGATGTGTACTGTGTTTAGCAGTTGTGCTGCCTATTGTGTGCAATACTGATAATTTGAATAGTATCTGTACACCTATGCCTGTTGTTCTACTGTAGTTTACACACTCACAGTAACAATGCCACAGGTGTGGCCACTGACAAACTGTGTCATATTCTTGCAGGTCCCTCTGGTGTAACAGCAGGGCAGACGTTACATGCTGGTGAGTGTGTTAACACTTCAAAATTGGTATTGAACTGTGCATGTCATAGGTGAGGTGTAGGCCCTGTACACATAACACACCTACGCATAATGCATGCTGTGCATGTTTGCTGTGAGACGTGAAACATCTCATTAATGTCAGCAGCTGCCTCATTCACATGCAATGCACAGAGCATCAGACACAAATGTGGCAACACTGTACTGCACATTGGATAGGCATAGTTGACACACATGTACACAACATAACACGTTTGTCATACGCAGTACATCTCAACATGCTACACATAGTGTAACCGGACACCCGCTGCCAGGTCACACTTCAGTATCCCACATGTCATCCACACACCACACATACCATACCTGAAGGGTTGGGGCCTAGCATGGGGCTGTGCAACACTCCTCAACACATAACACAGTCATGTTAGGCAATGCTCCCTATTGGACACCTCACACACCCTTGTGCAATGTGGCTGTGTAATTGTGAACTTAGCCACGGCACTGCGGTTCAGGTACAACTTACAAGGCTGTGGTCTAGCACAGTTTAGTGGCCTTGAGTGACCACATGATGCATGATGATGATGGCTAATGGTACTACACCCCATACTGTTATAATGGCAATGTCCAGGATTGGTATCGCATCACGTATGCATGCACCACCCATCACGTGTGTGTGTACATAGCATGCATGTGCTACACCTGTGTCCACAATTATCTGCTACAGACACAGACACTGCAATCAGAGATGTAAATCCATGTGACACACAGATAACACACGCAGCCATGGTATGTATACCTGTGTGTGATGGTGCACAGGACATTGCAGAGCTTATAATACTTGCACAGAAATGTCGTGTCCTTGTACACATTGTGTTCCAGGGTGTAGGCAATCACTGAACATGTACACACATGCACCACAGCCATGTACACTGTCATCAACTATGGCTGTCTACACTCACACTGCATGGACTTGAGCAACACTTATTCTGCATGCTGACACATGTGCGTGACTGTTTGTCTTGTGATACTGTCACCCACCTTCAATCAGTATTGAGTATGATTTGGAAGTCTGTTGTGTGTGTGTATCTGCTGTAGTGAGGAGTGTGCATGTGTTCCTGTGTTCCTGTGTGCATGTGTTCCTGTGTGCCTGTGTGCATGTGTGCATGTGTTCATGTGTGCATGTGTGCATGTGCAGACCATAACGTGTGTTTCCTGTCTTCCTCTCACAGGTGCTGAGGTAGGGCTTGGCGAAAGCAGCAGGCGACCTGAAGCCACTGCCACGGATAGTGGTGATGATGAAACATGTGTTTTGGCACAGGGAGATTTGACAGGGTCTGTCATTGGTTCACCAATTGACAGTACACAGTGTTCAACCCCATCTATGTGCACACTCATACTGCCATTACATCCCTCACCACCAATGGCCATAGGGGAGGGACAGCATACAGTTGGCATTGACCAGGAGAGTGTGGTACCCATGGCACATGCATCCCCTCACAGCAGCCATAGCCATAGACCCGCAATGGTACCACATAGTCGGAGGTCCAGGGGTTCTCAGGGGAGCACCACTGGATGTATTGCTCCTGGCAGGAGTGCCCTCGACGACCACTATGTTCTGAGCTGTAATGCAGGCTCAGGCACATATGGAATGGTAAACCAGGCAGGGACTTAGGGCACAGAGGGCACATAACACCGCTATCAATGACAGCATCTGTGACCTTGCCAGTGCCATCCGGACATACACCGAGGTCATTGATAGACACTGAGGGGAGACAATAGATGCCCTCCGCAACATGTCTTCCTCAAGCCAGGACAGTGCGGGATGGTTGCAACATCAACGCAGATGCATGCCAGCAACAGCAACAGCTGCAGTGGTCATGGATGGCCCACAGCTCACAGCCGCTCCGGCTGGCCTGTCCATTGTCCGTCCCAGTAGACCACGTGCACGTGGCTCTGGCCAGTCCCAGCAAGGACATGGGTCCAGTCGTCATACCTCTGCCTCTGATGACAGTACCCAGTCAGGGTTGGTACCCGATACTGTCCGTAACACCCCTGCCAGGCACAGGTACTGTGTCCATGGCCAGAGACAGTGATCTGTACAGCCAAGCAGGTACAGTCTGTGGCTGTCCCACAAACCACCGTATATGGCAGCCACATGGTGGAGCTGTGTGCATGCAGACACACACACACATTAAGCAAACAACTAGGGGTCACACATACACACACACATCACATCAACATTGGCCCATGCTGTACTGCTGTCCCCCCCCCCACACACACACACACACACACACACACACACACACACACACACACACACACACACACACACACACACACACACACACACACACACACACACACACACACACACAGACATGTCAATTGGATGTGTCAATATCAGGCTCTGGCAAACAACAAAACGCCCTGTGCATGTGATGATACCTGTGCCGCCTCCTGTCATCTGCATTATCGATGGAGGGACAGGCTAACATGGTGCTGATGCACAGGGTGACACTATAGCAGTGTAGCAATAATAGCGAGTTGTCAACAAGGAAGTCTAACTACATCCTTGTAGGTATATCTGAGCAGACATTATGCAGCAAAGCTCTGTTTGTCAATGTAGCATTGTTTACACCACTGTTAGGTCTGAGTATGTATTATCCACCCATGTGCCACTTAGCTGATGTGTGATGTGTTGCCAGCATGTGTTAGCGAGTGGACAGTATGTGTGTGATGTGTGCAGTACTGATTAGCAAGTGTACATCTGTGAACATGGTGGGTGCACACTGTCTGGATGTACGTGCATAGTGGACACATGAGACATGTGGCATACCCTGTAATACACATTATTAACATCCCATTGCATCTTTCAATGGCCAGTATGCATTCTACTACAGTTATGTACTAACATGGGTAGACGTGTATGACATGGGTTGACACTATGGTGTGGGTGATACCGTTAATATCAGTCAATGATTTGCAGTCTGGTAGTATACACAACCTCAACAGCATGAATATAAGCAATCATTGGACGATGTCCTGAAAAATGACACACAGTAGTAGGGAACACAGTATCAATTGGATCCCTCCGGTGCTACACTTAACACTAACCAGTGGTGATGACCGCCACCCATTACTGTGACCACACCTGTGTGTCATATAGCCCCCTTAGGTACATGCAGACACACTAGGGATGTGTTCATCCAAATCTGGGAATGCATGGAATGGCCTACAATGCATTCCCTGGATGGGACGCATATCCTACACAAGGGTATCACACAGACAGATACATGTTGTGTGATACACGCTGTATAGCAGTAAGCCGACTATGGCATAGTCATCCTCATGTACTATGCATACTATACCATCAGTACCACACCGGTGGTAGCCCTCAACATGTATGTCGGGTACCATTGTGTACATACAGACCCATGTTATGTCATGTGTCCCTTCGTATCCACATATCCATAGGTATTGTGGAGTCCCAAGGTGTATCACAGACATTAGAGGCCTGAATGCATATCCACAAGGCAGTCGTACACCTATAAAGACTGTCCATTCTTGGCAGACTTTGTTGTGTATGACCATGTCTGACATATACCCCAGCCATATACCCTCACTCACACTACTCTTAAGTAACTGTCATGGGTGTGTGTGTTACAGATGACCTTGGTCACAGGACATGACAGTGGATGGCCATGTCACATACATACATATGTGACCTACGATCTGAGTAGCAGAGGCACAACCTGTCAATGGAAACAAATGTATTCATGTAGTATGCAGGCTTCACACCTATGTACTGATTGAGGGGACATGTAGACATGCATCTGGAGCATTTCTCCCCGGGCCTCCGCTGAAAACAGGCTCTGTGGAACCTAGTCGGACATTCCCGGTCAACAAATGTTAAATAAATAAATAAATAAATAAATAATAAAATAAATGTACACATATATTTGCCATGCAGATACCTGATGTCTGCAATGCACTTACTGTTGTCATCATACTATGTCATACCATAGTAAAATCAAAACCCACATTGTGTTGACCAACAGTGGCACACACACAGTCAGCATTGGCAGGATTCAAACCCCTATCTAACAATGTTATGATACTAGAGAGTGACACATTAACATGTTGCGCTATTTGCTTTACTGGCTGGTTTACCTTCTCCTGCTGTATTTGTAGGATGGTGACATCATCAGACTTTCCAAAGAGGAATGTACCTCCTTTACTGGGTTTTCCTAGTCTCCAAAAAGGAACACCTATCAAAGGAAACTTCACACATGCACTTTGCAGGATTCAAACCCCTACCTACCTGTGTTACGATACTAGAGAGAGAAAAGCATTAGCACGGCATGCTATTTGTTTTACTGGGTGGTTTCCTTTCTCCTGCTGTATTTCTAGGATGGTGACATCATCAGTCTTTCCAAAGAGGAATGTACATCTTCTAGTGTGTTTTCCCAGTCTCCAAAAAGGGCACTCCTTTCAAATACAATTGCACATATACACACACACCCCCACACACACTGTTTGCAGGATTCAAACCCCTACCTAATTATGTTATGATACTAGAGAGTGACACTTTAACATGGCACGCTATTTGCTTTACTAGCTGGTTTCCCTTCTCCTGCTGTATTTATAGGATGGTGACATCATCAGACTGGACATGGTGATGTGTGTACACTTTGTTTTATGCCATTCCAGGAATGGTCCATGTGGTCAGCAGGTGTCAACAGCTTGAACATGACCTCAGTATCCTTACCTTGTGTGATCTATCTGTGGACACATTGACATTCCATCATATGTCAACACATATTTATGCACAGCTTCTTGGTTTTGTGGATACTACATGTGTCTGGGATGTTGATAAAGGGCTATACAAAGCCTGTGTGACACGTGTAGATGTGTTCATTGACGTATGTCCTGGGTGGCTGCCTTGCAAACAGTCTAGCATGTTTGGGAATCATGATCCACACATGAACATACCACAGTTGGTAGGGTTGTGTGTGTCAGCTTCCAATAGCTCTGTTTATGACTGCAACCATGATGGACTCCATGACCTTGCAGATCAGACCTCATAGGCATACTGGACTTGACTTCCCATGGTGTGTTGTGCACCAACACTTGTGGGGAGTGCCATATGTAGCTGTGACACATTCAACGGTTCCACATCCTGTGTAGGGGGTGCGGCTCAGCTAACTGTTCGGGTGCATGATCTGTTTGTTCTGTAGTTTGTGCATGACACATATTGGGAATCAATGTATTCCACCTGCTGCCATGCTTTTGGCAGTGGGGGTAGCTGCTCATCCATTCAACATGTGATATCCCCTGGTATGATGATGTGGACTATCGTCAGTGGGGGATGGGTATGAACATATGGGCCTGTCTGTCATGATGTCGGCATTGACACTCAGGTACAGTTGGCCCTGACTCAGGACATATATGTGTGTACATTGATATTTATGACATAGCTGAAGGAGGTGCCATGATTCAGCCTGGACTCCTTCTCAGCTCCTCTTTACAACACACTAACGAACATGAGCACTAATCCCTGTTATACTCTTTTACATGCTTAACACCCTACTGATCCTTTGTGATCAGGCTACAGAGTATGTCATGATAATATCCTGGCATGTCTAGGGGTCGGTATTGTGTGTACTCTTCAGTCCAGCTGGTGGATATTGTGATATTGACACAATGTCACATCTGCCTCATGTACACAGACAACCCTCTCCTCCTCCCGACAAACTCAGATATATGTGTGAGATGCACCTATATAGACATACAGGGAGCTGAAGTCTCTCAACCCATGACTGGCACAGTGTATCAGGTGGTGAAGGTAACCACACCCACCACATATCAGTCTCACATATCCTGTAGCAACAGCACTCAAACCACATTAGCACACATTGACATACTTGGATGCTGTAAATGTACTCTACCTAAGCAGCAGAGGCCTCCAAAGTAGACACACACACACCTGCTACCCCACTACAATACCCACATATCACTAAGTTCACAATGTCAGTGTGCCACACAGTCACTGCCCTTCGGGCTAAACAACACTCCTAATACACTTGTAATAGGCGACACTTATTTTCAGACACACTGACGTACCACTCACCAGCCCTGACAAGGGAATAGTCACTTTGGCTGTCTGTTGGGTGCCAGGATCTGCCGCATAACACAGGCAGTCAGGTCACTCAAAAGCAAGTACAAGACTGGCACCATCATTGTCCATGCTGGTGTGTGTCACCTCAGACGTTACTCCCTGAACCACATGACATGATATATGGAGGTACACTCTGATCATGTAGTCCAGGCCAGTATGACCCTGACCTTGTCTAGCATCTTACATCCACCAGTTATGAAGTCAAAGTATACGGACACACATATCACATTTAACAGTTGGCTAACAAATTTGTTTCATTCACAGGGGATACAGTGTCTGTCAGCATATGGTGACATGCTCAACATGCCACGTAGCTTCACTATGGACAGCTTGCACCTGTCACCCTTGGACTTTGGTATGCTGGCTAAGGCTCTTGCTACCACCAGAGTGCCTTTTTTACACAGGGCTCAGAAGACAAACCCACCTTCATAGACATTACAGGTTAAATGAAACTAAGGGTAATGCTGCTCAACAACAGTTGTGTTATCCTCATATTGTGGCCACTCAGGACTCTCATCAGTAAGGAGGAGAGCAATATCTGTGCACTGACAGACACCTTTTTCAGGCTTGCTTATGCACACCAGCACTACGAGGTTATGTTTCAGACCATGCTGTCTGACAACACGCCACTGGACAGACAAGACAGCTAGGGGGAGTATCCATATACATCACAGATACACACACCTCCAGGTTAGTAGCACTGCACAAAGCATCACAGACTATACATAGACAACTACCATTGTGCAATACTGCCTTTCAGTGTGTTGCCTGCTACAGAACACACTCCCAAACTCAGTAACCACACTCGGCTTTTCTGGGAACTATGGAGTATATGCAGGTCTCCACAGATGCCATTATATTGTGTGACTTCATATACACACATATTGACTGGGGATACTACTCAAGCCCTGACAACCTCACCCAACAGTCACTACAATTTGTGGAATCATATGCTTTGGCACAACCGGTCAGCACAGCCACAAGGGGGAATACATATTGGACCTGCTCATCACCAACATGGGGACTCTATGTTCCACACCAGCGATATACCCCTCATTGGTAAGGTCAGAACATACATGTATCTCACAGGACATACATATACCCTCCACACACCCATCCTGGGTAATCTTGGTGAACTTCTCATGAGCCAACATCTCACTTCACCGAAGCAAGGTGATATCCTTCAGAGATCCTGAGACAGTGGCATATATGGCTCACACTGCTGCATCCTTTACATACACATTCTATGGACACCTAGTGGACTGCATGGATTGTGCTCTCCCAAATAACAACAAAACCCACTACTACAATGGCAGGGGACCTGTCTGGTAGACCCCAGCCATTAATAAGCTTTACAACATCAAGAGGACGCTACTACATGATAGAGCACAATCCCAGAGAGGGAAGACATATGTGATCTGTACTAGCAGACAGCTATAATTACTCATGGACTTTTCTAAGGGCCGCTTCTACCAGACAATTGCACCTGACACGTAGGACCATCACACGGCCTTCTTCAGTTATGTCAGGAACCTGGGTGGACACTCACTGATATGCTGTGAGTTACTGCATACTGACTAAACCTACCCTGAACACACTGGCATTGCCTACATCCTGGCAAACAGGTTCAGTGCAGATGTCTCCCACCCATCCCCCCTAAGGAGGAACTATCCATCTCAACAGAGTATAACCTCCCTGACATCACACAATAACAGGTGAGTGCTGCCCTCCCCACAGAGTACATCACAGTATCAATGTGACCAGATGGTGTCCCAGCCTGCATCATACACGAGCATCATGACAAATGCAACCCTCACATTACATCACTGTTCAATATCGGACTTACCACAGGATATGTACCCAAGGAATGGCATACTGCGACAGTGGTTCTGCTCCACAGAGTTAGTACCACAACGGACCACAGACAATATTGCCCTATAAGCCTATGTGGCCTGTTCTGCAAAGCTATGGAGCATATTGTCATAGGACTCCTACACATAGACATCGGGAACCTACAGACACTGTGTCCTACTCATTTCAGCATTGTCGTGGGCAGATCTTGCCTCTTGAACCTGTAGGTATTCCTTAAATGGCTAACAGGTCCATCGACATAGGGACGGCTATCCACACAGCCTACCTGAACCTTGTAAAACCATTCAACACAATAAACCACTGGGCCATTATGCATAGGCTCACCAGCATCAATTTGGACACATATCTCGCACAATGGATTGATACCTAGATCAGGGATAGCACGCACATGGTCAGGATTGCAGGTGCCATGTCTGACTATACACCAGTTACACATGGCATCACACACAGCTTGGTCCTGGGATCTCTCTTGTTCAGTATATATTTGTCTTACGTACAGGCTATCACAGGGGGAATATGGCTGAACATGTTTGCACTTGACTGCAAACTGGGTGCCATTATCAACTCTCCAGCTGCCACATGCATACTCAATCAGGGTCTCACAGAGATGGATGACTGGTGCCTGAGCCATGGCCTACAGCTAAATGCCATTAGTTGCATAGTCATCCCCTTTGAGAGTAACTACATGCCCACACATTACCACATAGGTAGTACTCCATTACATAAGGTAGGAGTTGTTAGGGGTTTGGGGACATCGCTTGTTCGTACTGTCGCCTTTAACATTCACATTGCCAAAGTGGTTGGACACACCTGCTATGTGTGCCACCTTATCCCATATGGTTTCACATCTAGATCGAGTGAGGTCATTGTGCCCCTATACTCATCACATCCATGCTTGGTTACAATGCCACATTTGGGGTGTACCTTACCTGACACCTGCAACAACTGTACTGGCCACAGACGGTCCTCACCAAGCAGATCTAGGGACTCACACAGATGCCCTGCATAGTTTAGATGCAGTAACTCCAGCTCTACTCAGTCGCTTACCACCTACTCAGATATGATGTGTGCCTGTTGTTTACAGCTATACCCAAACCAGTATTACTGGACATGCTCCAACTCAGGATATACAACTCCCTTGGAGCTACACACTGCAGGGATGTATACCTCAGCACAGATGTTAATAGGACATTGTGGAGGGACAGATTCTTATCCCAGAGGCTCCACTCACTACAGAATGTAATCCCAGTTTCACATAGGCAGAGCCACCCACTGACCACCTACTGGAGACATCTTGACGACTGTATGGGTGATTGTATATTTACCCCTGGGATATCCTCTGTGTCCCTGCTAGACAGAGGCACACTAGCATAAACGTACATGGGCTATCTTGTGTGACCTACTATTCACACACACAGTGTAGTAATGTGACAGGGTTGTGAATGCCAAACACACTCTGGCTAGGTTTGTACATGCCCTAGGGCAGATAGCCTAGTATCGACCTATGAACCTATGCATATGTTCATGATGCACAATGTTTATTGCTGATACTGTTTGCAGGTCTTTATCATCTTTGCTTTACCAGTTTCCATGAAGAACTTCAGTATCTGCAGAACATATTTGATAATTTCAGGGTTCCACTATATTATAGATGTGTCTGTTGTCATATAACTGTGTGCACAGGGCGGATTGCTGTATAGTGACAGGTTCCTGGGTTAACACATGCAACTACCACATATGCGTGGCCCACTGCTGTACTCAGACATAGCCTAAGTGTGTGAGCATGCCCAGTTCTGACATTACATGTTTTGTTGCCTGACATTTGTCTCATTTATTCAAGTGTGTGAGCATGCCTAGTGTGAACCTTCAGCATGTTGCTATCTGAGGTCCACTACATTTGCTGATGTGTGCGAACATGACCAATATTAACATTTATACTGTGTGTGTTGGAAGTCAGGTTCTGTTCTCACTGCAGGACTCACCTTTATGTCATAACTCAACAAGGATTATGCTGTGCCTGCAGTGCTTCCATGGAATACTTTGCATATACCTATCAATATTCTGTCATACAGGTGGACCACTGCAATACTGTCATTGTTTAGTGGTTCAGTACTTTGGCTATAGTGCACAGTATCCTGGGTTCGAGGCCCATCACTGCTTTATATTTTCATACTGAGCAGACCAGACTGCTTAAGGGCCTGTTAAGCAAATATGAGCATGTTGGCTTTTGTTCAGCTATGCCCTACTTAGACCAGGCTTGTCCAACATTGCTCAATATTCACCAGCATTGCTGGACATTGCCCAATATTACTGAACATTGACCACAGTTGTGCTAGTTGGTGTGTGCGATTTTGTTTGCATATACTACATGATGGTAATTGCTGTTTAGCACTGCTTTATATTGCTTAACACATGCCATTCATGCCTTAGGTGGTGCTGCAAGGCTGCCTATGTTGGATGCACATACTACACTCCCTGCACATGTTTGGAAGCAGGTAGTGTCAGCTTAGGCATCCCTTTTACTTTATGTGTGAGTCAGAGAGGAGTATCATTTCCAGAGTTCCTAATGAGCCAGTGTATGTGCTATGCGTTGTCTCTTTGCCAAGGCCAAAGCATACTGGGCATGCCTCCTTCTGCCTACTGGGGCAGGCTCAGGTTGTTCCTCCTCAGAGTCACGCTCTGCCTGTGATGGCCTTGGCAATGGTGGGGGGCTGTTTGGCCCAGGCCTATGCTGGTCCTGCTGCAGCTGTTTTCACAGTATCATATTATGTAGCATAGCACATACCATGACAATTTGGGTACATGTAGTTGGTGAGTACTGCAAGGCTCCACCAGATGTGCCAGGCACCGGAACCATGACTTGAGCAACCCAAACACATGCTCTATTACATTATGTGTTTGTGCGTGTGCCTTATTATGGCATTCCTGTTCAGGTGTGTGTGTGCGTTTCTGATGGGTGTCATCAGCCATGGCTCCAGTGCATAGCCAGCATCCCCCACTAGGTGACCATGTGGGATGTCCCCATTGGCAAATGTCTGGTATAGCTGTGTCAGGTGCCAGATATGGGAATCATGGTAGCTTCCAGGGCAGCCTGCACACACATTCAGTATTATGCCCTGGGCATCACACACGACCTGGCAGTTGATGGAGGGGAAACCCTTGTGGTTGAAGTAGACCCTACCCTGCTTGCTGGCTGGTGCTTTGATGGGTATGTGCGTGCAGTCTATTGCACCCACTACCTCAGGGCATTCTGCTATTTGCTGGAAGAGACACATATTTCTGGCCAATACCTCATGGGAATTGGGGAAATATACATGATTACCGACATGTGCTGACATGGCATCCAGGAACTGGTGTAGTACCCTGGATGCTGATGCCTGTGATATCCCCATCATATCAGCAGTTGGTCTCTGGAAGGTACCTGTTGCTAATATTCTTAGGCCAACACATACCTTGGTTTCCACTGGGATGGGTTCCCCTCTGTTGGTTCTTTGCGTGAGGCGTGGCCTGCACAGCTCAACAATTTGTTGCAGGAGGTCTCTGTCCACTCTATAGCGCTCCACTATCTCCAGCTCATGTAGCCCCTGGTAGGTTACCCTGGGCCTGTACACTCTACTCCGTCTCTTCACTGTCGGTTGTCCAGCAGCATTTCCATTGTCACCACCCTCAGCATGTTGCATATGTTGCCTTATAACAGCAGTGGCAGCCCCTAACATTTCTTTGTCTCAGTAAAGCTTTTTTAGTTTTCACTTCTATTAGCTTACTGCAGTGTCTGTTGTAAGAAACATAATGGACTGTTGTTGGCAGAGTTTTAAGTGCTAGGCTAGGCTGGGTTAGTGTACTGCCTGTGTAATTGCCTGATTCTGATTGTTTTCACCTGCTAGCTCTGCTAGCACTCCCTGGTAGCTTCCTACTATTTGTTATGCTTCCTTTTTCCTTTCTGTTTCCTCAGGGGGGAGCACCACACACACAAGCACAAACACGCGCTTACAAGGGCTAAAACTTGCTTATTCAGGTTAACACGCGTGCACACCAGCGCAAACGCGCTTACAACTCTTTAAACAGCCTTATACATGCTTACTCCAGCTTAAACGCGCGCACTCACGCTTGCACGCACGCACTGTGACTTACTCGGGTTTACAGGCGCGCGCATGTGCACATGTACGCTCAGCAAGAAACTTTGGTGTTATCCACGGTATACACCTTCCATTTCTTGGCTTTCCCTAGCCTACCTGTTGACACACCTCTTTCCATGATGTCTAACTGACAGCGGACACATGCCACTCTGCTCCAATGAGCTTCATTTCTTTCAAACATACCCCCCTTGTGATGTCACCTATCTTCTACTCTGTTACTCCCTATATCCTACTCCTACACTCCACTGACTGTGCTTATTTGCTATGTAAACTAGCTATTCACTATCCTAACACTCATTTACATAGGATTGTCTACTAATTCTACAAAAAATGTTTACTAATCTCAGGAGACATACACCCCAACCCAGGTCCATGCAACAACATTCTCTCACACAAACATCAGACCTACTTATTATTAACCTAAACTCAAGAAGTATATCTAACAAACTGCATGACCTACACACATTCATAGCCCAATACTCCCCAGATTTACTGACTATTACTGAAACCTGGCTAAAACCCTCCACCCAAAATGAAGAAATTCTCCCACCAGGCTATAACATCCTAAGACTAGACAGAGATGCTAGAAATGGAGGCAGAGTTGCTATTCTATTTAAAAACACACTCGACCTCCAGCCTCTGCAAACCCCACTTCCCAAATTCCAAAATGCTGAAACATTAGGCTCAGTTCTATCTCTAAACAACAAAAAGAGAATTAACATCCTTTGTAGTTATATCCCTCCAGGAAATAACTCAGCAACAATAGAGGAAAGCTTACAATGGGCTACAACCAACCTGCCACAAGAAACTATCCTGTTAGGAGACCTAAATCTAGACTGGCTATCCTGCAATTCTAGCAATCCCACAAACCATATTAACTTATTCGGATTCTCTCAACTAATCCAAGAACCCACCAGAGTGGACAAAAAATCCCAGAAACAGTCAACTATTGATTGGACTTTAGTAAACTTCCCTAGTCAAAATTATCACGTGGGCTGCTGACCTGATGCATTCAGCGATCACTGCCTCACTTTCCTTCTTCATAAAAAGTTAAACATAGCCAAACACATACTGTATAAGGAAACTAGAGATGAACACAAGGTAAATCTACAAATTCTCAACAGTATATTACAACAATGTAATTGGCAACCATTACATACTCTGGAACTAGACCAGGCAGTTAAACTTTTCAATAATACTTTTATGAATGTTCTGAATACAGTAGCTCCCATTAGAAAACTTAGAACCAAAGTAAACTATGCCCCTTGACTGACTAGGACCACAAAAGGCTTACTACAAGCCAGAGATAATGCCTGGAAGATCTGGAAAAAGAACAACACTTGCTTAAATAGACAGAACTATCAACAACTTTGTAATCAAGCCAAAAGACAAACAAAGCTAGATAAACAAAGCTACTTCCTAAATCTCCAAAACAAACATTCTAAAACCCCCCAAAAGTTCTGGCATGTTATCAACTCCCTTCTAAAACCCGGTAAAACTACCACCCCAGCTCCCAACACAAATACCACTAATGACAGCTTAGCTTCTCAATTCAACCATTACTTCATAGACTCTAGTCTATCACTATCTACCCAGCTATCTAGCAATAACCCTCTACCACCCACACTAAGTACCACAATAACATACCATCATTTACTCTCTCACCTGTACCAACCTCCATAGTAAAAAAAACTACTCTCAAAACTAAAACCTACCACTCTTGCAGCTGATAGCCTACCCACTAATTTCCTAAAACTAGCAGCTGAATCTCTAGCCTACCCTGTCTCAATTCTGATTAACTGCTCCATAAAAGAAGCTTACATCCCTCAACTATGGAAAGTATCACATATTATCCCCCTACACAAAGGTGGCAACTCCTACGAGCTATCAAACTACCGCCCCATTGCTATCCTATCCCCCCTGTCCAAACTCCTTGAAAAATGTATTCATACCCAAGTGATGCATTACTTAACCTCACATAACCTCCTCTCCTCAACCCAGCACGGCTTCCGCCCAAACCATAGTACAACCACTGCTCTTCTGTCTTTCACTAACCAGGTTAACCATCTCAGAAATAAGAAAAACTTTGTATCTGCCATATTCTTAGATCTCTCTAAGGCATTTGACATGGTCTCACATAACCTACTACTAGACACACTATCATCAATGTCCTTTGCCCCCTCTACAACTGCTTGGTTCAAAAACTATATCTCTGATAGGAAACAATCAGTCAAATGGCAAGGAGTACTATCACCTCTACTATCATCCACCATAGGTGTTCCACAGGGCTCAATACTAGGCCCATTACTATTCACTATTTTCTCCAACAGACTACACACCTCCACACTGCAGGCATCACTTATACAGTGCGCAGATGACGCCACCTTAATCTGCTCAGCCCCATCCCTAACCACTCTTCAAAACCTTACCCAGGAATCCTTCAACTCCATTGAAAAATGGATTACTAATATCCAACTGATTCTTAACCCCAACAATACCAAATTATTTCTATTCACCCCAAACAAATACAGACCCCACACCCCATTCTTTCACAATCACTTCCAAAAATGGCACCACAATTTCCCCCTCCCTCCATGCAAAACTCCTTGGCATTGAAATAGATAAAGATCTTCACTTTGATGTCCATATCTCTCAAACCATTAAGAAAATACATAAAAAATTAGGAACCCTGTAGAAGCACAAACACTTCCTAACAGACCAAGCACGGGTCACCCTAGCCCAAACCCACCTTCTGTTTACCCTAATGTATGCATCTCCAATCCTAACCCACATTAGGAAAACAGACATGAACAAACTAGAATCATGTTACAATAAAATTGCTAAATTCGCCAATAACTCTGCTTTTCGTAGCCATCATTGCCTTGTTCTAAAAGAACTACAGTGGTTAGAACTTCCTCATTTAATTAGTTACCACCAATTAGTCCTCACCTATAACATCCTAAAGAATCCCCACAAGACTCCAGCCCTGAACCAACTACTTAACCAATAATCAGCAAACCGTCCACTCCACTCATCCAACAAAACCCTTTTGCGTATAACTCAGGCCAACAACACTGCAGGTAAAGCTCTTTTCTCTCATACCATAGCAAAAATGTGGAATAACCTCCCCCAGAATATTTCCTCAGCACCTTCTATCTCACTCTTCAAAAAATCACTCAAATCACACCTCTTGCATTCCTGGCTCTGTCCTTGCATCACATAAATGCTTTCCTTCTCTCCTCAAATACTTCCTACCTTCCTCTATATTCTGCTTACTGTCTCTATATTACAGTACTAACAACTCCTCAAAACTGCTATACAGGGCCTTTCTCTGGTCACACCTAAACTTGCTTAGCACAAAATATTGTCTTTTATACTGTCATATGTAATGTCTCTGATGACTGTATTGTTACAATGGAGTCCTTTTTGTTTAGTTGGAACAAACCACTTTAATCATGTTCTTCTTGCATGAAATATCTTGTATTGTAAAAATTCCCACTGTACATATAGTTTAATAGAGGAGCTTTTCTCCCCGGGACTCTGCTGTAAATGGACCTCGCTCAAGTTGGACTTTCCAAGTCAACAAATGTAAAATAAAATAAAATAAAATAAATAAATAAAAATGCTTGGTTAGGTGTCTTAGTCTGAGCTTCCCCCCTTAGCAACCTCTACTCGGTGGCCATGTTGTCTTTAGCCTGCCATTCCCTTGCATTGTACATTAACAATTTCAATAAAATCCACATTTGTGGGTTATAATTTTTAGTATTCTGTGTTTTAAGTGCAGCCTGTTTGCGCAGCGCTGCGCTATGCTTAAACATCGGAAATCGGCGTAAAAAAAAAATTATTTTAATTTTGCATCAGGGAACATTTCCAATGGCCGTATATTTGGCCATTGGCATGTTTCCTGCACTGGATGCAACCTTTATTTGGAGCTGTCACGGCTCCGTTTTGCTATTTGCAGAATGGCACTCAGTTGTCAACTGAGTACATTTCTGCAAATAACACTGCTCTTACTCGGACAGGTTCGGGTTTCCTGAATCACAAATCTACCTCATTTGCATGCCTTTCATCTGCAATTGAGGTGATTTGCATATCCCGGCCCTGTCCGTGTAAGAGCCGTTTTAGGAGCTCTCTTACACGCCCCTACAGTCTGTTCCTGGATCGCTCGTCGGACATGATGACTGCATGGAGTCTTACTCTACTCTTAGACTCCATGCAAGCCATCATGAATCCGGCCTTTTATATTGGCCTTCTACAACTTTCTTTTGTAATTACTGCAATTTTGTACCTTGTGTGGTGCAGCTGCTAGCGTGTCCCCCACTACAGTACTGCATAGATGATTTGGAATCCTGCCCTATCATTTCATGACCTTTGTGGGCTGCCCGTATGAAATATATTGAGTTATAGTGATAGTTTTTCAGGTATTAAAAAATAATGGTTCTATAAAATGATTTTTTAAAATAGTTTAAAAGTGCAGCTATGCAGGTTTAGCTAACAGTAATGCAGCATGTGCTCATCAATGGCCTAGCGGTTAATGTCTTCACATCCCTTGTACAAGATACAAGGTTTGATCCTGCCTCCAGCAAATGCTTTTGAGGAGTTTCCATGTTCTCTCTGTGCCTCGCAGAATTTTTTTTTTAAAACATGCTGGATGTTTTTACTTACACAAAATGGAGCTGTGTTCAGCAGCAATTGCTCTATATGGTACCTATGGGGAAAGAACTGTATAGATCAACCACATTCGAAGACAAATGTATGCAGCGTCCTCTAGACAGAGGAGCAAGGATGCCAAACTTTGAGCTGTGTCAGAGCTAGCCACTCACTTTTGCAAAAACTGGATCTATATACGTGGGCCGTGTTACACAGATATGCAGGGGTATTTACTAGTGATAAGTGGTTGATGATGTTAACCTATGGCAGGGACCCATGCTAATGGTAAGAGGGGTCTGTGTGGCCCTACTGGCCTGTGCATGCCCAGTGAGCAGCCTTGAGTCAATAAGCTACTGGATGGCTGGTGTCCAATGTCCAAGTCTGGGTTACCTGGGATAGCTCTGTTGAGTGAAAACTGGATATAAAATCAATCCGCTTGCCAAACATTAACTAAGGATTACTTGATATCTTCAATATAGGTTCACTGATAGAATGCAGCTTGAAGGCTGGGTATTCTCTCTAGCCAGGAGATAAAATGCAGCCACGTGGTTTGGGATACAGAATCTACCACTCTGGCTGATGACAAATGAGAAATCTTGTGGGAGTTGTGGTAAGGAAGAGGCTTCAGAAGACAGTGAGGGTTGGCCCACTGAATAAAGCATTGGTTGCTGCAAGCAGTCACCAGAGAACACTCTAAGCTCTATAGAGGGAAGACTGAAGACCTGGAAATTGACTGGATAGAAAGCACAAAAATTCAATAAAATGCTCAGGAAGAAGAACAAATAGGTGGAGGTGAAGAAAACTAGAAGCACCCCAAAGCAACAAGTGTGAGGGATCAGATATACATTCAAGTTAAGTATGGATAAAGATATATAAGGAAATCATAGTGGTGGAATACAGAAGTCCAGGAAGTCATCAGATAAGAGAAGGCTTGCATGAAAAACTGAGGAACGAAAGAATTGAACAGGCTATTAGGCATAAGCTCTACCAGCTGATGGAAAGCAACCTAGCAGCTGGTGCAAAAAAAAAAAAAATGAACTCTATCAGATTATAAGGTAAACACAGAAATATAAAGAAGATAGTTATAAGATACTCTTCCTAAGGGATAGCACCAAAAACCTGCTCAACAGCCCACAGGATATCAAGGACAGACAGAAGGAGCACTTCCAACAGCTTGTCAATGAAGAAAATCCACAGAAGCTGTACCAACGTGGACAGGGGTTACAATGGAAGAAGAAGAGGATCCAATCCAAGAAGGAGTAAAAACAGTGCTTAGGAAAATGAAGTCAGGGGAAAGCAGCAGGCTCAGATGAGGTCACAGCAGATATGATCAACATGGTAGGCGAGTTAGGGAAGAAATGGCTCCACAGAGTACTCATAGCAATATAAAGACAACGTTGTAGCCCTGATGACCAGAGAATAATCAATGTATGTGTACAAGAACAAAGGGAACAATCACAACTTCTGTCACACTGCATAAAATTTCTGGAGAAGGTGGCTGATAAAAGAATATGCACAGTAGTAGAAAATAAGATTGGGGATGAGCAGTTTGGTTTCGGATTAGGATGGAACATAACCAACTCAGGGTTTTCAGTGAGACAGATATTTGTGAAGAAACTACAGGTGAAGCAAGATTCCAACTATGAATTCCTGCACCGGAAAAACATCTGACAATGTCCCAAAAGTGCTGATTTGGGAAGCCCATCAGTGGTTCAAAGTCTCAGAACAACTGGCAAAATTAGAGGGCCTATGTATAACAACTCAGGGGCAAAAGTGCGAAAAGTGTTCAGAGTCAAAGATGGGTTCCTAGTGGGAGTGGGAGTGGGTGTGCATAAAGGTTCATCTCTGAGCTCACTGCTGTTCATAATGGCAACAGGTTACTTTAGCAAATAGGTCAGATGGAACAGATCAACAAAGCTGCTGTCTGCAGATGATCTGGCATTCCAGACACACTTTTAACAAGAACTGTAGAAAATGATAGGCAAATGGAATGTAAAACTGAAGGCACATGGGATAAAACTGAGTACAGGTAAGATGATTGTAATGGCAGCAAATATGGGAAATCAGAAGAAGATGAAAACTGTAATAAAAGGGAAAATAGTCAAACAGGTTAACAGCTTCAAGTCAGAAGGGCTGTAGCCAACTGGAAAAGAGTTTCAGGGTTAGTGCATGACAGAAGAATGCCAAAGCAGCTGAAAAGTAAAGTATATAAAACAGTGATATGACTATTACTACTGTATGGTACTGACAGTTTGGCAGGAGAGCTGACAAGTAAGCTAGATATGATGAAAATAAAGTCCCATTGAGGCTGGTAGGCTTCGCACCATGGGGCAGATGAAGAAATGAGATATTCAGAGCAAAACCCAAGTACCTCCAATTGCAAAAAAGGTCAAAGGACAAAGATAACATATTACAATAGTTTGAGCACATGTACAGGAAAGAAGAAGATATTCTGATGATTAAGATTTGGAACAGACAAGAAGGAGACAGGAAACAAGGATATCCAGTAAAGAGATACACAAATTGTATGAGAGAAAACCTGTCACAGTCAGGCATGACTGTCAAAGAAGGTACGAGGTTGACAATGAATCAAGAGAAAGATGGTAATAATTCACGGCAACCTAATGCCATGTAGAAAATGGGAAAAGGGGGTGATGATGATAATGATGATTATGATGATAAATAAAACTGCATATATTTAGTGTCTTTGTTTAAATGTAAAAACAATTTAATTATTGGGACCTATAGAAACAATTTTGCAAATTAAAACATTTGATTAAAGGTTGACATGTTCTTATCATAGCTTAATTTACTAAGCTAATGACCTGGTGGCTTTCAAGAAAATTAATGTCTGTGAACTTGTGTTGATGTTTACTAATTCCCATGAACATGATAAGAGTATTATTACGGAAGGAATTTAAAAGATGATTAGTAGCTGTGAAGGGAAGCTTAATACAAATCTTGGAAGGCATTGCATCTTTTATTGTCTGTTATTGACATTTAATTTCAGTATTAGTTTCCCCTTTTTAGTGATC
>NC_056732.1:890415727-890603227 GCF_019279795.1 Protopterus annectens | reverse complement strand
GTCTTCCTATACAACGTGAATGCATTGTTGTCACCCATCTGTGTTGCGGTGACAGACCAAATTCATCCAATTTTCTATATATGTTCACATTACAGTGTTAAAGAAGTGGATAGCTATAGTTCATTCCTAATTCTCTTCTTCCATTTCCTTAATTGCTTACCTTTTGTTCTTCTAACTCTTTGCCCCGATTTCACCACTTTCCTATCTACCCCATTTTCACACCTTTAATCTGGTCAAAAAATGGAATCAGAAACTGCACACATGGCTAGAAATGCCCCCAATAAAGCCTTCACTTTTGTTCCTCTGCATTTCTGTGGAGTTTGACATTGCACACTAGTGCTTAGTGACAGTGAATGTCTCTTCATGTTCTATAAAATACACGAAGCACCAAACCAATGCAAAACCACCATGACTCACGGGACAGTGGACCCACAAATGATCTCCAAACAATGTAGAATAGCAAGGTATAAATATTTTAATAAAACTTCCACAACCAGTCTTCCACATTACATAAATATCTGTTAAGCGCTTTCACCCAGTCCAAATACCAGGCTTCACCAGAACCTGGAAGACTGGTTGTGGAAGTTTTATTAAAATATTTATACCTTGCTATTCTACGTTGTTTGAAGATCATTTGTGGGTCCACTGTCCTGTGAGCTGTGGTGTTTTTGCATTGGTTTGGTTCTTCATGTTCTATGGCAAAACCTGGTAAGTTTTTGCCATCAGCAGCACTAGGTTGGTTATCTGCAGGCAATGCTGCTTAAACTTGCTGCACTAGAGGAACATAGAGTTAAACCAGAGTCAAGGTAGCACTTTGAAACACTTACTCTGATAGTCATGCAGACTGCAGAATATAAAAAATGCAAATTACTTGGTGGAGTGTTGACATAGGTCACTGAGTTGAAGATGTTTTGACAATATCTTTAAGGATACCATTCCAGATGAGTCTCTCATCATTTCTTAGTGTGATGATACATGTGTAATATATATTTAATCACCCATATATTAAATTTTGCAAATGTTATAATTTTTCATGGAGATATATGATTATTGCCCAAAAATGAGTATCTTAAGGGACATAAATTCCCACTGCTGCACAGTGGTGTGGCAGCTAGCCTTGTTGCCTACCAGCAAGAGGTTTTCTGGCTCATTTCTCTGCTCTAGTCCCTTCTGTTTGAAGTCTGCATGTCCTCCTTGCATTTGTGTGGGTTTCCTCTGGGTGCCCTGGTTTCGTCTCACATTCCAAAGACATGCATCTGGAGTGTTTCCCCCCAGGCCTCTGCTGAAAATGGGCTCTGTTCCAATACGCAAATGCCTTCTGTACCCCTATGTCACTCTCCTCATGCTAAATAGAATGTAATGTTAATAATAACAAAAGACCAAAAACAGGACCATTAGTGTGCCATTAAAAAAAAAGCACTGCTAGGTGTATGTTCTTCTCTGCAGACTGACCTGACTGTGCTGATGGATAATAATAACATGTTACTTTAATTCAGTAGCTTATCATTGCTCATGTACTATGGATTGTTTTAAAATCATCTGTAGGATTCTGTTTGTGACATGTTCAGATGATGATGGATGAAATCTTCATGTAATTTGATATGTAAACTGTCCTTAGTGTAACAAAGCATACTGCACACACTTATAGGATCATAGGAAGTTACTAGGCTATTGGCCCTGAGGCCCTTACAAGCCTAGCCAAGAATTTAGCCCATGTTCTGACAAGTCAGTACCTGATGCCCCAGTCCAGCAGTGACAGAGGTGGAATTTCAGAGGTTTATTTTCTGTTCCCCATCCAGTTATCCAGGTTTTCTTTAAAAAGGGTTAATGAGATACTCTGCTTGATGTAGAGTCTATTCCACAGAAGTGGGAGTTTCTGGGATACAAATCTGTCCCGCCAACAAGTCTTATTGATGTCACAGACCAGGTTGAGGTTGCACGTGTGGGTTACTCGAGTGGAGCTTGACTTATGAATATGCACCAGTCCCATCAAGGTGGGGTCTGAGATTGCTTTGTATGCCAGACAGAGGTCACCTTTGAGGAGTCTGTATAAGTCCTCAAAGGTGACCTCAGTCTGGCATACACAGCATTCTCACTTTTCAGGATATATGGCCATGCACAAATAATTAGCATATCTGTTGAGTCAGAAATTATGATTTCAAAACATGCATCACCCCTTGTAATTTCTAGAAAGCTGTACACACAATTAAATAATGATTTGCAGTGAGGCCTGAAAAACATCTAATAGTTGTATAACTCTATAGAGGTAGACATTATTGGTAAAAAATTGTGGAATACATATACTTTACTGTAGTCATTGTTTTTCACATTTGCAGTAATTATCACATTTACTTAGGAATGCCATCTTGACACCATCTGCAAAAAATTGAATGAGATGGATTTGAACCTTCTGTTATCTAACCATGAGTTTATAGTTCTTACACCTGCTACCACATGGAAAGCTAGGTAGCAAGTGCATTTTTTAAACTCAGTACTATCCACAGTGCTGACGGCCATGTATCACCACTTAGCCTGTTTGTGTGAAGGAAGGCAAACCCGATAGAAATATTACTAATTTCCCTTTTAAGCAGAGGACTGTGTTTGCTTATTGCTTAAACAGAGAATACAATAGGAACTGTTCTTACTGTCATAAAAGTTATGACACTGCATTTCCAATATAAACTGCAGTATGACAGTATCATATCTGTCAACTATTTCTCTTATGGCATATAGTCATTACTATTTTTCAAGTTTAAGTTGGATTCATGAAATGTGAATTTTGCATGCACAAACACTTTGCCATCGTTCATGCAAATCAGTTTCTCGGTGATATGCTATGCAGACAGATATTTGGCATGTATTACTATGGTTATTGTTCAGTTATCTTCCATCCCATCAAAATACATTCTTAAGCAGAACAGAATGGAAGGGACTTGTTATTTACTGAAGACATTTTTACTCTGACTCATGTGAGCCCTACAGCAATGCACTTGCAAATGATATCTCAGTAATAGGTCTAATGTCAAATACACTACAGAAATAAAGAGCACAACTGCATTGTTACATTTATTATGGCTTTATACTGACACTAGCTATTGGTGCTGCTTCCAAAGTGTGTATGTGTGTGTGTGTGTGTGTGACTGAATGTGTTATGCACACAACATATTTAGAAAGAGGTACATGCATGTTACAATTCTGCAACATGCATTCATGACAGCTTATTTCATATAGGTTAATACAATTACTTTTAAAGTATTTTGGTACATTGCAAGCACAAAAGCAAATCGGAAGTTCAGACTTTGCACACAAGTCTCATAACAACATATGTTACCTGCAACATTATGATGATGTCATCCTCTATAAAGGCTATTATGACAATCAAACAATCAGACTTCTGTGATGTGCTTTTCAGATGGACTAACTAGTTAGGTAGGGGTTCAAACTTCACAACAGTCAACTTATGTGCATGTCCATATGTGTAATTGAGTGTGTGCATAGTCAGAAGTGCATGAGTCTATGTTCTAATGTCCTCACTCAAGTCTCATACATAACTACATAGCAATTTCATACAGCCCTCACAATACCTTCTCAACACGCACTGATGTAATCAGTCAATGTGAGAGTGTGTGTTCAGTTAGATCCCCTTTTGGAGACCATTTTAGAGCAACATGTGAGACACTCCTACTGCTATAAAGTGTTCTCTGATAGCATGACAGTGCTGTGGTGCTAGCATTAAGTACTGTGTTCTCTGATAATATGAAAGCAAGCTTTGTGCCATGTCTCTAGCGTTAAGTACTATGTTCGCTATCTTATGCAGCTAGGTAGGTAGGGATTCTAATCTCACTGCAGTCAACTTGTGTGTGAGTATATGCTCATTTAGCTCTTCTTCTGGAGACTATTTTAGAGCAGCATGTGAGACACTCCTGTAACATTTTCTTCTCAATAGACACTGATGATGTCATCTGCATTAAAGTGTTCTCTGACAATATTAAAGTCAGACTTGACCCATGATGCTAGCGTAAATTAGCATGTTCTGCTGCTAATGTAGATAGCTAGGTAGGGGTTCTAATCTCAGTGTAATGAATGTGTGTGTGTGTGTGTGTGTGTGTGTGTGTGTGTGTGTGTGTGTGTGTGTGTGTGTGTGTGTGTGTGTGTGTGTGTGTGTGTGTGTGTGTGTGTGTGTGTGTGTGTGTGTGTGTGTGTGTGTGTGTGTGTGTGTGTGTGTGCGCGCATGTGTGTGTGTGTGTGTGTGTGTGTGTGTGTGTGTGTGTGTGTGTGTGTGTGTTCATTCAACTATTACTCTGGATATAATTTTAAAGCAGCATGTGAGACCACAGCTATGTCATGCATAATGCCCACTTCTTATACTCAACATATAATGATGATGTGATCCCCTCTAAAGTGCACTCTAACAGTATTACTCTCAGATGTCTGTACTGGCACGAGCATAAACTACTGATTTCTCTAGCTTGTATAGCTAACTAGATTGTGATTCTAATCTCATGGCAAATGTGTGTGAGTTCACTCAAATATGAGCAGAGAGACAATTTTACACCAAGACGGGTGGCTCAGTGGTGCAGCAGTTAATGTTGTTGCCTTACAGCAAGAGGTTCTCTGGTTCAATTCTCAGCTGAGGTGCCTTCTGTATGGAGTTTGCATGTTCTCCCTGCATTTGCATGAGTTTCCTCTGGGTACTCCAGTTTCCTCCTACAATCCAAAGACATGCATCCGGAGCCTCTGCTGAAAATAGGGTCTGTCTTGGTCAGACTTTCCCCATCAATAAATAAAATAAAGACATGACTCTACATCTATGTCGTACATTCTTTCCAACATCTTCACCTCACCATACAATGATGCTGTGATCTTTTGTGAAGTGTACTGTGACAACATAAAGTCAGACATCTGTGGTGGTGCTACTGTTGCATTTTATGGAATTCAGTGTGTAAACATAAACAGGTCTAATGTTCAACTCTGACATTATTCAACTGCTGTGTGTGTTGGTGTTGTATTATGGCCAGTATATGATCATTTGAATCTTTTTATTTGAATTTTCCTCAGGAGAACCTTTAACATAGCACCATTAATCCAACATCCCCTTTTTACCTCTAGCAACATAACATAATTTCTGCAGAACACTGGTGATTTTCATCATCTCATTGATGCATCACACATTTTGAAGCACAGCCCTTCCCTGACCCTCTTTAAGCCATCTGCAGACCACTGGATATGTGATTGTTAATTCTGTCATTGTGTGGTGCACATGTCACATATAGATAGAGGCAGTATGTAATGCAATTACACACATACATACATATTCACACACCCATACTATCTTACATCATATAGATATATTGATTTTGTTTTAAAGGCTAGAATAATGGCTATGATTTTTTGTGATGTTGGCTGTTAGCCTAGTAATGTCCAGTGACCCCATGAAGAGTGCACATTTCAATGCTGTTGTCATCCACATGTACTGTGTTGAAGTGAGGATATACAATAGCCCTACAACAGTGTATTCTAATCTGTGATTTGATGTAATGTTTTCATGGCCACTGCTGTCATTTGATTAAATGTTCCTTCTATAACAGCTGTAGTAATTTGCCTCCTGAGGACTGTTGCCATGGGATGATGCTATGTATATTCTTTTCTTAATAAGGCATGTGTTCTTGTAGTGGAGTATATTAACACATTTCTCATTCAGCCATCACAGTGACAGTTGCAGTATAACACATGTGTGCATGTTTATAACTGCCATCATGAAATGCTATGTGACATGCAGCACTATTACATCATGCTAATTACATGGGCACATACCTTATGTTTCATCCACATATTGTAATTGCAGTACATACACAAACCTATCACCAGTTCAGATTCACTTGCAACCTTGCGGAATTCATTGTATGCACAATTGTGTTGTTATTCATAATTTAGGTGTTGTCCAGCAACATTGTGGGACTATCAGCATTTGTGTCATTAACTGTTCTGCATGAACCACAACCACCTCATTTGTAATGTGCCCACATATGGTATCTGAGCCTTCACACACACCGTTCCAATGGTAAATATATAGGCATATGATGTACATGTGATGTAATGCCATGAAATAGGTAGTGTTAAACTGGGTTAACAGTTGTAGTGTGTGCTATGTGATGCATACCCAAGGTTGTGTTTACAGCTGTTGTCACAGAACTTTTTTTTAAGTAAACAGAAAATCTTAAGGTGAATGCACAGCTATGCACACAGATGGTTGTGGAAGGCACCAATGATACTCATACTGAATAAATAGACAACTTGCTAGCAGACAGATTTGGATCAAACTTAACCTCCCTGTCCCCACTGCAAAGACCAAAATATACATGCAAACATTACTCAGCATATTTTCTCAAGAAACTACAAATTAAATCCATGCAGTGCTCAACCAGGTAAACTCAGCAAATAAAATAAAATAAAAACAAGTCAGTCAGTTAGCAGCACAGCAAAAACCTTTTCATCCATGGAAGTACAATCCACAAGTGGATTGTACTTCCATGGATGAAAAGGTTTTTGCTGTGCTGCTAAATGACTGACTTTTTTTATTTTATTATATATTCTCAAGAGATCAGATCATCTGTGTGCTCACTAAGGCTAAAAACACAGCATCAATGAGTCCTGACAATGTCTCATATTGCCCTATCAATAAATTAAAAGATGACCTAGCAGAGTTGGATACCTACTTAACCAAAGCCTCCCAACAGGGTATTTTCTGGCATACTGGTGGACTGGTTATATTTTCTGCCAGAATGGTGGACAGCAGCAGTCATCTGTTTGAACAAGGAGGGACCATCACCCAACACAGGGAATTATAGCCTCATCTGTAAGCCATTGGAAGGAATCATCATGGACCTTATCAACAAGAACATAGGTAACCTTCAAACTGTGTAACCAAACCATTTTAGATTTATTAAGGCTAAATCATGTTTGTGAAATCTTTTTGAATTCCTTGAGAAGGTTACAAAAGCAATGGATGACAGAAAGAATGCGCATCCCACATAACTTGACATGGCCAAGGCATTTGACACAATTCCAAACACAGGTATTACAGAGAAACAGTCTCCACTGCTCATAAATCAGTATGTCACCAAGAGGATAGCCCAAATGATCACCAACAGGACACATATTGCAAAAGTGTTTAAATTCACCTCTAGCAAGAAGCCAGTGACCAGTGCAGTACCACGGGGATCTGTAATTGGCCCTTTCCTGTTTGGTATCTAATTGATAGAAGTCAACGCAAGCTTAGTCTTTGGACAACCGACACTGGATGAATGCAAATTGTAGACAGTCCTTGAATCCTGTAACAGTATTGATATATATTTTATTTATTTATTGACATTTGTTAACCGGGTTAGTCCAGCTGGGGCCAGAGACCCATTTTCAGTGGAGACCCATGAAGAAAAGCTCCAATTACAAATAGTTTAGAATACATATAAATTCAGTTTACATTACATAACAATTCAGTTAATAATACAAAGAAATATGGTTTGCAATACAATTACATAGAAATTCACTATGTACACAGTACAAATACATATAAATACACCGTGTAGGATAAGAACAAAATAAGTAAGGTAAATCATATTAGAAAATGTATAAACAATCTATTTTTTTGTGATACATCCTCAGTGAAACAATACTGTCAGAGCAGTTTATCAAAGTTTGATGTGAAGTATAATTGTCAGATGAGAGAGATGAGAATGCATTGTATAAGGTGGAAGGGGTGGCGGGAGGTAGATTAAGATGCTAAGGTATGAGGGAAAGAAATTGGAAAAGATAAGGGTACGAGATTATAGTGGAGTTAGGTAGGGTCATGACATAAACTAGTTTTGGTGTTAAGTAAGTGAAGTCTGAGTTCTTTTTTAAAGTGTATGGGGTGGGTAATGGAGAACGGTATGTGTGTTGGAAGTTTATTCCATGCTTGGCATATAGAGGATTTGTGCAGTATTTTACCGATAGTTTTCCTTGGTTGATAAGTATCTAGGAGTTTCTGGTTTGAGGTGCAGAGTGTACGGTTAGGGGTATAGGTTAAAACTAAGGAGGAGAGAGCAGAACAAGAGGATGGTTTGTGTAGTATGCAGTGAGTGATTTGAAACTGAGATAGAAAGAGTTGTGGAAGTTCTAGCGATTGTAGAGAGTTGAGTGCAAGGCAATGCTATGAGTTATGAGGGGAGTTTGTGACGAATCTTGCTATCTTGTGGTATGTTTGTTGAAGTTTGGCCAGGGTAGTGGACAGAATGTTAGTTAGGACTGGGGCGGCATAGAGAAGGGAGGGGAGAAAAAAAGTCTGTGCCAGGGAGAGCCCAGCACTAGAAGTCAAGAATTTTTGGTTATGGTAAAGTAAGGCCAATTTTTGGTGATTTTTTTTTTTTTATGCCTTGAAGTTAAATTTAAGTCCATTGTCAATGATGGCAACTAGAAGCTTAGTGTGGGAGTCAGATTGTATGGTATTGTTGTCGGAGGATGTAATGAGAAAGGTATATTTAAGGTGAGAGAGAGAGAACAAGGAAGGAATAGCAGGAATTTGGGTTTTTTTTGGGGGGGGTTAGGATGAGTAGATAATCAGACAGCCACTTTTCAATAGATAGAAAAGTGTCTTGAGTAAGAGTGTGAAGGTCAGAGATATTGCTGTAAGTGCAGATAAGAGTTGAGTCATCAGCGTATTGAATTAGAGTGGATTGTTTGCAGGAAGAATGAAGTTCAATAGTAAATATGTTAAACAGGAGGGGACCCAGGATGGAGCCTTGGAGTACCCTTGTAGTCATTTGAAGGTAGGGTGAGCAGGAGGAGAGCCATCAAACAGATTGTTATCTATGAGACAGGTAGCTAGAGAAAAAGGCTAGGCTGGAAGCAGATAGGTTGAGATTAGCAAGTTTAGATACAGTAAAGAATGAGAGACAGTGTCAAAGGCTTTGGATAGGTTGAAGAAGAGACAGGATGCAAGGTGATTGTTATCACCGACCTCAGCTACAGTATGTATAAATGGTAGGAAGGCTGTAGCAGTGATGTGGTTGGGGTGGAAGCCATGTTGAGTGGGTGTGAGATGGTTCTGCTGGAGAAGATAATTTAGGAGCCCTGTATGTATACATTTTTCGAGTATTTTGGAGAGGGAAAAGAGGATGGCAATAGGTCAGAAATTAGATGGGTCAGTGGAGTTTCCCCCTTTATGAAGGGTGATTGTGAAGAAGGATTTCCAAATCTCTGGCACTGTTGCTTCCAGAATAGATCTATTGATTAATAGGGATATACTGCAGAAAGTACTAATGCATACAAATGATTGGTGCCAGAGCCATGTTGATACACTAAATGTGCAAAAAAAATAATTATTCCCTTTTGTAAAGCAAATACCTGAGCTAACTACAATACAGACAGCACACCCCAATGACCAGACACAGTGGTACATGATCAGGGTACTCAGGTAGATAGTAGTTGAATTTTGACCACCAAGTGTCCACAGTGGTGACAAATACCAATACCTTCTGTGTGGCACAACTCATAAGTATGGGCATGTCATTGAGATCAACGGACTTTATAATTCCATTGTACTCTGCACTCATTACAACAGTAATTGAGAACAATGCACACTTTTGCATGTAACACACTATACATCTGCAACAGCTGGAGCAACACCACAGATTTTGCACAAGGAATATACGGAGTGTAAAAGACATGTCCTATATGGAAAGATTAATACCCGTATCACTATAATCTGTCCCCTACAGACTACTGATGGCTTATTTGTGTCTGGCCTACAAGGCAATATACAATATGGTCCTGATGGAAATGTCACACATTGGTAAAGCAAGCTGCATGAGAATCTTGCCTCTGACATAATAAATCATGTTGAACAGATAGAAACTTCTCTCAGACACTACCCGTTCTCTGGAACAAGCTTCCCATTCATGCAAAGCAAAGGCTTTTCCTGACTGTAAGCAAGTGCAGCCTACATTAATGAATGATTAATGGTAATTGTACTATTGGTGTTGTGCCCATGTCCCTTAAGGTTACAGGTAGTTAGTCTTAGATTTTATTTTGTTAATTTAACATTTCTTTACCAGGAAAGTCCGACTTTTAACAAGCCAATTTCCAGCAGAGGCCCAGGGAGAAATACTCCAGACACATGTCTTTGAAACATGGGAGAAAACCAGAACACCTGGTGGAAACCCATACAAATGTAGGGAGGACTTGCAGACTCCACACAGAAGGCACTCCAGCTGAGAATTGAACCGGAGAACCTCTTGCTGTAAGGTAACAATGCTAGTGCTGCAACACTGTGCTGTCCAATACCTGCAAAATGACTTGCTTGAACATGACTGAAATGTCAGAATACATCACAAGCAATCATGAATACAAGATAACATAGCATAGGCTCAAAACTGTGTGAACTTTGTTCACATAGCTATTTAAAATCATAAAACTCATGTTAAATATGGCTAGACTTTTATGTCATCTTGAAACATTAGCCTAGTACTTTCCAATGAACCTATGAACCAATGAAGTCCAATTGTATCACAGGCACAGCTATAGTGTGATTGTACAGTTTCACAGAAGTAACAGTATATCACATCAGTATTACCACTTGATAGTTTCATGGACACATATTCATTCATGTCAGGATTTCATGCCAGTATTACATTTTCACTAACATTGCCAGGGGAACAGTGACCATGTGGCATGTCTTGAGGTTTTACATGAGCTTATATTGTGTTCTACAGGCATTGTTTAGTATGTGAACAATGTCACAGTGCCATCTTCCCCATTAATTGATGCTCAACATTGCGTTGCTGTAGTTTCTCTGCACATGAGTATAATTGGTGCATTGCCATTGGTCCCACATACTGCTGTACCATTCATTAGAACACACCAGTTCTTAAGTCACACATCAGTTGCAGATGCTTCAGGCAATATCCATTGATGCTACTTGTGGAAGAAGAATTTAATACACAGCTGTGTTAGGGAATCCACTCATAATAATACATTGTTTGTAAGTGTTGTTATCCTTATGGACGATACCTATGTCAGCCAGGGATGGTTCAATCAAATGTATTACATTTGCCATAGTGAGCAAATCACCAAGCAATGGGACACTGGAATAGCTGTGTCGGTGTGGGGAGGCTGAAGGGGGGGGGGGGGGTTTGATCCAAATGCAATGTATGAGTACTGCCACCTTTTTGTTTACAAAAAAAAAAAGCACTGGATATATACGTACATACATACAAAGAAGTGTATATCAGTTTGTTGATCTGCCCTACACTGAACCACAGCTCAGAAAAAGTTTTACATTAACTCCTAATCCCACACAACTTAGGGATGCACCTTAACATGGGTTCTTTGTAGGGCAAGTTTGGGACCTTGGCACTTCTTCTGCTTTTTATAAACTACAGCATCTCAATGGATTGGGAATCAGTTTGAAACAATAATAGATCAGTGATTTGAAGGACACACTCATAGCAAAAAACTTACCCCCTCTCCAAATATGCACTCTTGTGACTGCACTCTTGTGGCAAAAGTGTGCTGCCGCAAATCTGTCTGAGTTGGTGGCTTCTGTCTGAAAGCTTATTTTATGTTTTCCTGATTAGTCTGTTGGCCTTGTTGTTGTAATACTTGTTCTTTGATTCTATATAAGCCCAGTGTTTGTGTGAGTCTGTGCTCAGTTTCTCAGAGCTGATCTTGGTTTGGCTACTTTGCCTGAAAGTTACAGAGAATATGTTGCATCTAAAACTATCCACTGCTACAAGAATGAAAATAAACATCAGTTTGCAATTCTGTTCATAGTTTTTACTTTATTTCATAAGGATCCCATATTAATTGTTACATTCCACACATTGTAGTAGAGTTTCAAAGCTGAACTGCTGCCACTGCTGCTGTAGTACTTAATTACAATGTGTCTGCTAGTTTTACAGGACACAAGTACCTAAATTGTGTGGTTTGTCTGCACGTGATCTCCAAAAACCAGTATTTTTATGTTACAAGGGTTTTCTGACTGCACTCTTGCAGCAGGTATGCTGTAGCAAACCTATCTGAGTTGGGGACTGCTGGCTGAAATCTTATTGTGTGTTTTCTTGCTTGGTCTGTTGGCCGTGCTGTTGTAAAACTTACTTTTCTGATTCTATATATGCACATTGTTTGCACTAAGTTGATCACTGTGCAGTGGCAGTTAATACTGCCCTGCAGAGATGCAAATGCTTTCAAGTTAAATTTTTTCTTAGAATAATTCTCTCTGCAACCTTCTTCAGTCTCCCTGCTACACAGGAGCATCTGGTTTGCATGCAGAGCAGCATCACATTGTTGGATAGCTCCAGTGCACACTAAGTATAGCGCCACTTCTTTATCCGTGTGCTGTCATCCCAGTCCAGTTAAATCTCCCCACTCTTTTCCCTGGATAAAACCATAGTAAAAAAAAACTGAAAACATGGATAGACACCTTCCTGCTATCTCTGTGGCTAGACTGGTGAACATGAACAACCTGAGGGAATGTAGCAGTTGTCTCATTAATACTGACCACCACTTAATTGTATTTATTTATTTTTTTTTATTTATTTTATTTTACAGTTTGTTTACCAGGGTAATCTATTGGGCCAAGATGAGCCCGTTTTCAAGGGAGTCCTAGGGAGAAAAGCTCCATTGGAAATTATACAAATATGAAGAATGCTTAACACATGAGTAGCAGATAGTATAATACAGTTATTCTGCAGATGTAAGGCATTATACAGATGTAGGACGTTATGCAATTCAGAAAAGTCAATAACAAATTAGTACTACAGTGATATAATACCTTTTAGTAAAGAGAAAAAAATAAAACATGAGAAAGATTGTTAGTACATATTTAGAAATATTTACAATTGTGTTTGTTTGTATGATGGAAATAGATTAGTAGGGGTAAAGGAGATATACAAAGGTATAATATGAGAGTTATGGTGAGAGCAGGAGGAAAAATAGAAGGGGTAGAGAGAGAGAATGGAACAGAGATGTAGAGTATGGAATGTAAAGAGGAGGGAAGACAGGATGGGAAGAGAAGAGGTAGGTTGGTGAGCAGTATGAAAAGGAGAGAGGGTGGCATAGAAACAAACATACACACTATGTGAGAGATGTAGTTACATTATGAAAATTGAGACACGACTCTCACATACATTCAAATCAAATGAGAAACAGGTTGTCAGCACATGCACACTAAATAAGGCCTCAACACATAAACCCACATATGCGAAGGTACTCACAAATAACTTAACAAAACCTCATAGGCCTTCTATATGCTGGCCATAGAAACCACATGCAAACAAAATCATGTCAACACCAAACACTACACATAAAAATAGACATCACAGTGCCTCCCCAAGCAATCCTCTAAGGCAAAACACCACACATTCATATATCTTGGTCACAGGAAACTCCCTTGTGATGCACCCTCACCAGGGTGGATAAAGAGAGGGTTTCAGTCAGTTGACTGTCAGGATCCAGGATTTTCCAGATAATGAAGGCATTCAGGTCACTTAACCACAAGTACCAGTAACAAGCTTACAAATAAGCCTAGCTGTTATAACCCTGCTTTGCATAAGGATTTGGAAATGTTTTTAAATATATGTGTAGATAATCAGACAGCCACTTTTCAATAGATAGAAAAGTGTCTTGAGTAAGAGTGTGAAGGTCAGAGATATTGCTGTAAGTGCAGATAAGAGATGAGTCATCAGCGTATTGAATTTAAATATTGTTATCTGTCTAGAAATGAAAAAAAGGTGTTTGACAATTTAATGAAGAACAATGACATTCTTTTCTTTAAGGCTGATAAAGGCAGATCACTTGTTGCATTGAATAGAAATGTTTATGAAACAAAAATGAAGTCTTTATTATCTGGTGAAAACTATTATAAAAAAGTGGGAAAGGGTGAGGTAAAAAGAGGATATAGTTTCACTGATTCTTGTTTAATGGTTGAATACTGGGAGAATAGAGGTGAGAATAAGGAAAAACCTCTCAAATGTTAATCCTAAAATTAGTAAAATCTTTGGAATACCCAAGATCCATAAGGACTTGGATGAACCCTGTTGAGGCCCATTGTATCTAGTGCTAACAGTAAAACAGAAGGTATGTCTGTTTTTGTGGACAAACACCTTCAAAAAGTCATCCCATTAAATTAAACTTATATTAAAGACAGCTTTGATTTTTTAAAAAAGATAGAGGAATTGACTGGCAATGAAGAAGATTTGCTTGTTACTCTTGATAAGTCTTTGAACACTATGATACCTAATGAAGAAGGAATGGATACTGTAAGGATGGAATTATTATGTAACAGTATATTTTCTTCTAGCACAGTGGGTTTACTAATGGAAATGATCAACACTGTGCTTAACTACAATTTCATGTCCTTTTATGATGATAATATATGCTCAAGTAAATGGGGTAGCGATGGGAGCAGTGTTAGCCCCTAGTTACGCCAATGTTTTTATGCATGGATGGGAAACTATGCATGTTTTAGAAAGTAAGTACAAAAACAACATTCCCTAGGATTCACTAATCTTCCATGTAAGACTAAATTAGTCTTACACGGAAGAGCCAGTCTAAGAGTAAGATGGCAGCACGCCATGCATATTAATGAGGAAGAGCTGCCTCAACTCTAAAACTAACACGGAGCATGGCCGAGTGTAGGGGGTGTGTCGGACTGCCAATCAGACAAAAAATCCATGCCCCTGCAAGTTTGAAACTCGGGAAATGTCTAGTTACATGAGCGCGTCCGCTCACATGTGTACATTCTAACACTAAACTCCCCCATATAGTAAACCCCATACAAATATAAAAAGTAAAAGGAAATGCTTTTTTTTTTCATTTCTGATATTGCTGCCCATATTTGCGCATCTTTGCGCGCATTTGCCCATTGCTTAGCTATGGTTAGCAGTTTAGACACCGAAGAGGATAATAAGAAAAATATATGCAAATTAAGTGAAATAGCGATAGCATAGTAGTTAGAGCCTTCGCACAAAGAGGAGGCATTCCCGGTTCGAGTCCCACCACTACACGTTTCATTTTCTGTTGGAAATCTGTATACAAAAATATTTAATGAAATGTATTATTTAAAGTTTTGTAAAAAGCATTGAAATGTTATATGTAGTAGTGAACAAATTATATATATATATATATATATATATATATATATATATATATATATATATATATATATATATATATATATATATATATATATATATATATATATATATATAGGATGGTGAAATGGTTATGCATACTGATGCATGAGTAACTTATTTTAAGCAATGTAAAGCACTGCTAAGCATATTTTACCAGTATTGAGCATATTTATATTTAATTGCTCGTAGCTGAGCACTGCATTAACTAACACAATGTCTTTGCATGGAGCTGCACTCATCGCGCAAACTAGCGCAAACAGAACATGCTTGCGGATAGCTGTGCACTGCGCTAACCAGCGCAACATCGGTCAAGGTCAAGCAACGTCAGGCAATGTCGAGCAACACTGAGCAAAGTCGGGCAAAATTGAGCAAAGTCGGCTAAACACGGCCACACCTCCTTTACTGTACCTTAACCATTCAGGTCTGGCCAGCAGAAAATAAAAAACAGTGACAGGCTCGAACTCGGGATACTGTGCACTATAGTCACAGTACATAACCACTAAGCTATGATAGCATTTCATAACCATGCACTTTCAACAGACACATATCTATTAAAGGAATATTAAACATTGCTAACATCAGCTAAGCAGGTGTGCCTACAGCTGAGTTTTTTCAAAACTGGACAATCACAAATAAGTGTGGGAAATGAGGCATATTTAAGCTCCACAGGTGGGAATACTTGTCATAACTGGTTGTAGCTCCCTTCTGCAGTCAGCATGGCCGGTGTTGGAGAAGGCACTCGATTTCAAGCACAAAGTTGGGGCATTGAGGAGACTAAAGTAATGGTTTGGCTCCTTGTCCGCAATCATGAGGAAATATTCCTGTGGGGCCAGTACCAGGGCACCCAATACAAAACGGAGGCCTGGAACTGTCTATCTCATGATCTCACCAGTGCCACTGGCATTTCTCAGACTGGTGAGCAGGTCAGGCACCATTACTCTGACCTGAAGTGATGTAAGGAGGATCAACTGGACCAGTGGATCCAGGAGGCCCGTGGGATGGCAAATGCCCCAGTACTGAGTAAGTTGCCATTGTATTAAGTATTTAAGAATTGCTATTCTTGTCTATACTATGGATAGGTATGTCTCATTATCACTGCATTTACTTCACAGCTGCAGGTGTCTGGGCTATGAATCAGCAAGCCCATGAAGATAGGCTGCAAAGGCTGCGTCACCAGGCAGGTTAGCAATTATTCTGCATGTACTGTTATATAAAATAAATGAGAAAGCCTTCAAAAAGTGTTTTAACCCAATAAATAAAGGTATAATAATTCTTTAATAATAATTCTGCATGCACTGTTATATAAAATAAATGAGAGAACCTTCAAAAAAGTGTTTTAACACAATAAATAAAGGTGTAATAAATCTTTAATAAAGGTATAATTCCTGGAGTGCATCGGTGTGATTTTCTTTAATATGTTGTTGTACTGTTGCATTTTAGAAATAGTACTGTTGTATTAAGCAGTATTAGTTAACCCAGACTTGGGTAGGCCCATATAAAGTGGATGAAGGGAGTGCCAGTAGCTTTTATACATATTTACAGCCCTTAACTGTTGGTTCACACCCAGCATGTACAGGTTAATCTGGCACATGGGTAGCTTGGTATTGTGTTTCCCAGAAATGTCAGTGTGCTGCCAGAAATGTAGGGAGCTGTTAACATATAACTGATAATTTCACCTGAACCTATCTAGATAATTATATGAAAGCAGAGCTGTCAGTGTACCATCTCAGCAGAATGTGTGTGAGCAACTCTCAAAATATGTAGCAGTAACATCTGCATCCTGGACAGTTTGTATGTCAGATACAGCTCACGTATATAATGATCTAGCAAAATCCAGTTGCACAATAAAAGGACATTGGGTAGTGTAATAATACATGTAAGGGACATATAACTGCAGTTAATAGGAATGTAGTGTAAACTAAAAGGATATATAAGTTGTTACTTGAGCTATCTTTTCCACTCTACTGTATGTGCATAAAAAATGCAATTCCACACCTCAATGGGTATGTCTAATCTCAAAACATTTGTTGGGACATATGTCCTATTGGTTTATAAATATTTGCATTCATTTCTATGCATGTGCCCTGTTCAAATAATGCAATGTTGGTGGCCTGTTGTCATCAATTAAACCTGCATGCTGTTGTAATGCCCACTATTGTTCTACATATGCATGTGTTATGCTTGCTTTTCAACTATTGAAACACTGGTGTGTTGGGTTAATGGGAATACTTCTGCATGCTGTTATAACTAACTGGGAATGTTGTTGACTGTTACTAACCCATATCTTTATTAAATTCTCCAAAACATAGTTCATATGGGAGGGCCTGTCCCAGCGGACCCACCTGTCCCACCTCAGCTGGCCATGGCACCTAGCACCAGCAGGTCTGGTGCCCAGCCTGGGACCTCCTCCTCTGTTGGCCATGTGCCATCTTTGGGTGGAAGCGCTTGAGGGGATGGGGCTCAGCCCCCCGCGTGCAATCATGGGTGGAGGAGGGCCACCTATCACCCTTCGAATGGTCCAGGCTGTTGTGCATAGAGAGATCAAGCGTTCTGTTGCAGAACCTCTAGGCCAGCTTGAGGCACGAGTGGTGCAACTCCAGGGGCAGCCTGCCCCTCCTATACAGCCCCCAGCACAGCCACCCTCTGGGCTGTGAAGGTGCAGTGGGTGGGGATCTCAGTTCCACTGTTGCCATCTGTGGGCTCATGGGTTTGCAATTTCCAAACATCCCTCCCCATCAATGTTGTCCACCCACCACATGTGTCATATTCTGCCCCTGTATGCATCTTGTTTGTCTTGCCTTTTTACCTCCCCAACCTACCTCCCCAAGTATACCTACTTCCCCTACCTCACATTCCACTCTCACCTGAAAAAAAAAGGGCAATCTGCTCCCCCCCCAAAAAAAGAGTACGCCCCATACATAGCTGCCCGTTTTGCACACATGTCCCCTGGACACATAAAATGTAATTTAATTGGCATTACAACATACTTTGTTGTCCTCATTCCTCTCTCAGAGGTTGAAGGTTTCATATTTACCTCCAAATTTATTCCAGATGCACAGCTGTTGCTGTTAAAGAAATGGGCAGCTATGGACCTTCCCTACTCCCGTCCTGCACATCCCAAGCTATTTTCCCTACTGTCTTTCCCTCTTTATGCCCCTTTTTCACCACTTTCCTATCTCCCCATTTTTCTTTTCTTTCAAAGAAATGAGTGCGGGGGTTAGCGGGAGTAAGCACTATTAAGCAGTAGTTAGTGGGTTTGCGCAAGTTTGCGCTTGTTTGCGCTTAGCTAAGCATTGCTAAGCATTGCTCAAACCCACGCAAACCTGCTTACAACTGCTTAAAAGTGCCTTAGTCACTCTTTATGTGAGGGCCCTTGTTCTGCTCAGCAGCAAAATAAAATACCTCTATCAGTCTCGAACCAGGGACCTTGTACACACTACACTGCATGAAGTACCACTAAGTCACCGTAGATATACAACAAGTTGGTGCTGAAATAAATATATCATGCATCAGAATGAGTGAATGTAAAGGAAAAATAGGAATGCCATACCACACAACTTGTTCTGTGGATCTTTACCAACAGTTGTTGTGGGATTACATTACATGACTGTAATAAGAGAAGCAGCCATTCTAGCAGGAAATAATGTTACACCATCACTTTACAACCACCACACAGTATTACAGCAGGACAAACACTGGCATATCTGTTTAGGGCAGAGGCCATACCTCCCAACTGTCCCTAATTTTCAGGGATGTCCCTGATTTTGAAACAAATTTTAGCTCTGTCCCTCTGAATCCCTCCGAAAACTACTGACTTTGGCCAGAAAGGTAGTGAATTACACATGCGTAATGACAATAATTAAGAGTTAGACACTTCTTTTACTTCAGATAAGGTGTATTAATCCATATGCTCTGGTTCTCTCAAAGTCTCTACTTAATGGCACTAATATTTTAAAGGTGTCCCTGACTTTTTCTCTACTTTTCCCTGAGTCAGTTCAAATATGTACCTGAGTGTTTGAGAGGTCTGGCAGAGGCAGAAATACATAGGCATAGCAGCCTTTCTGTTGTTACACACTGTGCAAATAGCTTTGGAAGGAGCTCTGGAAGCATACCCTTATGTAGGAATACAACACTGAAATACAAAGGATGTAGCCATGTACTGATAGCAACCAACTGTAAAAATGCCATTGCTCTGTTGCTGAAAAGACGTGTGTGGTGCACAGACAAAAAATAACAGGTTATTCTCTGGCTACCATGTGGATAGGTCCACAGTTGGGAGTTACGCAGACAGACTACTTGCCTTGATAAACTAACATGTACACAGAAACCCTGTAAGTCCAGCAAGATAAAATTCACACAATAATACGTATGCTCTCTGTACTTCTGCACCCCTACCCAAATGTAGAATATACCTGTATGTGCAGGGTCTACCAAGGATGTAGGTAAGCATACTCACAGTATTGAAATGTGTCCAGTTTTCTTGAGCAGCTTGTGCTAATGTCAACACTAAAAAAGCACAAACTGTTTAGAACTGAGTAAATGAATATTTACAGTATAGCAGTTCACAAACAATTATTGTGCCAAAGGAATACATCTCAATAACTAGCTTTGTATGGCAGTTAATTGTAAAATTTGAAAAGAAAGTACATCCTCCCCTGTATCTTAGGTTAGCATTTTGAGGGGTGAGTACATTTCTACAGTGACAAGTGTGTACTGGAAGCAGCAACATTTAGGTCTCAGTACAAAATGTAAATCACTGGCTACACCCCTGGCTTCTGATATAAGAACCATACCAACCTTCTGTCTTAAACAATGATGTCCACAGCAAACAAGGATGATCTCCATCTTGGAAAGCTGAAAGGGCTACGCCTACCTGAGTTAGCAATTTAGAGTACTGGGTTGCTATGACAGTGATTACTGCAATTACTACACAGCAGGCTACATGCAATTAGCAAATGGTGGCCACTAATTGGTGCAGAGGCCATCACATGCTCATGTGCAAATACCTACAAAAGCAGGCTGCAATCGCTGCCAATAAACTCAATCACTCTATTGCAGAGATTGACAGAGAGAGAGACAGAGACAAAGAAAAGGAAAAAGAAAAAGAAATAATACCAAATCATACAAAGGAAAGGTATGTGACAGATATGTATTTACTGGCATGCAGTAGATGTTTTTGAAGAGTAGTCTACATAATATGAACCATTCATATGTGGCAGCAGTACTTATCTATGTACAGTTGTCCTGCTTAACTACTGCTATGGACAATACAGTGTGTACCTGTGGGCAGTGGGACATACCTGTGAAATGTGTAGCTCAGCATTAAATGTCAAAAATTTGATCCATGTTATCTGTGTTCTGTACAGTAGTGTGGCCAATGGCTGTTGGGGGGGATTAGTGCTGCCATTATATAGACATGGGTGTGACAGAGCAACACATGCATGATAGTCATATTAAAGTGCAGCTTAGCAATGGCAACTGCTGTAGCAGTCTAGTATGCTTATCTAGCATTTGTAGCTATATATTCCCCCTCTAATGTTGGTGTGTGTTCACATGTGACACCTGTTTGTGTTGCAGCAAGGCCCAACAGTTCAGCTGTAAGGTCTAGGGACTTACAACAGTGTGGACCTTTTGTGTGTATGCCACACACATATGGTGAAATATATATTTGTCATATATATTCACATCTGTATATGTGCTTAGAGCAGGGGACATATTTCAACTGTTTGTGAAGGGTGGAGATATATATGTTGGTGAAGGTTATTATGTGCATATTTGTATGTAGGTTTTAGTGTGTGACAAACAAGACAGCATACAGTGTTGGTATATGACATGTGGTGGTTAAACAGTGTGGGTGGTTTGTTCAGTTTGCAATGTTGAAGCCAGTGAGGCCTGCTAAAGCTACCTGGGCTGTGAACACTTTCAATGCATTTATCACAAGACTGTGCGATATTATTACATTACTGTACACCTCACATAATTGATATTCCCACTATGAAAGGTGAAATGTATATGTGCCTACATATTTATGTATATGTACACCAATGGATGTGAATATGTACATATATATATATATATATATATATATATATATATATATATATATATATATATATATAAAGAGAGAGAGAGAGAGAGAGAGAAAGAGTCATATATACTCATACACACCTACATCTACTTGTTGCAATAGATTCTCTGTACTGTTAACTGACTGTGATGATCAATGAGTTTGTGAATATGTCAAAGATATGTATTTGTGGGCTAGCTTAGTGGAAAACTGTTTATGTCATGGTATTATGGGTTCTTGCTTTGATTCCCAGCAAAAGCTGTGTATTCTGTTGCTAGGCAGAAAATGCCCTATGGCTTACAGTGTGATTAAGTCCCTTGGTTTTAACTGTGGTGTGTCACTGGAGGCTAAAGCACTACATCTATGATTATTGATTGGTACTGATGTTGAATCCAAATTCTGTGTGTACTGTAGTACTACTTGAAGCTCTGGGCCTGTACAGCAAAGTATGGTGTATGTCCACAATGCTTGCATCCACTATTTTGTGTGGTCCCTGTATTCATCACATATTACATTCCTCAAGATTAAGGTTTTGTAAGTACTGACACACAGTACTGTATAGTACATAAATAAAGCTTATCTGGGTTGCCATACCTTTGTGTCCTGTAATTATGTCTGATGTGTGTGTAGGTATGTCTGTAACATGTCCTCTATCATATGTGTGGTAAAACATATAACTGTGTATCTAGCTACATTTATAGTAGACTACAGCAGTATGTGACCTATATTCCCAATTGTGCACATATTTTGGCCATGGGTTTGCCATTAACAAGTTGTGTGGTATAATATTAATACATTTACTGGACGTTACACTCATTGTGATGGATGACATATTTCTTTACACATCAGCTTGATGTATATCTGCTGTGGCTAGTTGGTGCATTGTGTTGCATACAGTGTACCAGGTATTCTTGTGTAGTCTTATATAATGATTTTATTTTGTTGTTGTGCAGAACATGGTTCATTAGATAGATTGAGCCAGACACTTTTAAGCAGTTGTGGTGTGAGCAGTGATAAGTGGTAATTAAAGTGTTTCACTCTCAGTTAGCTAATAGGTTGCTATATATGGCAGTTCAGTGATATCTGTACTGTATAGTGTTAAATGTGCCATATGACTTGCTCAGACATATTTTTTTCTTTATGTCTTCCAGGGATCATGGCACATCACAGAAATCCCAGCTATAGTAGTGCTGAAGATGAGATCATCACTAGCTGTATGATTCAGCACTACCGTCTAATGTTTTCACGAACCAGCTAGAACCAGCAGGAGCATACTGCAATGTGGCAAGATGTTGTCTGGAGGGTAAATGAGGTAGGCCTGCATAACTGGACATATGAGCAGGTACGCCACCACTGCAGTGACCTAATCAGACCTGTCTGTCAGCATGCTTCTGATGTGCGGAGACAACAGCTTCTAACGGGAGGTGGTGTTAATATCCACCCCCCCTCACCAGAGTGGAGGAGCTGCTTCTGAGCCTCGTGGCACCTGCCCAACAACAACAACAGCAGCAGACATACACCATGATGGAGGTTGGAACCACCCAGAAAGCACACATGGAGCATGCAGGTAACATGGCATATCTGTAGACTACTGTTATCTGTATTGGTAGATCATGCATATGTGAGATGTGAAGTGTGCAGGTAGAAGATGTGGAGCCTGTTGTTGTGCAATACTGATCATTTGGAACATAATCTGTAGGCCTGTGAATGTAAACTGTTGTTCTACTGTAAGATTGCAAACACACAGTAGCAATGCCACAGTTGTGGCCACTGACAAACTGTCTCCTCTCTATGTAGGTCCCTCTGGGGTGACATCAAGTCAGCGGACAGATGCTGGTGAGTGTGTTCTACATTCATTATTGTAAATAAAAAGTGCATGTCATAGTTAAGGTGTAGGCCACGTACACATGTAACAGACCTACCCATAATGCATGCTGTGCATGTTTGGTGTAAGACCATGCACATCTCAGTAATGTGATTAGCTGCCTCCAACACATGCAATACCCAGATCATCTCAAACAAATGTGGCTACACTGTAGTGACCATTGGATAGGCAAAGTTGATACTCAACATGCACATACCATACACAACTATGTCCTATACAGAGCATTTTGACATGCTACACATAAAGGATTCACAAACCCTCTGTAAAGACACACTCCAGTATATAAAATTTCATCCACTCATTACACATAATATACCTGAGGGGTAGAGGCTTATCATGGGGCATTTAAACACTCTGCAACACACTACACATTCATGTCAGGGAATGCTCCTTATTGACCTCCTTACAAACCCAAGTAACAACTGGTAGCCAAGGTAGTGCAGTTCCGGTACAGCATGATTAGTGCTGGTTTGGGAAACATTTGTAGCCTTGAGTGACCACATGATGCTTCATGATGATGGCCTATGGTACTATACCCCATCCAGTTATTGTAACCACAGTACTACACATAGCTTTCATTGCTATACACCTCAGCGCTGTGTGTGTGCAAACAAATGCACCTCTAAACAATATGCATACCAATCACCATTTGCACAACTGACACATATATGTCGTGTGATGCTATTGAGTGGCTTGGTCATATGACACACAATTGGAATATGTGATGTTTAAATATGCAGTTGTATTTTAGCATGCAATGCCATGGATGACACTGGCATGTCCACAGTATGATCTACACTCACCATAACTACTGTACATTGGGTATGTGGACGAATGGTATTCCATCAATTATACATTCACCACTGATGATGTTGTGTGAATACTCATCATGCATGTGCTAAAACTGTGTCCACAGTTATTTGCTAAAGACACAGAGGCTGTAATCAGCATTGGATACCTATCTGACACACAGATGCACATCCAGCCATGGTATGTAGACCTGTGAGTTATGGTGCAAAGTACATAACAAAGTTTTGAATACTTGCACGGCAATGTTGTGTCCATGTATGCATTGCGTTCCAGGTGGAGACCAATCACCTAATAACAAAACACATGCATCAAAGCCATGTATACTGTTAGTAACAAGGACTGTCTACACTTGCACTGCATGCTGTTGAGCAACACATGTCCTGCATGCTGACATGTGTGATATGACTGTTATGCTTGTGATACTGTACTCCACCATCACCTGCTATTGTGTATGTTCTGAGATTGCTGGTGTTGTGTGTGTGTGTGTGTGTGTGTGTGTGTGTGTGTGTGTGTGTGTGTGTGTGTGTGTGTGTGTGTGTGTGTGTGTGTCTGCTTTAGGGAGGACTGTATTTGTGTGTGTGCATGTGTGCATGTGCATGTGTGGGTGTGCATGCATATGTGTGCATGTGTGCATGCGCATGTGCATGTGTGCATGTGCACATGTGTGCATGTGTGCATGTGTACATGTGTGCATGTGTATGTGTGCATGTGCATATGTGCATGTGTGCATGTGGTCTGACATCATGTTCAGGTCTTAAAGTGTGTTTCCTGTTTTCATCTCACAGGTGCTGAGGTGGGGCTGGTTCAGTACAGCAGGGAACCTGATGTCACTGAGACAGACAGTGATCATTAGGATAGGTGTGTTGAGGCACAGGCAGGTTTGTCAGGGTCAGTTGTTGGGCCACCAATTGACAGTACACAAGTCTCCACGCCATCCATGCCCACATTCATACTGCCTGTACATCCATCATCAACATTGCCCTTAGCTGAGGGACAGTGTACAGTTGGCACTGGCCAGGACAGTGTGGTATCTATGGCACATGTATCAGGATACAGCAGCCATAGCCAGATGTCTGGAACGGTACCACATAGGCAGATGCCCAGAGGTTCTTGTCATAGCACTGCTGGTCATCATGCCCCTGGCAGACATGCCACAACTCTTTCAACCACACACATGTTCCAGGCTGTCATGTAGGCACAGGCCCAGGCAAGAATGGAGCTGTACACCAGACAAGGACTAAGGGCACAGAGGGCTCATAACACCTCTGTAAATGACAGTATCTGTGACCTAGCAGGTGCTATAAGTAATTACACTGAGGTCATTGATAGACGCTGGGGTGAGACATTGGATGTCCTCCACAATGTCATGTCCATCTGTCAGGACAGTGCAGGATGGCTGAGACATCGACATGGATGTATGCCAGCAACATCAGCAGCTGGAGGTCACTGTGGACATCCAGCAAGTCACAGCTGCTCCTGCAGTGCCAGTACCAGCCCCAGCAATGTTGGGGGGCTGTCCATAGACTGTCCTAGAAGACCATGTGCATGTGGCTCTGGCCATTCCCAACAGGGACCTGGATGCAGTGGACATATGTCAACCTCTGAGGATAGTACCCAGTCTGGATTAGTACCCGATACTGTCTGCAGCACCCCTGCCAGGCACAGGTTCCGTATCCATGGCCAGAGCTGGTGATCTGTAAAGCCTGCCAGGTACAGTCTGTAGCTGTCCCACAAATCTCCATATATGGCAGCCACTTGGTGGAACTGTGTGCATGCAGACACACACACATAAACCAGAAACCTAGGGCAAACACATACCCACACACATTACATCAACACTGGCCCATAACAGTACTCATGGCCCTCACACACACACTCACACACACACATGTCAATTGTATGGCTGAGTGTAGTCCTCTGGCAAACCAACAACGCATCCTGTGCATATAATGAAACCTGTGCCATCTCCTCTCATCTGTAACATTGTTGTAGGAACAGGCTAACATGGTGCTGATACACAGGGTGACTTTGATAAAGTATAGCAATGGTTGAATGTGTAGCATGTTGTCAGCAGTAAAGTGTAATGATATCCTTGAAGGTGTAGCTGAGCAGGCATGATGCGTTAAAGCTGTAATTAACAATGTTGTATTGTTTCCACCAGTGTTTATTCCAGTTGTGTTTTGTTTGCCCATGTGCTACTTGGCTGATGTGTGTAGTTGTGTCAGCATGTGTTATACAGTGGACAGTAAGTGTGGGCTTTGTGCAGCACAGGTTTTCAGGTGTACATTTGTGAACATGGTGGAGGTGCACTGTCTGCATGTACATGCATATTGGACACATGGGCGGGGTGACATGCCCTGTCTTGGCCAGTGACAACACTCCATAGTTTCTATTGCTGGCCAGTATGCATTGTACTACACACGTTTTGGAACTTGAGTACGCATGTGTGTGTATGACATGGGTTGACACTGTGCTGTGGGTGATGCTGTTGTTACTATCTGTCATTGGTTTGCATTACTAAGGTTAACACTGTCCCAGCTGCATAATCCTGTATTAATGCACACTGTTCACCTACTGGGTTGCATGGACTGTGCTACCCCAAACACAACAAATTCTCACTTATACAGTAAAAGTGCATAAGTCTCATGGACCCCTGCCATAAACTAAATATATAATAGAAGGTGTGATGTTATACCAAAAAAGAGTTACATACCAAAAAAGGATAACCTCTCTGGTCAGTATCATTGGGAAAATTCAATCCCTCAATAAAAATACAAGGCAAGCTTCAAAATACAAAATGGCAATGATTCCAAAGACAACACTAAAGCTTTCTTTCCTGTTGTTCATAATCTGCAGGGGAAGTCTCACATTGGGTCACAGTTAATGTAAATGGTCACAAAGTACACTTATCTGACTGACATTACAAATTCCTTGTCAGACAGTTTGAATGCGGATTTCACCACCCTGTCTATATACAAGGGCCACATTTCCAGACCTGCAGAACGTAATACCTGATGATTCACAGCACTCTAGTTAAAACATCTCTTTAACAAGGTCCACACCACAGTGGCAATGGTACTGGACAGTGTCCCTGGCTGTGTCATACACAAGATGACATATGAAGTCACCACTCACCTAAACGCTCTGTCCAGATGGAGCCTCTATACAGGTTACATACATGTGGAATGATGTAAGGTAATGGTGTTCACAGTCCACAAGGGTTGAGCTACAACGTCTTCTTCTCCTTTTGGATGCTCCCATTATGGGTTGCCACAGTACATCATCTGTTTCCATGTCTTCCTGCCCACTGCATCTTGCACTGTCACACCATCCACTTGCATGTCCTCTCTCACTACAGCCATAAACCTCATCTTAGGCATTCCTCTTTTCCTGTTACCTGGCGGCTTCATCCTTAGCATCTATTTCACAATATACCCTGCATCCATCCTCAGCACATGTACAAACCAACTTACTCCTGCCTATCTGGTATGGTCTACTAATATTCAAACCTGGCCTGACCCTCTAATATACTTATTCTTAAACCTGTCCACCCTCGTCACACCCAGTGCAAATGTTAACATAAATTGATGAAGGGTAAAACTACAAATGGTCCTGGAAACTCTCACCCTATAAGCCAGACCAATGTTTATCTGGAAGGCTATAGAGCACAGCATTATGGAACTCATTAACAGAGACATTATGAACCTGCAAGCACTGCACCATACCCACTTAGGTTCTCTAAAGGCCAGATCATGGGTCCTACACCTAGTAGACTTCAAGCCAGTCAACAAGCCTATAGGTGAGGGAGGGGAGGTCAACACAGCCAAGCTATAGCTCACCAGCAAATCATACCCATCCCACATACTGGTATTAGATATAACCTCAACAGATTGACCATAAATGATTGTTAAATAATGGCTTGACAAATGACACACAGATGTAGGACACACAGTAACATTTGCAGCCTCCATGTACTATTCTATGCCAGTAACAAGTGGTATTCACCTACACTCAGTACTGAGAACACTCCTGTTTTGCATACAGCTTTCTTAGGTACAAGCAAACACAGTAGGGATATGTCTGACCGCATTTGATGAAAATGCATACTGTGGGCTATACTTTATTCTCCAGATGACACACACATCCTCCAAAAGGGTATCATACAGATAGATACCTGGTGTCAAACTCATGCTGTAAAGCTATAAGCCTAAGAAAGAATAGTTATCCACTTTTAGAAAACAAAGTATCCCCAGAGTACCACATAGATAGTAGCCCCCAAAATATGTAACAGGTACTAATGTATACATAGAGCCATGTGTTAAGTCATCTCTCCTTTGATAAACACATTACAAAAGGGTTTTGGAAATCCCTCTGTGCAGCACATAAGCAATAAAGTGGTTTGCATGCAGATCCACAGAGGTTGTTGCAAACCTATTATGATTAGTCATCTTTGCCAGACTTTGCTTGCTTTGAAGCAGGTTTCAAATATACCTCAAGCATAAACCCTCACTCACACTCTTCAATAGAAACCGTGATGAGTGGATGTGAAACGGAAGCCATAGCCCAGGGATCACTGCAGTGGCTAAGCTTGTCACAAGCATACAGTAGTGACCTAAGGTCTGGAAAGCACCAGCACGCTCTGGCAAAGATAACACATGTGTTCATGGAGAAAGCAGAGTACCCACCTATGAAATATTTGAGGTCACATGTATGTATATGGATTTGCCCCACAGCTACCTTACATGTGTAATGCACATACAGTTGTCATTGTGATATGTCATACACTATAATAATCAAAACCCACTCTACATTGGCCAACGGTGTCACACATCTGGTGCACAGACACACAGTCAGCAAGTGCAAGATTCAAACTTTTTCTTAACTACATTATGATACTATAGCAGTATGCATTTACATGATGCGCTATACACACTACTGGGATTTCACCTTTCCACAGGTATATTTGTAGGATGGTGACATCATCGGACTTGACAAAGATGAGTATACCACTTTTAAGGTGTTTGAGTAGTCTCCAAAAAGGCTGCTTTCCCCCAGGGAAACACACACAGTTGGCAAGTACAGGATTCAAACCCTTACCTAACTACATTATGATACTACAGCAGTATGCATTTACGTGACACGCTATATACATTACTAGGATTTCACCTTTCCACAGGTATATTTGTAGGATGGTGACATCATTCGACTTGAAAAAGATATGTATACCACTTCTAAGATGTTTCAGCAGTCTCCAAAAAGGTAGCTCCTTCCCAGGGAGACACACACACACACACACACACACACACACACACACACACACACACACACACACACACAGTTGGCAAGTGCGGTGTTCTTAATCCAAACTAAGTACGTCTTTACACTTCATCAAGCAATATGGAGTTACAGGGTGCAATACAGACATTACTTGATGACAGTTTGCACAAAGGTTTATTTTCACATTTGCTAACCTCAGCAGGCTTATCATACTAGGTGTATTGTGAGTGCATTGTATGCATAGGCCATGACCATATCATATATGGGTTGATGCACCACATGCTGGCACACACAGGGTCAAACCATGAGTAGCATCTTACTTTCACCTACATGATACTGCAATACAACAGAAAGATGATAAACTTCAACAATTGGCTGAGCTTCTGGTGTCATTCAAAGGGGATCCAGTCTCTGTCTGCCTGTGATAACATGATAGACAAGCCTTGTTGCTTCACTATGGATGGTTTGCACCTGTTGCCCCTATGTTCCTGAATACTGGCCAAGGCTTGTGCTGTCCCCATATTACCTTTTTTTAGGCAAGGCTCAAAGGTTCATATGTAGGTACTAGTTTATTGGCCCTGGGGCCTATACAAGGCCAGCCAAAAAGGTACCCTGCCTTTTGTCACCCAAGAAATTTATTTTCCTGTGCCACTGTCATGCAGAGACACAGAAGTGATCCCCAGGGTGAATTTCCTATTTCCCATCCAATAATCAATATTTTCCTTGAAGAGTGCTAATGAGGAGCTTTGTTTGATATAGATAGGTAGTTTATTCTGGAGTATGTGAAGTTTGTGGGACAGGAATCTATCCCTCCGGCATGTTCTGTTTATTGTGGTGACAAGGCTTAGGTCACTAGAGCGTGTAGGTTCATAGGTTCATAGGTAGGTACTAGACTATCTGCCCAAGGGCATTCATAAGCCTAGCCTGAATGTGTTGGCTTTTGCCTCCCTTTTAAATTAGTTATCTGGGCCTCTGTCTAGCAGGGCCACTGAGGTGATCCCAGGGGTAAATTTACAATTTCCCATTCAATCATCAAGATTCCTCTTGAAAAGAGTCTGCAAGGGGCTCTGCCTAACATCAGCTGGGATTCTATTCTAGAGTGAGGGAAGTCTCGGGGACAGGAATCTATCCCTCCAACACATCCTGTTTATTGCTTTGCTGAAGTTTAATTCACTGGAGTGTGTGGCTCTAAGAGATTTGTTTTTCTTGAGGTGGAGCATGTCCATTAATTCCCGGTTGGACATGGCCTTCTACATCAGGCATAGATCACCTCTGAGCAGGCAGTAAGCAACTGAGTAGAGCTGGAGTTTCTCTAGTCAAGCTGCATAGGGCATTTCTTTGAGGCCCATGATCCTCTTGGTGAAATACTTCTGTGGTCTTACCAGTTGTTGCATGTGCCAATTAAGGTACATACCAAATGGGGCATTGTACTCTATTATGGGGCCTAATGAGTGATGAGTAGAGGGGCACAATGACCTCTATTGATCTAGAAGTGAACCCTTTCATGATTAGGTGGGCTACATAGAAGGAATAACTAACCACTTTGCCAATGTTATTATCAAAGGAGAGGTTACTATGTACCTGGGTCCCCAAGTCCCTAATTATATTTTCTGTAGCTAGTGAATTACCACCTATGTGGTAATTTGTGGGCACTTTGTTTTTTCCAAAGGGGATGACTATGCATTTTTTGCCATTCAGCTTGAGGCCAAGTATCTGTCTCTGTAAGACCCTTCCGGAGGATGTCTGTGTCAGCCAGAGAGTCGATTATGACCCCCAGTTTACAGTCATCTGGGAACTAAGTCAGCCATAGTCCTCCCATGCTTGCCTGTACCTCAGAGAAGTATATACTGAACAGGAGGGGTCCCAGGACCGAGACCTGTGGGATGCCACTTGTGACTGGTTTAAAGTTGGACATGGCATCTGCAACTCTGACCATGTATGTTCTATCTGTGAGGCAGTTGGCCACCCATCTCGTGACACAGGGGTTAATGTTCAAGCTGGTAAGCTTGTTTATGATACTAGAGTGGGGAATGGTGTCAAAGGTCTTAGTGAGGTCCATGTAGGCTGTGTGGACTACCTTCCTTTCATCTATGGCCTTGGTAATTGTTTCAAAGAAGTCAACTAGGTTTAGGAGGCAGGGTCTGCCATTAACAAAGCCAAATTGGGTAGGGTCCAGTATCTGGAGGTTCCCAAAGTCCCTGTTTATGAGTTCCATGATAATTCGCTCCATAGCTTTGCAGACCAGGCTGGTCAGGCTTATAGGGCGATAGTTCCCAGGTTCTGTTGTGGCACCACCTTTGTGGAGTGGGATGTTGCTGTATGCCATTCTTTGGGTACATAGCCTGTGGTAAGGTTGAATTGGAACAGTGAATGTAGGTGAGGGTTTAGTTCCTTTTGGAGCTCGTGTAAGACGCAGCCTGGGACACCATCCAGTCCCATTGATGCTGTGTTCTTAGCTTTGGAGAGGGCAGTTTTTACCTGCATGTCCGTGAAGTCTGGGGCTCTGCATTCTTCTGGGATGGACACGGGCCCTTTTGGGGGTGGGGGGTGAAGTTTGCACTGAACTTGTCCACCAGGATGTTGGCAATGTCAGTTGGTTCAGTGTTTTTTTTGCCATTTTGCAGTAGCTGAAAGCATATCCGACAGTTGCCACCTAAATGTTTGATATAGGTAAAGAAGGCTTTGTGGTTATCTTTAGATTCCTTGGCAATTTTTCTTTAGAAACTGGACTTGTATTATTTTATGAGTGATCGTAGTTTCTTGCTAATAATGATCAGTGATGCCTTTCCTTTTTGGATTTTTGCTCTATCATGTGTTAGTTTCCTCCTTCTGTTGTATAGCTTTTTTATGGTCAAGGACCACCAGATTGGTTTCTTCTTTTTGGAGGAGTGAGTCTTGGTTTTTATTGGGATGGCTCGATCCATGCATCCCTGTTGATGCTCATAGAATGCACTTGTAAAGGATTCTGCAGATTGGATAGCATTATCCTGTAGCAAGGGGGTTTTGAAACTTTCCACTTCGGTCTTGAGAAGTGTGAAGTTTGCTTTTGAAAAGTTTTTCACAGTGGTTTGTTGACTGGGGGGGGGGGGGGGTTGGGATGTGGATGTCCAGTGTGATTACTTCATGATCTGATATTACCAGCGAGGGGTTTACCTCTGGTGTGGAACACTGATCCCCCATGTTGGTGATGATCAGGTCCAGTATGTTGTCACCTCTAGTGGACATGGTGACCGGCTGTTCCAGGCCATTTGAGTTTATAAACTCTAGGAAACTTTGGGCAAAGGACTTTGTACTTGATTAATTCTCCCAGTCATTGTTTGGGTAGCTGAAATCTCCCCATATTATGGTGTTTGGTAGGACCTTTATATTTCCCAGTGTTCTCAGCAATACTGAGTGAGGGTCATGAGACAAGGTATGTGATCCGTCGCAGACTACGATCTGATAAGCAGCTTTGCCCAATGTTAGTTGCACTTGCATGGTCTCGAAGGCCTCGTGCTGTGCCACTAACCTGGTGGTGTGGGTATCCTTTATGAAAATGGATACACCCCTTCCTTTTGTATTTCAGTCTGGGTTTTGGGGCCGATGCTTGGAGGGATTGGGATTTGTTTAAGTGGAGCATGTCCAACAGCTCTGTGTTTGACATAGCTTTATATGTTAGGCAGAGATCACTTTTGAGTAGGCGATATGCGACAGAATAAAGCTGTAGTGTTTTGAGATGGTCTGTGTATAGCATGTATTTGAGACTGCTAATCCTCTTTGTGAGGTATTTCTGCAGGCTTTCCAGTTGTTGTAGATGTCTTGTGAGGTACATAGCAAAATGGGCATTGTACGCTATAATGGATCTAATGAGTGATGAGTAGAGGGGAACAATGACCTCCTTTATTCTGCATGAGGCATATTTTTTGATGAGGTGTGCCACATAGAAAGATTTCCTAACTACTGTGGTGATGTGATTATCAAAGGAGAGTCTACTTTCCACCTGTGTCCCAGGGTATCCTATCACACTTTCGGTGTTAAGTATACTACCACCTATGTTGTAGTTCATGGGTACAGTGTTTTTACCAAAGGGGATGACAATGCATTTTGGCATTGAGCTTGAGGCCATGGCTTTGACACCAGGCATCTGTCTCAGTGAGGCCCTTTTGTAGGATGTCCACATCATTAGTAGTCTCTATTATGGCTCCTAGTCTGCAATCATCTGAGAACTTCATTAGCCGGACACCTTCCATGTTAACCTGTACTTCAGGGAAGTAGATACCAAACAGGACAGGACCCAGGACTGAACCCTGTGGTACTCCACTTGTCACTGGTCTGAAGTCGGATTTGGAGTCTGCTACTTTCACAGTGTGGGTTGTATCAGTGAGCCAGTTGGCAACCCATCTTGTGACATAGGGATTTCTACCTAGTTTAGTGGGTTTATCCATAATTCCAGAGTTGGGGATGGAGTTGAAAGCTGTGGCAAGATCTAGATAGGCTGTGTGAACCACTTTTTCCTTGTCTGTGGCTTTGGTGACTGCTTCAAAGAAGTCTATCAGGTTTAGGAGACATGATCTGCCTTTTACAAACCCAAAATAGTTGTGGTCCAGAGTTTGAAGATTACCAATGTCTTTGTTTATAAGTTCCATGATGATACGTTCCATGGCCTTGCAGACCAGGCTCATCAGGCTAATGGGGCACTAGTTCCTGGGGTCCATGGAGGCTCCCCCTTGTGTAGTGGGATAACCATCGCTGTGCACCATTCAGCAGGCACAAAGCCTGAGGTGAGGCTATGGTTGAACATGGTATGTAGGTGTGGTGCCAGTTCATTCTGTAGTTCATGTAGAACACAGCCTGGGATGTAATCTGGTCCCATGGATGCTGTGTTCCTGGCTTTGGAGAGTGGTTTTTACCTGTGCAGCCATAATGACAGCAACTTTGCATTCTTCCGATATAGAGATGTGCTCTTTCATGGGTGAGAGGGGGGTAAAGTTAGCACTGATCCTATCTGCCAGGCTGTTGGCAATATCAGTTGGGTCTGTATATTTAGTGCCATTGTGCTGTAACTCAGAGCAGATTTGAGTGTTGCCATTGAGATTCTTGACATAACTATAGAATGCTTTGTGGTTGTCTTTAGAATCAGTGTCAACTTTGTTTTCATAACTAGTTTTGGAGGATTTTATCAGGGATCGCAGCTTCTTCCTGAGGCTGATCAGGGACCTCCTCCACTCATGGAATTTTACCCTCTTTTGCAACAGTTTCTTCCTTCTGTTGTGCAGTTTGTTTATGGCAGGGGACCACCAGATTTGCTTCCTTTTCTTGGAGGATAGCGTCTTGGTTCTGTTTGGGATACATGATGCATACACTCATGTAAGTGCTTATAAAGTGCAATTGTGAAGGATTCAGTAGTCGTAACAGTATTGTCCATCTGCATGGGTGTCCTGAAGTTCAGCACTTCTGTCTTAAGAAGCATGAAGTTGGCTTTGGAGACATTTTTAACATGGTTTCCTTAATGGGGGGTGGGTCCAGAATGTGGATATGTAGGGTAATTAGCTTATGGTCAGATGGGACCAATGAGGCGTTGACTTCAGGTGTGGAACACCGGTCACTCAGGACAAACCAAACCACATAACCAACACAAATAACCACAAAGTTAGCTAAATGCTACTCATTGCCAGAATTCTCAGCCACCAGATGCACACACTCAAGGCACATCTCAGTTTGGAGAAGACTGATATCTGTGCTGTAACAGAAACCTAGTTCAAGGCTCCAGAGAGCACACCGGCACTACCAGGATACTACTCATTCCATACATTCCAGCATCAGAACCTGGATCATAGCACATAGGGTGGGGATGTATCCATATTCATCAAAGATACCTACACCTCTCTCTACATGCTCTGTACAGGATATGTACCCATAGAATGCTGCACAGCAACATTCTTCACACTCCACAGGGGTGGGGCCACAAAACCCCTTGGCATTCATGCTCTATGAGCCTGACAAGTCTGCTCTTTAAGGCAATGGAGCCAATCATAATGGAAGTCAACAATAAAGAGATTGTGAACCTTCACACAGTTGAGCACACACAGTTTGGCTTCAGCATATGCAGATCATGCCTCCTGAACTGGGTGGATTTCTTTGAGATCGTTACAAAGGCTGCAGATGATTGAAATGAGCTCAACACAGCCTACCTATACCTCACTACAGCCTTTGACTCCATTCCCCAGTCAGGTATCATAGATGAACTCACCAACCTGGGCATGAATCCAGACATCACAAGATGGATTGCAAACTGGCTCACAGACAGATTGCAAAAATTAAGAGTTGCTGGCTACTTGTCAGACTCTACACCGGTAACAACTGGTGGCCCCCAGGGTTTAGTCCTGGGGTCCCTCCTGTTTGGTATAGACTTCTAAAATGTACATGCCAACACAGGAGGGTTGTGGTTGACTAAGTTTGCTGGGAACTCTGAAGTGTTTGCCATAATAGATTCTCCAGATGACACAAATATTCTCCAGAAGGGACTCTATGAGACAGATATGTAGTGTCATAACCATGGCCTCCAGCTCAATGTGGAGAAATGCACAGTGATCCTCTTTGGTGAAACCAAAGTACACACAAACTACCACATAGGTGTTACCCCTTTAAAACTGACTAGGTAATAAGGGATCTGGGGACACAAGTAGATAGTCATCTTTCTTTGACAACCTTGTTACCAAAGTGATTGGGAAATCCTATGTGGCCCACCTAATCAACAAAGGGTTTGCATCAGGATCCGAAGACGTAATGGTGGCCCTCTACTCTTAAGTCATCAGACCCATCATTGAGTACAATGCATTATTTTGGATGTACTCGACTACGCATATCCAGAAGCTGTAGAGACCACAGAGGTACCTCACCAAGAGGATTACTGGCCTCAAACAGTTGTGTTATGCAACACAACTGGCAAAACTAAATCTATTCTTCGTTGCGTACCACCTACTCAGAGGCACACTCTGCCTAACATACAGAGCCATGTCCAACACATAACTGCTGAGCATGCTCCATCTACAGATAACAAAATTGAATCACCCTACACACTTCAAGGATATGAACCTCATCACAACAATGAATACAACATGCTGGTGGGATAGAGTACCATCCCAGACACTTGCCTTACTGTGGAACAGAGTCCCAATGTACATCAGACAGAGCCACTCACTGACACTCTTCAATACGAGCCTTGATGAGTGGATGGGAAGCAGACAATTCACACCAGCCATCACATTAGCAGCCCCATTAGAAAGAGGCTTAGGGTACTAACTATTAGAATGAGGGCTTGGGAGACTACTCAATGGGGTGACGAAAGCTGCACAACTTGAATAGGCTAACATATGCCTTATTGAAGATAGGTTCATAGGTATGTAGTAGACTATGTGACAGGTACATGTCTACAGATAGTAGATGTGTACTTCATTGTACCGTCATGTTGTACAGCAGGCACATGGACCACATACACTGTAAGGCTTACAGATACTGGTGGCTGTTATGTACACTGGGTGAGATGTGCACCTCATGTCTTTTGTGCCATTGGGATGTGTGCTGGGTGGGACAGTCCTGGATGGCTCCCTGTCATGGTCACCCTCTTACACACATCTCTGCCCATCCATCTTTGGCTTAATATACTGTGTTCCCCCTACATCTATATATATATATATATATATATATATATATATATATATATATATATAGGTAGGTAATAGGCTATCTGCCTGAAGGCATATATTAGTATGGCCAGAGTGTGCAGCTATCACCACCCATGGAGTTAGTTCCCTAGGCTTCTGTGTAGTAGAGATGAAGTGATTCATGGTGTGACAGTTCAGTTTCACATGCACTCATCAAGGCTCCTCTGGAAGAGTGTCAGTGAGGGACTCAGCTTAATGTAGATTGGGAGGGAGCCTGTTCCAAAGAAAGGGAAGTCTATGAGTTATTAATGTATCCCTCCAACATGTTCTATTTATTGTTGTGATGATGATATCCCTAGAGCATGTAGTACAGTGAGCTTGGGGTTACTTCAGATAGCACATGTACATCCGTTCTGCATTGGACATGGACTTGTCTGTTGGGCAGAGATTGCCTGAGTAGACAGTATGCAATAGAGTACAAATTGAGTTAAATTAAGTCTTGTTGCCTGTTTGAGGCCAGTAATGCTTTTTTTCAGGTACGGCAGTGGTCTTTCCAGCTGCTTAAGGTGCCTAGTCAGATTCATCACAAGTGTGTTGTGGTACTCTATGATGGGTCTGATTACTGATGAGTAGAGGGAACCTAATTTGACCTACATGCAAAGACCTTGGCAGATTATGGGAAAATATAGCATGATTTTCTAACCACTCAGTGAATGTGTTTATGGAAGTAGTGATGACTATCCACATGTGTCCATAGATCCCTTATTATTACCTCCATATTTAGGATGATGGCACCTATGTGGTATATGTATGACTGTAGCTCGAGCCCATAAGTTTGACACCACATCTGTCTGACTGAGACCCTTTTTAAGGATGTCTCTGTTGTCCCAAACATCAATTTTGACAACCTTTTTGCAGTCATCCACAAACCTTGCTAAACATAGCCCTCGTGTTTGACTGTATTTCTGAAAAGTATACACCAGACAGGAAGGGTCCCAGCACTGATCCATGGGGGACAGCAGTTGTTACCAGCTTGAACAGGAGAACACAGTTCTTACCTTGTGGGATCTATCTGTGCCCCCAGTTGGCAATCCATCAGATGACATACATGTTTATGCACAGGTTGTTGATTTTGTGGATACGACATGTGTGTTGGATGTTGGAAAAGGGCTTTTCAAGGTCTATGTAGGCCATGTGTAGCTCATTTCATTGATGCATGTCCTGGGTAACTGCCTTGAAAAATGTCTAGCAGGTTTAGGAACCATGATCTGCCCCTGCCAAACCAAAATGGGTAGTGTTGGGTGTTTGTAGGCTCTCAATAGCTCTGTTTATGAGTTCCATAATGATGGATTCCATGGCCTTGCACATCAGGCTTATTAGGCTTATAGGACAATAGTTCCCATGGTATGTTGAACACCAACACTCGTGGAGTGTGCCAAACGTTGCTGTAAGCCATTCAACAGTTTCATATCCTGTACAGACGGTGGGTCTCAACAGACTGTTCAGGTGCAGGGTCTGTTTGTTTTGAAGTTCACATATGACACAGCCAGGGAAACCATGTTATCCCATACAGGCCGTGTTTGTAGGTTTGGAAAGAGCTATTTAACCATTGTATATGTGATTTCTGGATTTTCACACTCTCCAGGTATGATAATGGGCCCTTTTGTCAGTGAGAAGGGGGTAAATATGTATGAACCTGTCTGACAAGATGTTGGCAATGTCAGTCATGTACATGTATTCATTTACAGTTTGCACTGACTCAGAACATATATGAGTTTACATTGATATTTATGACATAGCGAAAGAAAGCTTCATGGTTCTCTATGAACTCTTTGACCATGGCCTGAATAATGTTAGGATTGCTCATTGTTTCTTGATGATACTGATTGGAGAATTATTGATCTTCTTTGGTTTTTCACTTTCTTTGAACAACTTAAGTACTTGGAGTACATAGTTTGATTATGACAGATGTCCAATATATTATATGGGTCTGTTTTCATATCAGTGTATGCAGAAGGCAGGATTGATGAATAGTGACAAGTGCCTGGAGTAAGAACTGCAACTGCCAGATATGTGTGGCCCACTGCTGTACTCAGACATGGCCTAAGTGGGTGAGCATGCCCAGTATAACCTTTCAGTATGTTGCTGACTGAAATTTGCTAAATTTGTTTAAGTGTGCGAGCATGCCCAGTATGAGCATATATACTATATGTGTATGAAAATCAAGTTGGTTTTTACTTCAGGGCTCACCTTTGTGTTGTACATTGACAGGAAGGACAGTGTGCCTGCAGGGTTTCCATGAGTCATTGTACATACAGTGGGGGCAGCTATTATTTGTACATTTCTACCTGGGGGGGGCACACCTGATTGTTACCGTGGGTATACATAGGATGAAGGGTTCACCTGACACTTATACACATTTGCTAGGCCTGCACTGCTATGTCAGGTACTCCATTTCAGTCTGTACTGTTGCCTATCATACTGGCTTGAGGCATACCACTGCACTACAGACCTTAGCTTCCAATTACACGCATATTAGTTTGTGACTTCATAGCCTACCCAACCCCACATCACACTGCCAAGCCTGCTATCTGTCTGCATAGGCCTGGGGGAGGTTACTCATATGTCTCTTCAGAGGGCATGATACAACATTTGTTTGTGTTTGTCTACATTTGTCCTGCTGGCTGTGACTGTTAGGTATGTGACCCCCCCCCCCCAACTCATTTGTCTGAATGAGTTAAGTTGTGTCTGTGCCAGTGAAATATTGTCATGGCTTAGTGGTTCAGTACTGTGACTATAGTGCACAGTATCCTGAGTTCGAGCCCTGTCACTGCTTTTTATTTTCCTGCTGGGCAGACCAGACTGCTTAAGGAACAGTTAAGCAGGTATGAGCATGTTTACCCGACTTTGCTCAACTTTGCCCAACATTGCTCAACGTTGCCCGACATTGTGCTGGTGCGCAGCTACGCGCAATTGAATTTAAATATACTGAATACTGGTAAATTGCGCTTAGCAGTGCTTTATATTGCTTAAAATAGGGCACTCATGCCTCAGGTGGTGCTGCAGTGCTGCCTATGTCGGATGCACATAGTACACTCCCTCTACATGTTTGAAAACAGGTAGTGTCAAGTTAGGCATCGTTTTACTGTATGTGTGAGTCAGAGAGAGAGGTGTCATTTCCAGAGTTCCTACTGAGTCAGTGTATATGCTATGCATTGCCTCTTTGCCAAGGCCAAGGCATACTGGGCATGCCTCCTTCTGCCTACTGGAGCAGGCTCAGGTTGTTCCTCCTCTGAGTCACACTGTGCCTGTGTAGGCCTTGGCAATGGTGGGGGGCTGTTTGGCTCTACCCCATGCTGTTCCTGCTGCAGCTGTTTTCGCAGGATCATATTGTGTAGCATGGCACATACCATGACAATTGGGTACATGTAGTAGGGGAGTACTGCAAGGCTCCACCAGATGTGTCCAGGCAGTGGAAGTGTGACTTGAGCATCCCTAACACACGCTCAATAATGTTTCTTGTTTGTGCATGTGCCTCATTATGGAGTTCTTGTTCGGGTGTGTGTGCATTTCTGATGGGTGTCATCAGCCACGGCTACAGTGCGTATCCAGCATCCCCCACTAGGTGACCGTCAGGGATGTCCCCATTGGCAAATCTCTGGTACAGCTGCGTCAGATGTCAGATGTGAGAATCGTGATAGCTTCCAGGGCAGCCAGCACACACATTCATTATTATGCCCTGGGCATCACACACGAACTGGCAGTTGATGGAGGGGAAACCTTTGCAGTTGATGTAGACCCTACCCCACTCACCGGGTGGTGCTTTGATGTGTATGTGCGTCCAGTCTCTTGCACCAACTACCTCAGGGTATTCTGCTATTTGGTGGAAAAGATGCATATTGCTGGCCAATGCCTCATGGGAATTGGGGAAATATATGTGCTCACCAACATGTGCTGACATGGCATCCAGGAGCTGGTGCAGTACCCTGGATGCTGATGCCTGTGAAATCCCATTCATATTACCAGTTGGTCTCTGGAAGGTACCTGTAGCTAGTATTCTTAGGCCAACACATACCTTGGTATCCACTGGGATGGGTTCCCCTCTGTTGGTTCTGTGTGTGAGGCATGGCTGGCACAGCTCAACAATTTGCTGCAGGTGGTCTCTGTCCACACTATAGCGCTCCACTATTTCCAGCTCATGTAGCCCCGGTATGTTACCCTGGGTCTGTACACTCTTCTCCGTCTCCTCACTGTGGGTTGCTCAGCAGCATTCACAACATCACCACCCTCACCACCTTGCACATGTTGGTTTATGATAGCAAGAGCAGCCCCTAACATTTTGTCTGACTTTAAAGTTTTTAAGCTTTCCCTCTTTGTATACTGCAGTGTTGCAGAGTTCTTTGGAAAAAACAGGGACAAATGCTGTTTGCAGAGTTTAAAGTGCTGGGCTGAGCTAGTCTGCTACCTGTGTAATTGGCTGATTTTGATATATTTCACCCGGCAGCTCTGCTAGTTCTCCTTGGTTTACTTCCTACTACTTCTTTTCCTTACTTTTTCTTTTCTGTTTCCGCCCAGGGCAGCGCCGCGCGAATAAGTGCACACACGTGCACACGAGCGCACACATGTGCACACACTATGTGCACGTTTGCAAGAAATTTCAGATATATTCACGGCGTATGCCTTTGGTTTCTGGTTTTCAAAAAGGAGAACTGTAGATACGCCTCTTGCAATCCTGAGCAACTCAGGTCAAACACAAGACACTGTGCTCCAATAAGCTTACAGCCTTTCCGACACACCCCCTCATGATGTTACCTATATTCTACTCTACTACTCCCCTACTTTTACACTTACACTCTTGGGACATGGCTCACATGCTGGGGAAAATTGGGATTCACTATCCTTATCCTCATTTGCATAGGATTGCCTACTAATGTATGGTTACATCTCTCACACTGAGCTTCCCCCCCCTTAGCAACCACTACTCAGTGGCCATGTTGTCTTCAGCCTGCCATTCACCTGCATGGCAGGATAATCTTTTTAGTGAAAATGGCTAATTCTGGCTCTTTTTAAATTATTTTCTGTTTTTTTTAAGTGTCGCACATTTGCGCGGTGCTGTGCTACACTTAAACATCGGAGATTGGGGGAAAAATGGCCTTATATTTGGACATTGGCATGCTTACTCAACTGTATGCATCCTTTATTTGGATTTTTCATAGCTCCGTTTAGCTATTTGCAGAGCGGTACTTCGTTACCAACGGAGTACATTTCTGCAGATAACACTACTCTTCCACAGACAGGTTAGTGTTTCCTGGATTGCAAATTTACCTCATTTGCATAGCTTTCCGCAGCAAATGAGGTAATTTGCATACCATGATGCTGTCCGTGCAAGAGTAGCTTTAGAAGCTCTCATGCACGCCCCTGCTGGCTGTTGCTGGATCGCTCGGCAGACATATTGGCTGTCTGACATCTAACTGTACTCTACAACTCCATGCAAGCTTTCATAAATCCTGCCCATTATGTTAATGCTTAGGTTTATTGATGATTTTTTTTTTGTTGTGGAGAGGGACTAAGGAAGAGTTAGAAGATTTCCTATTGTACATTAATAACATATGTACTTATTTGAAATTTACACACCATGTTAATAAAAAGAGATTATTTTTCTGGACTTGGTTGTGTGCAAGGACAATAATAGGTTAGCATTTAGAATATTTAAAATAGAGGAGCAGAATAATATGTACCTTCATTTCATTAGTATGCACCCTAAAAAAACTAAAATGAATATAGTAAAAGGACAGCTTTCAAGAATAAGTAGATTAACGAAGAGATAAGTAGATTTTTTGGAAGAACCAAATCTTTTTTGTGAAAAAGTTAAAAAAAGAGGGTACCCGGAATTAGAGGTAAAAAAAACTGTTGGAAGAAGAAATTGGAGTGAGAGAAGACAAAGAAGAAAATAAGGAATGTAGGCCTCCATTTAGATATGGGATGTCTATGGCTATTCAAAATAGTATGGATTTACAAGCTATTAAAATGTTATAAGTAGGAATTGGGGTTTATTTAGAGAAAATAGTGAACTACTTAATAGATTAGGGAGTTACCCCAAGTTTAACCGGAAGAAATCTAGAAATTACAAAAATTATTTTCAAGGCAAACTAAAAAGACCCAAAGAGAATAAACAAAAATGTGGCATGATTAAATGTTACAATTGTAATATGTGTAATTATATATTTACAGATTTTAATGAAGTGGTTATTGGGGAACAATAGTTAAAATACCAGGGTTATACAGTTGTAAGTCCAAAAATGTTGTGTATTTGGAGTTTTTATGTTGAATGCAATTCCTTCTATGTGGGAAGAACTACCCGAGAACTGAATAGAAGGATTTATGACCACAAGTATGCTATTCAATCTGGGGATGATAAGAATGATGGAGTAAACACTATAAAGTGAAAAAGTGTAAGGTTGAGTTCAAATTTATAGTGTTAGAAACACTCTCCAACATATTGAATATTATTAATATTGAGGAAGAGCTGGGCTGGCTTGAATATGTTAGCAAGTACGGATTGATGCCTGCTTTCCACCAGGGCTGAATAATAGAGAATAGTTTGTTATATATCTCAAAAGGAAAGGATTAAAACACTAATATAGTGTTTTTGACTAAGTGTTTGTGTTATCTTAAGTCATTGGTATTTGAATATATGTTTTATTATAGTCATGTGACTTAAAAAGATCATGTGATGTTTTATGCTATTTAAACATTGAATTTGTCTAGTTATTTCAGTCTGAAGATGTCTCTGTAATTTAAGTGAGACGAAAGTGTTAACTGGAGTTTTATTTATACTTGTCTACATTAAACTGGTGCTTTCCTTTTTGGAGTGTGTAATTTTTTTCTTGGTAAAATAAAGACACATGGTAATGAAACGAGACAATGGGACTTTTCCACGTATTTGTTGAAAAGAGAGGAATTTAAGAAATGGGTAGTGGAGATTTTTCAGGAACTATTAGACAGGATAAAATTTTTTTCTGAAAATATACCTAGGGAGTGGGATAAAATTAAGGTTGAGTTTAAAAATTGGGTGGAAATAAAAGAAAGGAAGCTATGGTTAAAAAATAACAAGAATTATTTAGACGGAATGACAAATGTTAAAGTATTGCAGAATATAAGGGGAATATCACAGAACAAGAAGAGGATCAACTGCAAAATGCTAAGCAGAAAATAAGGGTTACCTTGATAATATGCACAAGTTTGGAAAGATTGGTGTTAAGCAACTGTTTCTGATAATAAGAGTAGAGCACAAAAACCTTTAGCACAATGACTCAAGCAACAGAAAGTAGGAAAGGCTGTCACCAAGCTTAGGGTGCATATAACAAGGAGGGTAACAAGACATCCTGTAGAGATATTCGAAATATTTCAGAAATTCTGTAAAAGTCTGTATAAAGCAAAGAAATATGGAAATCAGGAAAAGCTACAAATGGAAATGTTTATGGAAGAATTAAATATGCTAAGGTTAGAGGCACATGAGGCTCAATTACTAATGGTTAGTATAGAAAGAGATGAGATAAAAATTTGTGATGTACAACCAAGCTACATGATGGTCCCTGGGAATACATGGTATTTCTGTGGAAGTTTGAAATCTAGGAGGGAAAAAAACTGATAACGATCTGTGAGGTTTTGTTTAACGGCATTTTAAGAGAAGGAGAAGTGCCACATCCTGGAAGAAACTGGTGGTAGCTGTAATACCTGAAGAGCTAAATATCCATCAGACCCAGCTTCATACAGGCCCATTTTCAATCATGATTATAAAGTATTTGTATCTATAATGGCTAAGACGAAAGTAAAACCAAGATTGATAGATATGGATTGATGTGGTTTTGTGTAGGGGAGACAAACATTTGACAACATTAACAGAACACCAATGATCGAGAAGGAAGCCGAATGTAAGAAAATACCATTGTTGTTGGTGGTTCTTGATTCATAGAAAACATTTGACAGAGTAAGCTGGGACTTTATGAGCAGTGCATTTGCATTTCCTGAAAAAATTATAAGGTTGATTAGGAGAATATATGAGTGATAGAAGGAGAACATTAAAGAGAGTGGGATCTTCTCTGTTAATTTCTGCTTGATTAGAGGAACCAGGTAGGGGTGTCCTCTTCCCCCTTTGTTATTTGCATTATATTTAGAACTGGCAAAGAAAATATGGGACTCAAAAATTAATGGATATAATTGGTATGGTAGTCAAGAAAAACTGTCTCTATTTGCAGATGATATTATTTTATACCTGACAAAACCAAAAAGGAGACATTACAGTATTGTGGAACACTTTCAGACAGTTTCAAATCTTTTTAGAATGCAAAATTAATGAAGGTAAAACAAAGGCAATAGTGGTAAATTTTGCACCCACACACAAATTTGTTCAGCAATATCTGTATTTATGGAGGCATGATAAAATGAAGTATTTAGGAGTATGGATTAAAAATGATTTTGATGTAGCAGCTAAGGATATGTGGAAAGAGGCTAAACAAAAGATAATACAAAAACTGAGAAAACTGAAACTTTGTTATATGGATATAGATAGTAAGATACAAACAGTCAAATGTTTTTAGTCCCTTTAGTCTTATACACAGGTCAGCATTTTTTTATCAGTCAGAGGAGAAGAAGTTGTGAATAGCAATTAATAAAGAGCTGAAGGAATTTACCTGGAAGAGGAAGATGGCAACAGTCAAGTGGGATAAGCTGATTCTTCCAGTAGAACAGAGCGGATTGGGATTACCCAATTTGAAGGGGTATTTCAGAGCTACACAGTTAAGGCTCCAATACATATCATAAGCAGAAAACTATAATTCAAAGTGGAAAGAGATGATGTTGAAACAAGGGGAGAAGCTCAAGAAACAAAAAGAAACTGGGATTTAGGATACAGACCTTTAAGGAGAATAGCAATAATCATACTAAATATTATATCCATAACATAGCAGAAAGTATTCTAAGAACTAAGCCAACATGGGAATAGAGAATGGAGATTCTTCCAATAGAGATGACTACAACAAGGGATGTAGACAATAGGCAAGAGGGGGTTGCAACTTATTGGAGAAAACTGGCAAAGGAGCTAAGGTATTGGGAGCATATAATAATAGAGAGAGAAAGGTAATAGAATTGGAAGAGGCCATGAATTTATTTGGACTGCAGGTTAGAAATTGCCTTCCCTATCAAGAATTGATATCAGAGTATAGACAAAGGAAAACAAAAGACCAGCACTGGTAGAGTTTCAGTGGAATCTAGAACAGAAGCTGCCATTAAAAAAGGAATAATTAGTAGAGCATAAAAATATTACATGCTAACTATAAGAATCAATCAGAGGAGGTTAGAAAGGATGGGAAGAGAGACTGGATAAGGAATTCACAAAGAAACAATGGGAGGATATATGTATGTCTTCCAAATATGCAGCAAAATCTAGAAGATTTAGGATTTTTGCTTGAAACTACTACATTGATGTTTTTATATCCCAGGTAGACTCCTGAGAATTTGCCCTCAGGTAGACAACAAATGTTGGAGGTTTGATGAGGAAGAAAGAGGTATTTAGAAACATATTTTCTGGGAGTGTGGTATTTTGGCAGACTTTAAGGATTCCCTGCAGGGTGCACTGTCAGAGATGCTGGGTGGGTAGATTGGTGTAATGAGAGAGATGATTTTTCTCAGCTATGATACAAGATCAGAATTGCCTAAACATGGCAAGACCTTGCTGTGTCTAATTATGGTGGCTGCTAAAAAAGCAATTACAAGAAAATGGAAATCAAAATCTGAACCAACTATATTGGAAGTAGTGAATATAGTAACAGAGACAAAACAACTGCAACTGAGATCGAAATTGCAGGAGCAAACCCCATAGGAAAAAATGGGAATTGTGGGAATGGGAACAATACATACAGGTGAGGAATGAGGTTTTAAAGAAGGAAGAACTTAAATGTGCTGTGTAATGTTTTACTGAAAATGGTTGGGTAGATTAGAAAGGTTCCCTATTACGAGAGCGAAAGTCCGTTTAAGCGAATCTGTAAACGTCTACACGTATTGCATGAAATGGCATTACAGAGAACATCCAAAACCACAAATTTGGAAATGTTGAATTACCATGATTGGCCAGTCTGTGGTATAGCTCCATAAGGTAAGTGTATGATAGTTACGGACCTTAGGGTTAGGGTGCGGGTTAGGGTAAATGCATAGATAGTTAATGTATGTAAGATTTAGTGTAGGGTTAGGAGTAGGGTTTTGGTAAATGTATGTATGTGGATTATTTATTTTGTTTGTGTATATTTTCGTAGGGGAAGTGTGTGGTAGTTACGGACTTTAAGGTTAGGGAAGGGTTAAGGATAGTGCATAGATAGTTGTGTATGTGGGGTTTAGTGTAGGGTTAGTAGTAGGGTTTTGGTGCTTTACTTTAGGCTTAGAAGTAGGGTTTGGTTAGTGTATGTTTGTGTTTTTTTATTTTATTTGGGTAGGTAGTATGTAGCGGGTGGTGGGGTTGGCCAACTATGACAGTTCGAGATTTTAAATTTTGCGATTTACTGCGTTTGGTATTCTCGCAGTTCACGCAATTCATGTTGGTGTTTCAGTATTCACTCAAAAGGGGTTTTTCTTTGATAATATAGACCCAATTAGAAATGAGATATAAGGTTTACAACTGGGAGTGTGTCAATATGGTTTGTGATGTAAAATGCTTGCAGCTAGGATTGTGTCGGTGTGGTTTGTTTTCATTTATATAAACGTATGATTACTTATGTTGTAAGTGATGGTTTAATAAAAATGTTTCTTGTTTAAAAAAGGGGCAAGAATTGAATATTTTTGTAATGCTGCTTAGATTATATGATATATAGCAATACATGTGAAGTAAAATGTCTGCTAATGTTAATTTAATACAATTTGATTACTTTTCTATGAATGTAAATTTGCCTGTGTGCCGTGTCACAAGTGATGATTCAATAAAGGTGTTTAAAAAAAATGTAAAAAAAAAAGATCAGCTGGTAAAACTTGTGATGTATATTTTCAACTTAATCCAATGCTGATAAATTGAAAATTAGGGTTGTTTTCATTAAAACCTTTTTTCTCCGTATTCATATCTGAAACATTCTTGACTAGTTTGCAATATTGTTATGCAATGCTAACTTTGTAGATAATATAACATAATGCACATGTGGCATAGAATGAACAGAATAATAACACCAGCAATGTGTTAACTTTTTAAGTCTTACTCTCCTTCTGAAAAAAAGCTGTGCTGATATGACTCATTGTTCTTGGTATATGAATGCCTGTTTGTGTTTTATATAATCCAGTGTACATCCTTTTGATGCAAAGAATGAAGAAAGTGAACCGCCTTGAAATTTTAAATCATTACTATATTCTGTTAGGCTTGACAATCATGAAATGTCTCTAGATTCATTTTGTTTAATGTACAGACTTGCTTCTGTAATTTACACATACACCAGATTCTACTTTAATGACCATTTCCCTAAAAGTTGGTAGTATAAACAGATGTGGTCAAAATTTAAAGAAGAATGCAGACAATCTAAATTAAAATAAAAAAAAAGCGTATTAGAAAGAGTTGCCTTACAAAAAGCGTGACTCGTAACATTTGTTTATACCTAAAAATTACACTTTATTCATCTCCTTTATATGTATTGTTATAAAAATTATATTAATGTATTTCTCACTGTTTGCCATATTCCTTTTTTATCTCCATTCATGTTTTGCATCCCAGTTACTTATTTATTTAAATAATAGGCTGCAGTAAAGAGGTACATTAAACTCACTGCCACATATCTGACCCCACAGTCTGAATCCTTGTTACTTCAGAAGGCAGGACAGTTTGAATGACATCTAATCCATTTTTGTCCTTCTGGAATGGGATGAGGTATGTTATGTTGCATCCTGATTAGCTAAGTTTTGACTGGCTTTGTTAACCTTGTCTGAGGGGCAGAGCAGATGATGAAGCACTTAATCTTCTCTCGTTGCCTGCTATTCTTTGTATCTTGTAATTGGGTTGTAATCAGAGAATGACAGGGGAATCAGGCAGTTCAAGGTTCTTGTCTCTACTGCTTATTTTCACTAAGGCAGCGGAATGCCTGCCTACAATAGTCTATTATCTGCTGACACACAGTGCTAACAATAAATATTATATCTTTCTGGCCTATTAGTTCCATGCACATTAGAGAGGAAACAGTTCAGTATATAAAGACTCAAAGCCAGCAGCCTCACAGCCTTAATAAAAAAAAAGATGTAATGCTGAATTCTGACATCTACAAAGCAAGTTTAGCAAAGTTTGCAAAGGCAGCATTTTGATTCAGTGATTAAGATCACTGTGGTTCAGTCCCGAACCTGCGATTACCATCTGTGTGGAAAGTGCATGTCCTCTTAATATACCTCTCAGCTTTTTTGTTCAAGAATTCTGAACAAAGCAAAAAATATTGGGGGCACAAAGGCCTAATATCAGGAACAATTTTAAAATATTACTCTAATTCACTTAAAAAGTGGTTCACTAACAAATGCACAAGTCTCAGGCAATTGAAATCACTGTCTCAATGCCAGGGATTCAAGCACATTGTAGTTTGTCTGGGCTGCTGTTCAACCGTGACCTTTAACTTGAGTTTGGGCAAGCAGCTGTAGGGAAGGAGCAGGAGGGAACCTTTAGGCTTTAGAAACAGTAGGGAACTTTAGGGTCAGGGCGTGGGGTTGGGTTATAGGGTTAGGGAGTAGGAAGACAGTTTTAAATAATTTAGAGAGTGGAAGAGGAGTTGTAGGTATAGGGAGGTGGAAGGGAGTTTTAAGGTTAGGGAGTGATCAGAAAAATTAAGTTTAGGAAGGTAGGTAGAGTTTTTTGGTTTAGGGAGTGATCAAGAAATTTTGGATTTGGCTTATGGAGGGGGGAGTGGAGGCTTAAGGTAAGGAAGTAAGGAGTTGAATTGGTATGCAGGAGGGAGTTTTAGGATTAATGTTTCTGGTAGGGCTTTGCAAATACCCTTATATTCACTGGTGCAGTATTTGTAAAGTATGGTATTCCCTGCCTTGGAAGTCTGACATCCAGCCAGTCTACCAAAGCCTACTGTTGCTTTAAAGTATGCCAGATGTCACCCAAATGCTCCTCACATAGCGTAGGGCATAAATGCGACATTTAGGCATACCCTCCTCAGAACTTCTTTGCCACCAGTCTGATGGCATCGTCTAACCATCAGTCTGTTCACCTACATCCATTTTCTACTAGTTTTGAATTCCTTTTCATTTTTCAGTGAACGCCTATACTTGTTTACTGAAGTCCAAGCAGTTGCAGATAAGTACCTCATTGGTGTTTTATTTTCTCTTGTCTTTTCTGTGCTCTTTGGGGTTAATGTTATCCAGGAAGGGTAAATCCCAATGTGGGAGACAGATTCCCCATAAAGACCACCATGGTGTGTCTTTTTTACCTAGGAGCTTCTCACGACCTTACATCTTTTTCGATTTGTCAGGTGTTTGTCCTTAAAACCCTTCATAGTAGGCTTTCTTCCTTTTCCTTGAATCTTGAGAAAGTACAGTTGTGTAAAATCTTTAAAATAACAATACATGCCCTCGCCTTCACTGCTGCAGTATTTATAACATATGGGATTCCCTGCTGTAGAAGCCTGACTTATGGCCAGTCTACCATTGCCTACTGTTGCTTTAAGGTACGCTGCACATCACCCAGACACTCCTCACATAGCATAGGGCATAAAGGTTACATTCAGATATACCATCCTCAGAACTGTTTGCCCCAGAAGAAACACCATTTCAAGGAAACCAAAGGGGAAAACCTGCACATTCAGGAAGGAAAAGGACTAGTGGGGTGGAGGGAGGGAGTGAGTGAATACTGCAGCAGTGAAGACAAGGGCATAAAGATTTTACACAACTGTACTATGTCCTTACATTCACTGCTGCAGTATTCATAACATATGGGAGAGTGCCAAAACTCAAGAGGAGACTTGGGAGAAGGAAGAAGCAGAAGAGTCCTTTAAAAAGCCACGAAGAATGGCTCTAACAAAACCAGCCCTAGCTCTAGAAATAACCTCCAAAGTATAGTGCTTGGTAAAATTATTCAAAGAAGTCCGGGTAGCTGCTTCAAGAATATAATTAGTATGTAAGCCCTTGAAAAAAAAAACACCAGAAGAAGCCACAACTTTAGTAGAATGATCCTTTACAGAAGAAGGAAGGCTCTTGGCATGAAAACTGAAACAAAAAGAAATAGCCTTTGAAATCCAAGAATAAATAGTTTGCTTGGGTACAGCTAATCCTAAAGACATGGGATGAAAAAAAAAAAAAAAACAAGTGAACAGATTTTCTAATAGCCTTAGTTTTATCCAAATAAAATCTGAGTTATCTCGGCAAATCCAAAGTATGCAGCACCCTCCCGCTGTCAGATTGCAGAGAGGAGAAAAAAACAGTTAAATTAATAGGTTGATTAAGTGACAATTCATTAACAACATTAGGCCTAAAAGAAGGATTAGTACACAAGGACACCCTGTCCTCATGAAATATTAAAAATGGAGGGCATGCCATAAGGGCTTGCAACTCAAACACCCGTCTGGCAGAAACAAGAGCTAACAAAAGAATAGTCGTCCAAGAACAGTGTTGCAAAGAAGCTGAAGCAGCAGATGCAAAAGGAGCCTGAGTCAATTTCTCCAAAACAAAATTAAGATCTCAGGGATGAGGAACAGGCTTCCTGTGAGCTCTAATATTAAGGACACTTTTAAGAAATTGTTTAGCCTCAAATATAGAAGATAAGGAGGAGTTAAAGGCAGACAAGCAGAGATAGCTGATAAGTGGGCCTTAGTAAAAGAATAGGCCAAACCAGTATTGAGCACTTCACACAAATAAGAGAGACCCAAAGGAACATCCACAGTAAGTGGGTCCAGGTTGCAAGAGAGACACTAAATAAAAAACTTCTTCCATTTGGATAAGTAGGATTTCTAAGTAGTAGGTTTCCTGGCCTCCTGCAGCACCTTCAGCATGTCTTCAGAAAAAAGTGTCTACGAGGAATCAAAAGCCTATCACCAACAGTGTCAGATGAAGTGTGGACAAGTGGAAGTAGACTAGAGATCCCTTGTCTTGTGTAATTAGATCCACCCTCTGAGGTAACGTGAATATTTCCCTTGGCTAGATGCAGAAGAAGAGGGAACCAGTGCTGTTGTGGCTGAAAGGAAGTCATCAACAAGATTTTGGGAGCATCCTGTTGAATCTTGAACAGGATTTTTGGAATGAGAGGAAGGGGAGGGAATGTGTAAAGAAACATCCCTTTCCAATAAAATGAGAAGGCATCTACCTTCCACACCAGAGGACATGGGACTTGGGCACAAAACAGAAGTTGTCTGTGCAGAAGGGAGGCAAATAGATCTACATGAAGAGTGGCCAACTGGTGGACAATGTCCAGAAACAAATCCCTGTGAATCAGCCATTTGTGGGACCCAATTAAGGACCTGGTCAGAGTGTCTGCCACAATATTTGAATCTGAAGGGATAGAAACTGCCTGAAGAGTTGCCTGATACTTGACAACAAGATCCCATACCGGTAGTGCCAACTGGCAAAGAAGATATGATTTTGTTCTTCCCTGTTTGTTGATATACCACATCACTGCGGTATTGTCTATAAGTACATTGAGAGGCCCCAGAGAGAAGAGGATGAAAGTCCAGAACAGTCATCATAAGAACTCTCATCTTTTTGACATTGATGCGCTCCTTCTGTTGACGAGGCAACCACATCCCCTGTACCTTTAGGGAGTCAAATTTTGCTCCCCATCTCATGTCTGAAGTGTCTGTGAACAATTCCTGAGAGGTGAAAAGGGGGATGTAAAAGGATCCCTGGATTCATAGACAGCTGCTGAATCCACCAGTGAAGTTCTTTTTTGAGACAAGGAAGAAGATGATCAACAAAGTCTAGAGCATGTGCATGTTGAAGCCTCACTGAGTTCAGAAACCACTGAAAATTTCTCATGTAAAGTTTGGCCAGAGGAAATATTGGAATGGCGGAAGCCATGAAAGCCAAAACTCTCAGAAACTCCCTGGCTGTAATGAAGGCTACCAGAAGAAGAGTTTGAAAGTACGAAATGAGAGTTAAGGCCTTTGGAGGAGGCAGGGATGCCAGTACTGATACTGTCTGAATCCTGCAATCCAGAAAGACATGATCCTGAGAAGGATTAAGAGAAGATTTTAAGTTTATTGTGAATCCTAGTCTCTTAAGAAGGGAAATGGCAAAATGAAGATTTTGCAAAAGGACCTCTGGAGAGAATGACTGAATCAGCAAGTTGTCCAAGTAAAGAAATATTTGGATACCTCGAAGCCTGCAAAAAGTAATCACAGGAGCGAGGTGTTATGGTGAACACCCTTGGGTCAGTAGAAAGGCCAAAGATGTGAACTGAAAATGAACTGGTGAAAAAAACACCCTTGCAGGCACAGCACCTTTAAACTCCTAGATTCAGATAGATGTGTGCAAAGTACTTTATAATCCACAGGTTATATTGTAAACAAGAACGCCAATAAACGAAAAAAACAAATTGAAATTTTATATAAAATTTCAGTTTGTTTTTTTCACCAGTTTGTTTTTTTTTTTTTGAATTTTTAGAAAGTGAACTGAAAATGCCAGGAACCAACAGAGAAATGCAAAAACTTCCTAAAAAGAAAATGGATCAGAATATGGAGATAAGCATTCTTGAGATCCAGAGAAACCATATAGGCCTGAGGGAGCAAGAGAGGAAACAGAGTCTGAAGGGACAGCATCCAAAAGGAAGGCACCTTCAGAAAAGTGTTTAGATGAGAGAGGTCTAGAGTTGGTCTCCAAGTGCCCTCTTTTCTGGGTGCTAGACACATTCTTGAGTAACATCCCTTCCCCCTTTGGGACACAGGCACCTCTTGAATAGTGCCCTGAGACAAGGGATCTCGAAGAACCTCTGGGAAAAAAGGAAGTTGTTCCTGATCCGGCTGATGAATAACCATAAAAAGAGGATGGGATTTCTACACCATGAGTACCTCCTGATGAATGATTGACAGAACCCAAGAATCCTGAGTTATCAAAAGCCAAACAGGAAGAGAAAGAGAAACATGAAAAAAACAGGAATGTGGCTGGGAAGAGATGGATAGTCCTAGAGCACCAAGTTTGTCAGGAAAGGAAGACTTCTGAAACTCTGAAGTCTGAGTGGCCTTAGCAGGAGGAGCCCATTTGCCACTCTGTTTACCTTTATTAGAAGGGCAAGATTGCCTGTGAACAAAGACTGACTTATTGTGGTAGTTTATTGGGGTAGTTTCTCTGAAATTTAGGCACAGGACAAACTAACACATGTTTAAGCTCCTGTAAGGAATTCCCCTTTCCTGAAGGGACTTAAAACAAACCAGCAGCAGCTTCCCTAAACAAAAGTTTATTATCCAGAGGAGCATCCATCAACTTAGCCTTAATATCATCAGGTAAAGGTTGATGCCTAAGCCAAGAGTATATCTTTAATACTGAACACTAGAAGAGGCATCTGCTGCATCATAACTACATTTGATAGAATGATGAACCACTTAAGAGGAAGTCCCTAGCAAGGAAAGAGCAGAAGTTTTACTCTCAGATTCTGGAAGATCAGAAAAGGTTGACATAACTGGGAAAGAAGAGCCAACACATACCTAGACATATGTTTCTGCTAATTAATAGCCTTAAAAACTAGCGTAGCTGAAATGTAACCCTTCTTACCCAACCTTTCCATGGTTCTGTATTCTTGTCAGAAGGCAGTAACTTAGGCGAAGAAAGTAATAGAGGTGCCTTATCAGAGGCTACAGATACTACAGAGGGGTCAGCAGCAGGAATTTTGTACAAAAAGATCAAATCCTCAGGCACCCTACAAAACCTATTAGGCTTCGTGGGAGCAATGGGGAGAGAATCATGTGCTTTAGCGGCCTTGGAAAAATCATCCAGCAAAGCAGCCAAAATGGGAGGAATAGCCTCAGGTTTAGGAGATTCCATCTGCAGCAACTCATACTACCTTTTAAGGGTGTCATAGACCTGAGCACAATCCCACTTAAAAATTTCCATCATCCTAAAGATTGTGTCGCCAAAGGAAATTTCCTCAAAAGGAGTAGCAGGGCTATTAGATTCCTCCTCCTTTGACCCACAGTCCAAAGGGGTAGGAATATGAATAGAATAAGTCAGGGATTCTTCATCATAATCCAACTCTTCCTCAGAAGAATCCAGTTCACTAGGTCTTTTAAGGGGAGTAGAGGACCAAGGAGGATCAGGAACAGAAATCCCCTGAGTAGAAATGAAAGCATTAAATAACCCCTGAGTAAAGGTCTGCCACTTACTTTGTGGATCCCTAGGACCAGAATAAACATGTTTAGTTTTTTTGTTTCTTTTTAAGAGAACATCCGCCCTATAAAACTGACAAGGATCTGACCGAGGATGGCATTCAGTAAAAGTAGTATCAACCTCCCTAGCTAGAATCTGCGGAACCCCCTCAACCCTTTGGAAATAATCAACCGTGGTTTCCCCTGAATGACTGAAAATGAAGCAAAAGAACCACGACCATCAACCACAGGTTAGCAGATACTAACAATAAGGCATATTAAACCCACTGTACAAAAAAAAATACAATACATCAGTTACAGTTTGACAAAAAAAAATAATATTAAAAAAAAAAAAAATATGTGTTAAAGTTATATATAAAACACATATACTTACAAATGTTTGCATATAAAATGAAGTTTTTTTATACAGGTTTTAATAATTGCATTCATTTAACCCAGGACTTTGTGGCATTTGAGTCTATCTGCCACTCTGTTTCATGTAAAGCTACACAATTCCCAATGTCAGCATAGAACAGAATGCCTCGACATACATACATACACATACACACAGTTTTTGTGACACAATTAAGATAGTTCCCTCAGAAATATATCTGCATGATTTACATCACCTCACTCACAGGAAGTATTCCCACAGTTTCCTCAAATTATCACTTAATTGATTTTCATCACACAAATTCCCCCCGCCTGCCTCTAGCTTCAAAACATTGATGTAATCCAATTTCATTCTCACTTTTCAAAATGGGCATCCTATGAAAAATTTTTGACCTAAAAAGGTCCTCAATATCACTAACAAGTCTATAAGTCGAATCATCTGGCCCTTGACTCCTTTCCTCCTTTGGTGGGGTGACAACTTAAATAATGTAGCATAATGTAGCATTAAGTTGGTTTTATATATGGTACATATAATTTCAGTTCCATTTTTTTCCATTCTTGATATATAGTAATTGGCTTTATATATCCTATCCCATTATAGGTAAAACTCAAAAAATTAGATGTTCCATTGAGGTATATGCCACAAAGTATTATTACTTGTTCATCCCCTTTCCAAATTATTAGAATATCTCCTGTGTGTTGTTGTTATATTTCCTTCAAATATGATATAATATTTTTTTTTAATATTCCCCATTAAATCATAACATAACTCAAGCCTGTCTACATCAAGTGCCAATCTTCTTTTTAAAATATGGGTTCAACTCAACTACTGCTACAAAGTGTGTGTGTCAAAAAAAACCAAGGGTTCCATCTTGGACCCTTTTGAAAAACTATGGGGGAAAATGTTAGCTGTGTTCGCCTTTGTGTGTCTTAGGTATCCCAAAGAACCTAGCCATCTGAGGATGTTTAACCATGAGGTAATCATATCACATGACTGAAAATGACACCTGCATAGCCTCATCAGACATGCTGGCAGCCAGATCATTGCTGAACTCCATCCCCGTTGTGGCAGAGAAATCCAACAACACAGCCGGGAGAGACTCCGTGTTCATAACAACCTTGGGAGAAACACCTGGCAGAGGCTGGTCAGTGGAAGATTCCAGTCCTACATTTTTCATCTTCTTCCCTAATGGCTAACCCTTGGGGTGGGTAGTCCCTTCCATTGTGTCTTTAGTGAGAAACTTAAGACTCTTGTTCTCAAGATACAAGGAAATGGAAAAAACCCTACTACAAAGGGTTTTTGGGATGAACTCCTGACAAATCAAACAAAACGTATGGTCATGAGAAGTTCCTAGGCAATAAAGATGCTTATCATGGTGATCTTTATGGGGAATTTATCTGCCGCACTGACATTTACCCTTCCTGGAAGACATTAACCCCAAAGACTACAAAAAACGACAAGAAAAAACAATCCCATCAGGGTACTTATCTGCAACTGCTCGGACTTCAGCAAAGAGGCATAGGCATTCATTGGAGAATGAAAATGCATTAAAAACTGGTATAAAATGGATGGAGGTGAGCAGACTGATGGTTAGAAGGCCTGTTCAGACTGCAGCAAAGAAGTTCAGAGGATGGTATGCCTGAATAACACCTTTATGCCCTACACTATGCGAGGAACATTTGGGTGCCATTCGGAATGCCTTAAAGCAACAGTAGCCTTTGGTATGTTGGGCCATACATCAGACTTCCACAGCAGGGAATTCCAAATGTAATGAATACTGCAGTAGTGAATGTAAGGATAGCCAATCTAATAATTTACCTACCTTTTTCCCATTTCTGCAATCTGATAGTGACAGGGTGCTGCATACTTTGGATGTACATATATAACTCAAATTTTATTTAGATAAGATTAAAGAAATTAGAAAATCTGCTCTGCTTTTTTTGTTTCTTTTAATCCTAGATTTTTAGGATTAGCTGTATCCAAGCAAACAATTTATTCTTGGATTTCAAAGGCTATTTCTTTTTGCTGCACTTTTCATGGCAAGAGCCTTCCTTCTTCTGTAAAGACTCATTCTACTAGGTCTTCTAGTGTTTTTTCAAGGGCTTATATACTAATTCTATTTTTGAAGCAGGTACCTGGACTTCTGTCCATACTTCTGCCAAGCACTACAAGTCTGATGGTATTTCTAGAGCTAGGGCTGGTTTTGCTAGAGCCATTCTTCATGGCTTTTTAATGGGCTTTTCTGCTTCTTCCTCCTCCCAGGTTTCCCCTTGAGCTTTGGAACTCTCCCATACGTTACACATATTGCAGCAGTGAATGCAAGAACACAGTACAGATGTGTAAAATCTTGCCATAACGGTAGATGTCCTTGCTTTCACTGCTGTAGTATTGACTCCTTCCCTCCACCCCCTCCCCAGTCCTTTACCTTCCTGGCTGTACAGGTTACCTCATTGGTTTCCTTGGACTGGTGTTCCTACTGAGGCAATCAGTTCTGAAGACTGCAAGCCTGAACATCACTGTTATACCCTATGCTACATGAGGAGCATTTTGGTGACATTCAGCTTACCTTAGAGCAACAGTAGTCTTTGGTAGACTGGCTGGATATCAGGCTTCTATGGCATTGAATCCCACACTTTATGAATATTGCAGCAGTGAAGGCAAGGATACCTACTGTTATGATAAGATTTTACACATTTGTACTTTTCATAGAGCCAGGTGTGGGTAGGACTATGTAGAAATATGAGCCTGAGTTAGTCTGAGCAATTGCTTTTTAGAAAGTAGCAGGAAGCAGATGTATTGCAATGTGCTAGCACTTGACAACTTGTAGTAGACCCCTTAAAAAAGTTAATAGTAAAACAGGTTTTACATCAATGACATTATTGACTGACAGTAATTTTAGTGATATACCAGAAAATCAAAAACTTTGTGAGGTACAGGGCAAAAATATGAGGCAAATGAGGGACATTATGCAAAATTTTAGACAGTTGAGATGCACGCCTCCTTAGTTCTGGGTGGGTTTTCTTTCAGTATTTCTGATTCTACCATTCCAAAATGATGCACACTGATTAACTACTGTAATGTAGTCACACATTTTGCATTTTCTCATAACTTTGTGGCTGGTGTAGTGACTAAAAATGCTCTTTGAGGGATAAGTTTGCTAACCCTGTTACATAACTACATAAAGAAAAAGTCATATAAACTAATTTTTTCATAAGAGTGCATGTGTGCATATGTGTGTTTGTGCACTGTGATAATGTCTGTGTGGGGGGTATACTTGCATGTGTGTGAACATTTATCTATAGATGAATAAATGCATGCATACTGACAGAGTTAAAGGGAGAGAGAAAGATGCTTCCTCCAAGAGATTTAATGTATTACTTATGTGTTATATGAAAATGAGTTTGTGCTGCATGCAAAACTAAATAAAATGAAATAAAAAAATAAAGAAAGAAATCTTTTGTGTTTCATCTATAGAAAAAAAATATATATAACAATCTTCATAGCCATTTTGAGGTTTATGTTTGCTAAACATGCACAAGCTGTGGAACACTGTTCATTATGATTTTAGTCAGGCATGTCCGAAGATATGCACTCATTCAGATGTTACAGATTACAGCTAAATAGGCTATCTGCATTTCATTACCTTGAAATAAACATGCCATAAAACAATGTCATGCCACATAATCAGGAAAATATGGTCTTAAAAAAAGCAAACACCTCTGTTCATTGCTGAAAGCCCACCTCCAGGAAATGTAGGCTTACAATCACAGAATTCTTAATAAAAGTGTTCCAAAATATGAATTTATATTTCACATTTCTCGTCTCTGTACTGTTTCTAGTAATTATAGAAAATGTTTCCATATCATGTTATTAGTTAACTCCTTCAAATGAATGGTTAATGTTTACAAGCTTTCATTGTAAAATAAAATGCAATGTTATATCTTTTTCTATCAGGCATTCCTTTTTACAAGCTTATCTTATTTATTTTATGATAAACCATCTTATCGGGTATGTCTGTTGAGAGTAAGATGATAATAAAGCAGGATTACTGTGTTATAACTATCTCAGGATAATTTGAATATCACAAAAATGTCATCATCTCAAATCTCCTATAGCACTGATTTTGATCTCATACTTTTGTACATTATAACCAGTCATAACTCAGGCTCTTTGTTTACTACATTCCAAACCTCAGTGGCAGGTAGTCGAAGGGTAAAGGTTATATTCCTCTTTTGCAAATACTGTTTTTGACTTTATTAGCTGCAATATAGTACTAAAAAGAGATTTTTGGTGTTCTCATATTATTTTTGAAAGTTGCTGTGATCTCTTCCAAATGAAAATATCAGCACATGTGGAATACACCATCATTATTTGCTATCACCTTGCTGAGGGACATTAAAGGGGAGAGATGAATTAGATTCATAAATATCACTATGGTCGTTGTGTCATATAACCTGTATGTGTATCTGCAAGGGATAATTAATATGAGGGTCAAGAAAGGGTGCAGGTAAATTAGTTTCATAAACATCACAATGATCACTGCCATACAAACTGTACATGTGTCTGCAAGGGATAATAAATACAAGGGTCAATAAAGGGTACATTTGAATTAGCTTCATAAATATTGCAATGATCACTGTCATACAAACTGTATGTGTATCTGCAAAGGATAATAAATACAAACAGATTGTTGTCCACCTGCTTCTTAACAGCTAAGACTAGCCTGTTAGAAAGGTCTCAGAGGAATTTTGCTTATAGACGTCAGATATTTAAACTCAGCAGCAGGCATACCTCTCAACTTCTTAGAACAAGAAATCTGGACAAAGTCACAAATAAAAGTGGAACAAAGGTCCAAAAACAGGGACAATTTTTAAATATTGCTCTTACAAAATTAGTGAGTTGATAGAATAACAGGCTTTGCATTAGCATGAATTTTCTTTTTTTTCTCAATTTTTTTTTTTTTCAAATACATTTGAATAAATTACATTGTATTTATACATAACATCTTAAATAACTATTTACACTATATTAGCCTGACACTATAACAGATCTTACTGTATACAGTTACTTTATAAGTATATCCAATCCATTATCAGAGTGTCTGATCAATTATTGTGTAGTGTCAATCAACGATAAGACTTTTCCCCAAGGGTTGCTGATAGATGGCTTTGGATAAATTCTTAGTTCTTTAATTTTAATTTCCAACAATGCTGTGGTCTTCAGTAGGCTGTAGAAGTCTTCCAAAGTTGGTATTTTGTTTGTATTCCATCTTCTTGTTATACACTTCCTTGAAATCGCAAGTATAGTCCATACTATACATGTTTGACCTATTCAAATGAGGACCTTCATTCACATTTACTAATACAAGAGCTTTAGTTAAATAAAATGATTCATTAAATAAATCTTGTAGAAAGTTATTAATACCATTCCAAAATGGTTTAATTTTAACACAAAGAAAATGTGGTTCCAATCTACATTGTGTACCTGCTCACATCTCCAACATATTCCTTTTATGGAAGAACTAATTTTATTGATTCTGTCTGGGTTTAAGAATCCTCTGTGCAAACATTTCCAAATAACAACTTTCCAGTATTGTGTAAAGGATGTATATTTTATCGATAATAAGATATTTGTTTTAACTGTATTGAGTGTCCTTTTGTAATATATTTCCAACATGAGGTTTTGGGTGTTATTATATAGTTTATCAATATTTCATAAAATTTTGAAACACTGTTTCCCATGTCAGAGTCATTATATATGATTTCATATATGTATTCCATAATTGTAGGTATTTCTTTAAATGAAGACTTGTTAGTTATTCTACTTAAATCTTGTGAATATGAAAGAATACTCTATAAAGTTAGCCAGTCCTGTTGTGGACTTTTGTATGTTGTTTTTATTACTTGCATATCTAAAGCTTTTAGTTCTTTGATACATTGAAGCCAACAAACAAATCCTTTTTGTTCTCAGGAATTAATAATTTCTCTATATATTTTATGTGGAAAGTTCTTTGTGACTATAAATGGTGATAAAAGATCAAACCAGATATATTTGCATTAATAATTTTCCTAAATGAGTCAATGTATTAATTAATCATATGAGTTTTAGTGGGTTTAGTTAAGTTATACTGCATACTAATACATAATATGTGCCATGGCAAATTGTTTTTATCTGTTGTTTGAATTTTTTTTGTAAATCAAATTCATTAATTGATATTACAGTTAGTAATTATTTCCAATTAACAGAGTAATTCGGACTTATCCAGTCTGAGATTGTTTTAGATATTGATGCTTTTATAAATGTTTCTATATCAGGAAAGTTTAATCTTCCCTAATTCCATGGTCTGAAATGATGTATTAAAGCTTTTTTTTTTCTTTTGGGAAACCATAATGTTATTAGGCATGAATTTATTTCTTTAAGCATATTCCGTTCTGGTAACAGGTGTATTGCCAAGGCTATGTATATAGGATTGTGGGCAGTAAAACCGTTTTTATGAACTGTAGTCTATCTTCAAATGTTAATATTATGTTGTTCCATTTTTCCACAGAGATTTTAATTGTATTGATATTGTTGCAGTTGTTTGAGACTAAATCATTATTATCCTTGCATAACTCAATTCCTAGATATTTTAAGGTAGATTCTTGTTTCCCTATGATGTGATCCTCCTTAGTCTGCAGTTCTTTTTTTAATATAAAAATAAAAATTTTGATTTTGATTTATTGAAATGGAGTCCTGAAGTCATGTGGAATTTGACAATTAATATATCTAACTCTTCTAATGTTTCTTTTGTATTAGATAATGTTACTAATATGTCATCAGCAAGTAGCATTACTTTAGAATTGTATTGTTCATAAACATCTATTCCTTTGATTTTTATATTGTTACAAATTGAATCTGTCAATATTTCAATAGCCACAGCAAGTAGAATCGGTGACATGGGACGGCCTTGTTTAGTGCCTTTTGTTATATGTAAAGATTCAGAGGTAAAAGGACCTAACTTGACATATGCTAAATTATTTGTATATATATTCTTTAAGGGATGAACAAAGGATGCAGGAAATTCAAAGAACATTAGGATTTTGAGCAAATAGTCCCAATTTAGGGAATCAAAGGCTTTCTCTATATCTAAGAAAATTATGACAGTTTCTTTATTTTCTTTATTAACATAATCTATAAGAGAAATTATTCTTTTAATATTGTCACATGTGTTTCTATGATATATAAATCCAGTTTGATCATTATTTATTGTTTTGGATAGTGGTATTTTCATTCTGTTAGTTAACATTGTCATAAATATCTTACAGTCATTATTTAATAATGATATAGGTCTATTTGAGGTACAGAGGTTTGGGGATTTGTTTTCCTTTAAGATTGGTGTGATTAAGGAATATCTCCATGAGAGTGGCATTAAAGCTTGTGACTGAATTTCTAATAGAGTTTTCTGGAAGAGGGATAGTATATTTGAAGGAAAAAGTTTATATATTTCCATAATTATGCCATCTATACCTGGAGCTTTATTATTTTTACCCTCTTTTATTGTATTGTAATTTCTTTCTAGGATATGGGTGCTTGTAGATATAGTTTTATTTTTTTCTATTTTTTTATACTAGAACATTTTTCATGTAGATTTAATTGATCAATATGTATATTTTCTTTTTGCAAGTGCTCCATATAGTGTTCTCTATAGGCATCAAGAATGTCACCCATATCTGAGACATTTTTCCCTTTCTTTTCATGGAAGATAACTTTAATGTTATTAGCTTTTGATTGTATTTTGATTCTTGTCAATGAATTACGTAGATATTTGTGAAAAGTGGCCAAGGTATTAATTTTTAGTTTTCCTAAAGCTAAACTAGTTTTATGTGTTAGAATTTCACTGTATTTATTGTTTAATACTTCTTTTTCATCTCCAAAGGATTTTATTTTTTTTTCACCTTTTACTGACAAAAGTTTGGATTGTAGATCTAATAATTCAGAATCCCATTCTCTGATTGTTTTATACCAAGTTAGGGTTTTACCATATATGCAAGCTTTTAATGAGCCCATATCATTATTTTATTTATCTCTGTGGTGTAATTAATATCTAAGAAGAACTGTAATTCACATAATAACCAGTCTGAGCTCTTTAATTTAAGTTATATATGCTGGAATTCTGGAGTTAAAGATTAATTTTTTGTACACATTGTGAAGTTTTAGTATCAATAAATTGTGGTCTGAAAGGGGGCAGGGAGTGATTGAGAAATTAATTATTTTAGAGTATAAGTCATAGGCAGCATATATTTTATCTATTCTAGTTTGAGTACCAAATCTGTGATCTTGATGGGAAAACAACAAAGATTTATCTTCTTTAAAGTTGAAGGTATCTACAAGATGAAATCATTCTACCCACTTGATTAAAGATTTTGATACAGCAGATGTACACAACGGTCTTTTATTTGTAGTTTCAGAAATATCAGATATAAGTTAAAATCTCCTCCTAATATTAAGTTGCCTTTATAATTACTGGAAATGAAATCCAAGTGTTTTTTAACAGTTCCTGTTCCAATGCCTGGGAAAGAGTATAAATTGGCTAGGGTCCATATTCTGCTATTATATTTACCTATTACTAATGCCATAAGGCCTTCTTTATCTTGAGTGTGTGAGTGTGTCAAGTTCATCAGAGAAGTAGAATCTATGAGCTCTTTTCTTAGGTTTACTGTTGAAACCTCGAGTTCAGAGGTTAATTTCCTAGACCTAACCCTAAAGCTTAATATAGGTGGCAATATCGTTACAACATTATTTAGGAAACCCACTTGGAAGAATTCACTTCTAAGATTTGAAAGTATGCACCCTAGACACACTTTCTCAGGCATTGTAACTAGCCAATTGAACAGACTATCTAGGATATGTACTGATGAGGTTGACTACTTAAAAGAAGTAACCTTTTTAGAGCAACTCTTTAAAAACAGAGGTTATAACAATAAATTGCTAAGAGAATGTAGAAAGAGAGTACCAGGTACACCCACCACTATGCATACCTCTGTACACAGTTCACATGGAGCACTACGCAGAAACAAGAGAAGATATGCCGACTCAGCTACTGTATCTTTCACACTTAAATATACGAGTGATGTGTTCAATATTCAAAATATAATTAGGAAAAACTGGAACATTTTAAGTATGGATTCAAATACTACACAGATAGCTGGTAGCCGTCCGATTTTCAGCTACAGGAACAGCAGTAATCTCAAACAGATACTGTGTATAGATAAGTATAACCATTCTAGTAAGGTTTTGACACCTGACAGGAAAGGCACTTTTCCTTGTGGGAGATGCCATATGTGTTCCCACATCTCAATGGAACAGTCCTTTGAACATCCTCATGGTTTGTATGTGTTCCATCCAAAATATTTTTACAATTGCAATACCACAAACTTGGTTTATTTGGCTACGTGTGCATGTTGCCCCTCAGAGACAGGTTGTACAACCATCTCTATGATATCAGGAAAAGAAATGATCAAAATGCACTGGCGAAACACATCATTGATTATGATTCCCATCATTTTACGCCACGGTGTTGCAAGTGCTTAGGGAGAATCCAAGAGGAGGAGATGTGGTGAATGATCTAGCATGTTTAGAGCTCAAATGGATACTTGTGTTGAGAGCTCAATTTGCCCCAGGACTAAATCAATGGCTTTCTCTAAAACCCATCCTAAATAGTAGACCCTTATGAGGGATTTTTTAGATTAGCCATCAGGATGTGTGTCTAAATCATTATTCCTGTTAGGCATTTTGTTTCTTTAGTTTTCTATCATCTTTATTATAATAACATTGACATCTTCTATACTGATGAAATGAATATAAGTTGCACTGTTATAGTGTTTTAGTCCTAACATCTCAAGATGGTTTGACATGATATACACTCCAGGTTGATGTCTACCTGTGAAAGGGCTCACTATAAGTGTGTTTAATATTGGGCAAGATTCATTTTATACTGAGAGGACGATAATAGCTCCAGCGTGAACATATTATTTTGAGTTATTATACACTCTTTCTATTCCATATCTTTTATTTCCACCCAGTTATTCGTGGCTGGTTAGCCAGAGGGCGAACTTTCCATGGCTCCAGGAACCGTTGGTTAGTTTTTTGAGCCCCCGCTTAGGACATGTTGTTGCTTGCTGCAATATTAGACTGTTTTTATATATATTCCAGGGCTTTATATTGAATATACATGCCCCACATCACTTCTCTTTAAGAATAGATTGCTAATATGCACGACACTCTTGTGTTGCTGTTTGCTCCAATGAGGTCGTGCTGTGATGCACTTCATGCTGTGTGCGTGTTTTCCATATTCACTTAGAATTATGCTGTGTTTATTTTTCATAGTTATTTATTGGTATGCCTTTCAGTAGCAGTGAGTAGTTGGTGTGATGGACTTTTATATATAGTCTTTATACATTGGCTGCGTATTTTATACCTCTTAAAACAACAGAAGGACCTATCCTTTATAGTCCCTGTACTGCATATTGCTATAACTGTGATGAAAAATGTACTCTACCTGCTATACACAGCAGTTGTAGGTTGACATGTTTACTCCCCACGTCACATCCTGTAACTACTGGTTTCACACGAACCTTTGATGTTCTTTTGTTCCTTGTTGTTTGACTGTCGGCATTGAAGTTAGTCTGAGGATATTACTTTTCTATGATGTTATGGTGAGTTGTGTTTTGTCCTTTAACAGAGAGCAGAGACGAGCTGCAGTTCAGAGATTTCTTGCTCTTTTCTCTTATGATTGATGTTCCGAGATTGGTTCCCTGAGAAATGGTCTCACTGTTTAATAGGCTACTTTTATTTTATATTAGCAGTTGATTCACTGTGCGAGTGGTTTTTACCTCCATTACTATACGAACTAACAATCTCTTTGTTTAACTATTTGATTCAACTAGTTGGATGATAATACCAGCTCTATTGTTATTACATGCTGAAAGACTTTTTGATGAGGCTTAAATAATTTGAGAGCTGTATAACGTCTAGCTAATCTATAAAGTTGCAGGCAGGTGACCTGCTGTGTGTAAACTACTCTTGAGTATAAGTTTTAAACATACTTTTTGAGACACGTTAGCGTTCAGCAACGAGTCCGTGATTGTGCTAGTAAACATTACTGTGAGTAGAGTGGGGTCAGTGGAACCGCTGTGTGCGATTCTATGAGGGATCTCCTTGGAAGTGTATCCCCATATTTTAGTCTAGTAATACTCTGTTTTAGACATGAGATGATGGTCTGATGAATATTACAGTAACGCTTTCCAATATGTCTGTGTTTAAGATGTTTTAGATGTGATTAAGATGCGTTTGAACAGTTTTCGTCATGTTATGTGATATACGCATCATATTTGGAAATTTTTTTAAAAAAAGTTTTTATGCTTTGTGATACATGAAGTTATTATTCATTTTTTATACATTGTTTGAAGTATTGATGTCTGAGCCTTTGTAATTAGTTTACCGGTAACCCCGGCGATGGGCTTAATTGCTTGATTGCTTAATATTCCCGCCTAAATGTATGATTTTAAACTATTTTTGTCTTATTTAAACAAGCAGCTATTATGTTTGAATTGTAATTATCTGAGGAAGCATAGCTCTGCGCAATTTCATTCATTGTGTTTTAGTCTATTAAACTTTTTGCACTATTTACAACGGAGACTGTTTTTCGTGGTGACTCCTTTACGTTCTACATTTTGGCCTTCTTTATCTTCATACTTATAAATGACTTCTGGGTTAATCACATTTGTTTTCCATAAAATTGTTACCCCTTTTGTCTTTGTCTTATAAGGGGATTGCGCCAATATTATATTATTTATTTATTTATTTATTTATTTTACACTTGTTGACCAGGATAGTCTGACTGGATACATGTCCATTTTCAGTGGAGGCCCGGGGAGAAAAGTTCTACACAGTAATGTGATATATACAATACAACAGACAGCCAATTTATAGAATATGGATTCCATTTTCAATTGTCATTTGTTTTGAAATTAGTTTCTTGAAGGAAGAATTTGTTTTTTGTTCAGTTTTAAGTATTTCAGTAGATTTGATTTCTTGCTAGGATTGTTTAAGCCACTGGTATTTAAAGATAATAAAGTTAAAATTCATCTTAGGTTATTTAGACTATGTATTTTTTGTTTTATTGTGACTATTAAACATTTCCTCTGATAACTATAAAGTATATGTTTGAGCTTTTAGAGGAAATTATCAGTTTTCTTTGAGTGTTTACCAATAAAGTAATGTTTTGGTCAGGCATACTAAAAAGGTTTTTTGTGAAATAACAAATTTAAATTAATAAATGTTAACAAAACTAAGATCCGCACTAGCCATGGGATGAAAATCATTCCTAATCTGATGGATAAACCTAAATCATCAAATTATCACTCATACATTAACAATCCAGAACATCTGAGCTCCATAAACTGAATTATCATATGGAGAATATTTGTAACAGGAATAAGCAATATTTATATTATTTTGAACAGATATAGTATGGTAGATAAGACAGAATTCTAATACAATATAAATGTCTATTTATTGTATAAGCAATTAATATTTACACGAAAGACAGATAAAAAGCAATTCAATCACAGTAAAGTAGAATGTATCATATATAAAACCTCTGTAAAAGACTATAGAACACAGTTATTTAACATATTCACCATTACTGAAGAAGTTTTTCAAAATGTATTAGTTATTTAACATATTCACCCTTACTGAGGATGTTTTTCAAAGTGTATTACTTAATATAAAGAGATGGTAATAATATGTATACCTAATGTTTATAATACAATATATTTTACTGGATATATCAGAAGTTATATTTCATTATTTGCCAGCATTTAAGTAATCACTTTGTTTGTTGCTAACTTACGTAAAGCAGCAAGTTTGTTTTATCTGAACATTGATTAAACTTAGTGCATTTTAATTATCAGTGCATCTCTCTTTCCCCCATTTCCTACAAATAAGGATTTTCATATCTGTCATTTCTTATTATAAAATAAGTGAAATTATAGGTTAAAAACAACAAATGCACTTATTGTGATTAATGATTACAAATGTCCTTCCCATATTCATAAATTGCCATGTTATGGCATATACTGAAAGTTTTTAGATTTAAATGGCAACATTCTATTTGTATAATCAGCAAAGGTTAAACTGAGTGATTATTGTCAATTTAATACTATTTGTTCAGAATGTGATTGTTACATTCTGTGACATTCCTAGTTCAGGCTTCTATTGTTTCCCTTGAACAACTTTGTCAGTTTGATGTCATGTATAAAACATTAGTTACATTGGTAACAGCATAAGTGTTAGGTATGGTCAAGATGGGTTACAAAACCACAATTCAAGTTAAAGCAATTATGTGGCTTGGTATGTGCATTTACTTATATGAGAAAATCATCATGCATGCCCTTGATGTTCAATATAGTGTATGTCATTTATGACTAGTTAAAACAGTAGTGCTATTATACACAGGCCCATATTATTAAACTGAGTATCTATTGCAAGTTTAATACTATTTGTTTAGAATATGATTGTTACATTCTATGGCATTTCAAGTTCAGGCTTCTATTGTTTCTCTTGAACAACTTTTGTCAGTTTGATGTAATGTATAAAACATTAGTTACCTTGGTAACTGCTTAAGTATTATATATGGTTAAGATGGGTTACAAAAACTACAATTCAAGTTAAAGCAATTACATGATTTGTTATGCATATTTACTTATATTAGAAAATCATCATGCTTCCTCTTGATGCTCAGTGTAGTGTATGTCATTTATAACAAGTTAAGACAGTAGTGTTATTATACACAAGCCTATTTTATTAATTCCTTTAATATCTAAATTTAGCAGACTGCTTCATCTTATATGACAATTATATATTTTATGTCTAGATTTACTAAATTCATACATTACATAACTAGTGTATGTTTTTTTTTTTGGCTGTTGCGAGACCACAAGCTGTAATGTTTATTCTTATTATTAGCCCCTTCCAAGCATGTTTATACAGTCCATAGACTTTAAATTATGAGACCCTTCTAGTTTCATATTTGTTATAAGTATATTTCCATCCTTACATATACACATATCAGTACTTCAAGCACAGGCAACAATTCCCATCCAGTTTTGCCAGAATATCATTCACTAGTTAATGTGGTGTGTTTCCAGGCTGTTCTCAAAATATCCAAAGCAAGATTTGTCCTATTCTATTTTACTAGCCTGTTCCATCCAGTGAACTACTCAACACACCTTCCATTCCCACAGATATTTCCACGAAGGAAATCTGATGACTCTCTTGCACTTCCCAGCACCCCCAAAAACACCTAGAATCAGCTATCCCCATATGCCCAACACGTCCGAGCAAGTTCACCTCCCAGACTACTGCAAAGGGTGCTGCACAAAATGAAGTGCTCTTAGTCTTTCAAAATAACTCAGACTTTCACTCTTAAGTAATTCCTTAATGTGTTTGGACCAAAATACATTATAAATATAAAATTGCATTTATTATCAAGAATCAACATAAAGCTAAATGAAGTGTTGGGAGACCATCAATATGCATACATATGGTTTGAAACAGCCCTTTTATTTTATATATATATATATATATATATATATATATATATATATATATATATATATATATATATATATATATATATATATATATATATATGTTTTTTTTAAACCAAAAACCTCATTGCCAAGAATCATCCTGGAGGCTCCGCAGAGCCATTAAGCATTATCGTCACTCTGTCTCCATTACCATAGTAACCTGGGAGAGTCTGTTTCTGTTAATGTGTCTGTGTACTTCTTACCAGAGGCTCACAATGCCCCTGAAACAAAGCTTCACTTCAGTGCAACTTAAAGCTAAAATTCCTTCCCTTTCATCGAGGCAGCAGCCAGGAAAAACACAGAGAGAAGACAGATAAAAAAAAAAAAAAAAAAAAAAAAAACTCCCAACAAGACGCCACAACAAGAGATAGCACATTATTTCAGCCTTCCCACCTCTCACTCAGCAGATGTATAAACAAACTGTTCTCTTCCAAAATATCCCAAATCACAGTTTTATTCATCCCCTTCCCCTGGATCCAGGCCAAAACACCAAATGTCTCTTCCTAATACACAAGCATCAGTAAACCTTAAGCACAAGCAGCAAGCCACAGCTTCCCAGAGATGAAATCAGTAACATACAACAGCTGCCAGACACAGCTGCATCCACACACATCATGTCAGGCTTAATCAAACAGCACTCAAAGCTATGATACCTGCCATAATTGATATTAACAATGTTTAGACAGAATAATAATGACATTTGTACTAGCTGCCAGATGCAGCTGCATCCACGCACACCATATCAGGATTGATCAAACAGCACTCGTAGCTGTGATACCTGCCATAATTGATATTAACTATATTTAGACAGAATAATGATGACATTTGTACTAAGAGTTTGCTACTATTATTTAACCAGGCTATACATGACATTTCTAAATCATACTTTAACTGAAGAAGGCATTAGTCTCCATGACAGCATTTTTTTTTCAAAACACTCTAATGTTACTGCTGTTATATATGATGTTAACTTGTTACGTTTGAGTCTGAACTCTGATGAATGGTGCCTTGTTGACTTAGTTAATTAATTACTTAAATTATTATAAGTAAAATCAATGAAAAATGAACAAGGTAAGTATTCACTGAGTTCAAGTAGGGGAATAAAAACTTCCATGTTTATATTATATGTTGCTTTGCTTGGCTTATATATAATGCAAATAGCAGCCCATCTTGACCTATCTTTGTTTGTGAAGAATTATTGGACTCTTTGAACATTCTGAATAAATCATTACTGTTTCTCAGTTGTTTAAGAAACCCTCCTTTTTTAAATAAAAACAGATGACAAGTGATGTATTATATCAGTTGATACTTTGACAGTTGTAGTTGTAAGAGTTATTTTTTGGGACAGCTATCTTGGAATCAGTTTTTTTATTTCTTCTTTCTAGCATCAGTCCAAGGATTTGTTTCTTTTATTCTTTTAAGAGTAGGGGCCGTCTATTCCATTTCTTCTGGGATAGACACTAAGTTGTTGTTTTTGATGAATATAGTAACTTTTTCTAAGTCATTAAAGGTTTTCAGCTCAATGGCAAAAATTATTTTTATCTTGGCTGGAAAGGCCAGCTGTGCTTTAATGTTGTTTTGCTTCAACAGTTTTATTATTGGCCAGACTTTTTTCCTTTGTTCCAGTATTAGTATTCTGGAAGAATAATCATTGTCAAACATTATCAGGCTTTGATTGTATTTTAAGGGTGATTTTCTCCAAGCAGATTTTAATATTAGTTTGTTGTCCAGAAATGAAAGATATGTTATAACTATTGATCTAGGTGGGGTATTTGTTGAGTTAGAAGCAGGTTTCCTCAGTGCTCTATGTGCCCTTTCAATTCCAAATGAAAGTCCTTTTTTCAAGTCTAAAAAATTCAGGAATCCAGGTTGTTAAGAATGAAATAATGTCTTCATTCTGTGTTTTCAGGCAGACCAAAGATCCTTATATTGTTTCTCCTTTTCCTGTTTTCTAAGTCATCTATTTTGTTACGCAGCCATGTATTCTGTTTAAGCAGAAATTCTTTTTGGAATTCTTCCTCTTTGAGTCTCCCTTCAATGTCATTTAGAGAAGTCTCTATATTTGGTATTTTCATATGGTGTTGCTGTAATAGTTCCTTAAGAGTAGCAGTCTGTTTTCAAGAATTTAATTGGAGGTTTTCTAAGTCATTTTTAAAGCCATTCATCTTCAAAGATAGTTCCTGTAAGGTATATGTCATCAATTGCAGTTCTTTTTTCAAAGCAGCATCTGGATGAGAATTCCTTGAGTTGTTCATATCTCCAAGTTAGTTGACAGGAAAATGTTTGTATATCTTCAGCAAAATTGATATTTATGTAGTTTAGTAGTTTATCTATAGATTTCTGACATTTTAAACTTGAAAATAATAACATTTTCGTATATTATTATACTAGTTTATGGAGCTCTCAAAATTCACCACTCTCAGTTGGTCTTCTAGGCTATGCCCCAGCATGAGTTTTCTGAAGAGTATGAAGTCTGAAACTCAATTCATAATGATTTGCCATTAATTTGCCAAAAAACACAATTTTATGAAAAATGGACCAAGAATATGAGGCAAAAATCTGGACATTCTACAGAAATCTGTACAGCTGAGAAGGATGCAGGACTGTATGCTTGTGCTGGATGTGTAATCTGTTGATGGAAAAAATCACTATCTGGTTTTGTTGTACATAAAAGATTAAAAAAAGGTAACATTCAGAAATAATTATATGCAGAGGATACCAGGAGATGGCAGCAAATGCACAGTATGCTTATAAGAGCTGCAAGCAGTACAAAGACAGGTACGTGTTCATTAAGTATTGTGGAGCTAATGGGTCTGACACACATCTAGGAAAAAACAATGATCAGGTTGTTAGAGAGAGAGTGGTTCATATGTCAGAACAATTTTGACTGCTGTAGCAAAAGCATATATCATAGATATTAAATCATGATACAGTGCTATAGAAGACTGGTTTTAATAGGATCATATGAGCAAAAGCCAATCCACTGCAGGACTGGCTTTCAGGCACAGGACTGGCTTTCAGGCACATGGGTCAGTAGATCAGAAATGACAGCTAGACACACATTAGACACAATGTGTCAAACAGTACATGGCCAAGGCAGACATGACACAGGAGTGACCATAATTACCCATGAAGGAAACAAAATGGTACAGTTAATGAGGGATGCAAGTTTAAAAGACCCAGTGGGGCAGCCATGCAAATGTTAGTGTGAACACTGACCATGGTATTACAGGACTCAGCTGATTTGAACAGAAGGATATGATTATAAGAGTGTCATGGAATATATTGCTGTTAGTGGACAACACACCATATGATAGCAAAGTTGCCCAGCTCATGCATGACATTTGGACATACATTGGATGGTGCATATCACACATGGTGTAAACAGACTCCATGAGCAGTACTTGCATTTGTGATAAGTAGGATTAGCAGAACCTGCTATGGTGGACACAGTCAATTAGTATACATATACACAAAGCCAAGACTTGTGACACATACTGCCCTTGTAACACAGAGTCACTGTTGCCTTGTGTAGCCTAGTAGTGATTGCCAAGCAGTATCAAGAAACAGGTGTCCTACAAAGGACAAATGGCAGCGATGTATCTAGTTCTGGTTACAGGTCTTATCTACTGTTTAGACAGTTGTCTATATCATAAGAAAATTGCTGACAAAGTAGTATCTATTTAGTGCACTAGTAAGTAAGTGTACAAGACTATACAATTACTGGCAAAGAGAATTGCATCTGTGACATTTGTTTATAGTGAATGAAAGAACTTGTCACATTTGTGGCATCAGGAAGAAGGATGGATGGCTATTTTGGAGGCAGATGGTTCTCTGTTGAATGGACATCTTCATGGAGTAAGGCATTTAAGAGAGACATCACATTTTTAGAGATTCTACCCATATGCGTAGCAATGTACATCTAGAAGGCAGACAAGTATAAAAAAAATCATGTTCCATTCTGATAATCCAGCTGTTGTGCAAATTCTGGTAAGAAGGTCATCTAGATTTTATAGAGTGCAACTAGTATTAACGTAATTAGTGTTATCCAGTTTAAGAATCAAGCTGACTTTTTCTGCTAAGTATGTATCTGGTGGTAAGAGCAATGTAAATAACAGTCTATCCTGTCTAAAGATTTTCAGGTTCAAAGTGCAGTCACTAAAGGGTCACCACCTTCCTGTACCAGTTCCACACAAACATAGCTCTTGGGAGAGGAATGCTGCTGACATTATTAGTTATCTCATGAGTTCCAAACACCAGAAGAGCCTGCACATCAGTCTTGTAGAAATTCAAAAGGTTTTACTTAAACCAGTTTACTGAGGTCAGACATTGGTCTTTAGACCTCATGACTTACTACATTCTTCATAGATGTGTTTGAAGTGGCTCCCTACATATACAAGGGACTGCTATAAGCTGGGGAGCTCACAGCTTAAATCTGCCCAACCTTACTCAACAGTGGATTGTCAAGCGATTAGTGAAAGGTTGGAGTCACATGAATGCCACTGTTAGAGACTCCAGAAAGCCTATTGGGGCTCAAATGCTGTGTCTAGCAATAGCAACCTTGTTCACATGGCTTTATTTTGGGCCCTTCAGAGTGAAAGAGTTAATGCAGTCTCTCCATAGGTCAGAGGTATTGATAACAGACAGACATATCTCAGTTTGAATTAAGAAATCTAAACCAGGCCAATGTGCAGGGTGAACAAATTCTGTTGCACAAAGATGAAACTTTAGTGTCTTACTCAGTGCACTTGTCTTTGGCAATTCAAAATATTTCAGGAGATGCTCATTCATGGCAGCTGATATTTCAACACTGAAAGGGCCTGCCTATCACAGACTCAGAAGTTAACAAAATGGTAAGAAAAGTATGTCATGGCATTGCAATTGAGGGTTACACTTCTCATTCCTTTAGGATAGGAGGTATTCTCAGGATCAAAGTCTTGTCTGCATTTGTGACATGCATGAGAGCTCTAGCATGTCTCTCTGCATATCCTTTGGGGTTCTGCTCTCCATGGTGCCCAACCCATGTGTACTTCCATGTCATAGTCATATTTGCTTGGTGAAAAAGTACTTAAAGTCCTTGAGGTATCAGAGATGCTACCACCTGAATTTGAAGACAGAATCTCCTGGGAGAAAGGTTGGAGATGGGGGTTGGTAGTTACTAACATACCCAAGGAAGCAGTTATCTTAGATGACTTTCACACAGACTAGAATCCAATCACCATGAAGATATCTCATCATTTAAAAATCTCATATGGCTTCACACAACTTATCACTACAACCACCAGCTATAATACGTCAAACAACAAATCATCATAGGTTCATAGGTGAGCACCAGGCTAATGAACTCAAGCATGGGTGCCGGAGCCATAGAGCCAAGGTGAGGGGTAGCCCCCCACCATTACAGCTGCAAGACCTATCGGGAAAAATTAATGGAGTTTTCACGCTAATGTGGATTTGCACGGGGAAGTTAAACTAACTAAACTTGCTGTTCTTGTCCTCTTATTGCTCTGTGTAACAGCAGTTATGCTGCTGCTGCTCCACTGGTGCTGCCAGAGTCAAGTCGGTAAGGAGAGTTTTGTTCTTTTATTTGCAGGAATTATGCTGCTCCCACATGTGTGTGTGTTTGTGTAAAATGCCCAGTTAGGTATACCTGGTGATTAATGTTACTCAGGTTCAAACATGAGCCTGAATTCTCTACCCATACCATCACTTGGGATTCAGGGAGTTGAGTCCATGGCTCACCAGAGTGCAGATTTTCTGTTTTTCTGGCAAATCATTGAATACTGAATTCACTAAATAATGATAGATCTTTAAGTTTCAGTCTTGCTATATTTCAGGAAACACATGGTAACATAAAACACTTTATTTTAGCAACTTTCTAAGATTATACAATCAATATTTAAAATGTGCCCCCCCCCCAAATAAATTTTGGCTTTTTCCAGATTTCTTGTGCTGCAAAGTTAAGAGATTTAGTTAATCGTCAAGTGGATTTTACAAGGAGTTGAGAGATTCAGGGGAAGAGAAGTTTAATGCTACTTATGCTAAATTACTTGCATTGTTAGTAGCACAACAAGTAGTATACTCACTTTTGATGCAGAAGTCTGTGGGTTCTACTCCCATAGTATGCAGATGGATCACTGTAGTGTGTTGTACTTTAATGGGAGTGGATGCTGCAGTCCTATGAATGTCCTCCTTTGGAGGAGTTACTTAGTAACTTTGAACCTGTTATCAGTTTGTTATCCATTCCCTATTGCAAAATTACTAGCTTATCATTTTTTAATGTAGCATAGGCAATTTATTCTTCAAGGGCAACAGGCACTTTATTTGTAGATGAAACAATGAAATATAAAGTTGTTTGCTGGCAGCAACCTCTTCATTAGTTACAGATCCCTTTAATGTGGAATTATTTAGATGACTTACTTCTGCAGAGATTTTGCATATTTACTGATATTGGTGGATTCGGTAGTGTTGCTGCCTCACAGCAAGAGGTTCTCCTGTTCGATTCTCGGCTTGGGTTGGGAGTGCCTTCTGTGTGGACTCTGCATGTCCTCCCCGCGGTCGAGTGGGCATTCAAAAGACATGCGTTGAAGTGGCGTGCCTTTGTTGAAGGTTGAGAGTCGGGCTGGCAACTCAGCAACATAAAAAAACAACTGCCAATCATTAGCGGACTGGAGTTCCATTGTGGCGACCCCTAACCGGGAAAAGCCGAAAGACAAACAACAACAACTGATATTGGTGGATTGTAATAACAGAAGTTTGAGTGGTCTTTTATGGTTGAAATTTTCTGAAATGGGTAGTTTTGTTATTTTTGATTCATTCATTTTGTTTCATTGCTCACTAGAAGACTGTTCCAAACTACAAATTTAAAACACATTCTAACAAGTGGTGCTGCGTTATACATGGAATATAATTTAATGCAATCAGGTTAATACAATCAGGAAGGTGAATCAAAGAACACATACATGTATGCTTGCTCACAGGATGCAGGAGATCAAAACAGGGGAAGAGACCAGCCACCAATGGTGTCCCACAGGGTTCAGTGCTGGTATGTTTTCTGTTTGGCATATACATCTCAAAAGTAAAAGGAAATATCAAAGTGCTTTGGCCTACTAAGTTTGAGATGACTGCAAGCTAGGAGCAGTTATTGAATCACCAAATGACTTAACTGTCATGCAGGAAGATTTGTCCCAATCAATAACTGGTGCCAGAATCATGAATTGAAACTAAACTCCAAGAGATACATTATCATATCCTTTGGGAAGTCATCTACTCCAGGGAACTGCCAAATTAACAATGCCCCCTGAGAATTGACCCAGTTGTTTGGCATTTGTGAGTGTGTGTGTACAATGACTTAACTTTTGTCCAACATGTGTCCAGAGTCATAAGAAAGTCTTTCTATATTGCACAGCTTATAAACAAATTGATTGTGACTAGATCTAGAGATGTTATTGTCCCCCTTTACAAAGCCCTTATTAGGTCAATCATTTTGTATAATGCCCACTTTGGCATGTATCTGTTCAGACTCATGCAACAATTGGAATACCCACAGAGATACCTTACTAAAATGCTCAAGTCCTAAACAGTAGGTCTTTCATGGACCACCTCAAAGATTTATCACTATACTCAGTATCCTACAGAGTGCTTAGAGGTGACGTGTCTGGCATACAAGGCATACTCTGACCTAATACAGATGGACCTACTGAACATCAGCCAGTAAAATGACATCAGAAATACTCAGTCCAGATATCTAAACTGAATGTTGTGAAGAGATGGATATATATCTAGAACAGACTATCCATTCAAGTAAAACAAAGCTCATCCCTGTCCATATTAAAATGCAGCTTGGATCTAAGGATGGGTAATAGAACATGTACTCCAGGATTACCCCTTATGCCACTAATGGATAGAGGCAGTTCCTAAATAGTGCATCCCTTACATGGATCCCCTCAAATTATCAACAGTGTGATCACATTTATTCTCACTAGGGCTAATATACAATTATCAGCCATGGGATAGGTAAGACCAATCAGGAAATGTTAATTCAAGCACCAGAATGGAAATTGGCTAAGCTTTAAATGTCATCCAAGTGAACCTATGTTGTGGTAGTAAATAGTTTTAAAAAATTGCCCTTTTTACATCACTAAGGGCCCCTGTCACCCTCCACCTTCCCTCCCAGTCTTCAACAGCTTCTGGCACCTCTGAACACAGGGGCCCTTTCAAACTTAGTCATGCATCGCAATTTCTGATGAGCTCTAGTGTAAGCAAAGGCTTGGGAGGTGAAACATCTAAAAGTAGGGGCCTGGAAGATGAACCATTTACAGGCTGAATGTGTCCAAACCAGGGATGAATTTCCTGTTCCCCATTCAATTGTCTAAGTTACACTTGAATTGGATTAGGGAGGAACTCTGCCTCACATGGATGTGGAGCCTGTTCCAGAGAAGGGGTACTCTCTCACATTATCAAAGGCAAGGTTTATAAATAAAATAATAATAGACTGAAGTCTAACATCCAATCATAGCAAATTTACATCTACTGACATTCTCTTAGACACTTTTAGTGACCATCTACCAACTTATGACTATAGATATCATTTATGTATTCCAGAAACAAATCAGATAAAGAAACATTCACATTCATCCTAAAATCATGTAACTGGAACACTTTGAAAGACCTGACATTAGATAATGCAACATTGAAACTTAATCCATTTTCCCTAATATACTCAGTCAAATTGTACTTATTTGGAAATAGAGAGCAAACATAAATCCTGCACCACCGCTAACATAAACAACTTAAAAATGATATGTAGAAGAGGTAAAGAATGGACTTCCAGGCTAAAACAGAAAATACTACAGAGCCACCAGACATTCAGGCAACGACATAACATCAGTGAAAGCAAAACTGCTTCAGACAAGAAAATTACTTTTTTACATGGCTAAACTCTAACCAAAACAACCCTAACAGTGTTGGGCTTCCAAGAATACGCTCATATACCCTTGTCAAGGAACCATCCCTTCATCCCATTTTTCCCTACTGACCCAGAAACCATTGCCAATCAACTTCAATATTCACGTCATCAAACTGTTACCAAATTCATTAAACCCAAGATCAGTACTAACTCTCTAAGCCATCTGCACACTAGCATGCATAACAATTCCTTCACTCTAAAATCATTCCTCACATTCTCCAAGCAAAACATTCTATCCAAAACCCACAAAATGTCGGCTTTACAAATGTTGACACTCTATTACTCATTTGCTGAGCAACAAACTTGGAGCATACCAAATTACAAATAAAAAACCTAAAGAAAAACTTTGTTTTTGTGGGGGGGGGGTTCATCTGAAATTGCAAAACATTTGGAAAAGGGCACATTTTACAACCCTAAAAACTGTGAGATCTGGCACATCCATCAACCATCTGTGTAGTAGACCAAAATTTGTTAGCTAAAAAGATGTTGACCAAATACCAAGGGTAAGGTTGACAGCTGTCTAGTGGACTGCAGATGGTTGACTTGCCAGTTGACTGATAGGTATGTGAGATCAACAATCTCCAGATTGGGGAATATTTCCTTTCCCCTGGGATTGTGCAATGTCAGAGTTAGCATATAAAATTAGCAGAGGGTATGGGTGAAGCATCCCCCCCCACATGGAGGAGGGGTGGAAGGGGCATGACACTCTCCAAAAATAATGTTTCACTTTTTTTTTTAAGTTGGAAGCTGTATCCACTGAGGCTGTTTCTTGCCTCATGAACACTGCAGTACTGACTTCCCCATTTTCGACCATATGGGGTTGATATTTCTGTAGCTGACTTGTTGTTGTTTGTCTTTCGGCTTTTTCCCAGTAAGGGGTCGCCACAGTGGAACTCCGGTCCACTAATGATTAGCAGTAGAATTTTATGAAACGCCGAGGTGACAGCTCAATGCCCAACCTTCAACGAAGGCACGCCTATTTACACACACATGTCTTTCGAATGCTACCCAACCGCGGGGAAGAAATGCAGACTCCACACAGAAGGCCCTCCCAAGCCAAGTCGAGAATCGAACTGGAGATGACTAATATATATATATATATATATATATATATATATATATATATAAAAATGTTCACTGTTATTATAACTGTCTTTGATGTTGTTTATGGCATTTTCTCTGGGAAGTAGCTGAAATGGTTCCTTCTGCATCAGTCATTTATCATGGTTAAAAGATAATGAATAAAATAAATAACTCAATTTATTGCAATATAATGTAAAAATGCTTTGGTTTAATCAAGATTTGCCATTCATTAATTGACATTTGCAGCAACATTGATAGCAGTGCATGTGTGTGTGTGTGTGTGTGTGTGTGTGTGTGTGTGTGTGTGTGTGTGTGTGTGTGTGTGTGTGTGTGTGCGTGTGTGTATGTGTTGTGTGTGTGTGTGTTTGCGTGTATGTGTGTGCACACGCATGTGTGTGCATCTATATATGTCAAAAGACTGATATACATTACAGTTAAAGAGTGTCTAAACTAAAACACATAGCATATGTAACAAAACCATTCTTCACAATGGTTAGGCCATTATAAACATAAACATGGATATACTTACTCACTGCAGATGCTAAGATATTCCCACCAACTTATAACACATTTGGTATGAAGGGATCTACAGTAATTTTTTTGTAATGAGTTTCCTGTGCACTGTTACCATACCACCTCCCAGAAACACCAGGACTGACTTTTTCTAATATCAGCAAATATTTAGTTAAGTCTACATTCCCTGGATTCACCTAAAGGTGAAGTTGACCATACATTCTCCTAGCTTAGTTCAAATATTAAACGAGAACTATATGTATTTGATGATTTTTGTACTTACTGAAAACTGTCTTTAAAAGAATACCCTTGTTGGAAATAAAAACAGTCTTTCACACTCATCAGCAATATCAATGCAGGCATTTTAATCACAAGACAAACTGGCATCTTTATTTCAGCTATTATGAAAGGAAGCATGAAGGAACACACTCTCAACTTCAAGGAGGAATGCAAAAAAATGTGTAATTTAATTAAGCACAGCCTATTCTTATTAGCTTTTTATGGTATTGTAGAAATATATGCAAAAAGTAATGGTGATTACTCTGTTAAACACCAAAATATTATCAGCTCGTTTTCTCAATGGATTGTCCAATGTCCTTTTCATTTGCTTGTTTAATACAAGCAAAATGGAATGTGTGGTTTTATTACATATAAACTCTTTTGCTTCCTCTTGTTTTTTATTGGACAGATCTTCAACTCATAACTCATTACACTCAGCAAAATCTTTTATCAGTTTGAGATGCATTTTTCATAGCCTTTGTTGCAGAAGACAAAATGTTCTTATTTATTTAGATATCTATTTATTTGTCTTTGACTACCGGGAAAGTCCCACTGGATAACATCCATTTTCAGAGGAGGCCGGGAGGAGAAAAGCTCCATTTGCTTACATTGCATTATATGAAATTCCAGTCAAACACAGAGTAGTTACATTGCTATTTGCATTTATACAGAAACAGTAGTTACATTTATACATATACATTCTAAGATTTTACAGAGGTGGAAGTTACTAAAGAGAAAACACATGGATTGTACAGGCAGCAGTTATGTATAAAAATTGTGTAATTTCATTAAGAGGCTGAGAATATGTTTTAGTAAAGTATTTGGATAGTTTTGTACTGTGAAAAAGTTTTAACCCTGTGATGAGTATGTGCAGGACCAGGATTTGTTCTGATGTTGTTTAAACAGTGGTTTAGAGCTACTGAGTTTGTCAGAGAGTTTTATTTGCATGGGGATACTATTCCAGAGTTTATCAATGTACCGGGAGTACAGTGAGTCTTCTTCAACATTATTTGACTTATTTGTAAGTAATAAGAATTTGTTACTATAACGGAGGTCTCTTGCTGGACAGTAGGGTAGTAATAAGTTTTGCAGTGCAGGGCATTTTTCTGAATGATGAATGAGTCTGTGTGCTGTAGTCAGTTGTGAGTATGTTAGACGGCAGCGCAGTTCAAGCTAGTTTAATTGCTTTAAGCTAAGACAGCGGTGGGTCCTATGTGGCAGACTAGTAGCAAATTTAGCTGTTTTATTGTAGCAAGTGGCAAGTTTCTTAATTTGAGTATTGTTTAAGTTTGTTAGGATAGGAGTGGCATATAAGAGAATCAGCAGTAAGAAGGTGGTGGCTAGAGTTTTTCTTGCAGTATCTGTAAGGAATACATTGATCCTATAAAGGGAGCCTAGTTTTTGGTGTGCAGATTTAATGGTGTGCAGTACACGGTGGTCATATCTGATATTGTCATCTATTATAATGCCTAGAAGTTTACTGTGAGTTACCGTTTCAATGGCAGTATTATTTGCTGACTTTATGGTAATAAAGATTGCATTTGATTTTGGCAACTTTTTGAGGTGAAAATCATTAACTTAGTTTTCTTGGGGTTGAGTAAGAAGTTTGATTCTTTGAGTCAGGGTTCTACAGAGGGCAAATATTTTTGGGTATTGGAGCTTGTTTATTGTTGAGGCCACACATATTAATGTTGAGTCATCTGCATACTGAACTAAACTTGCATGGTGAGTGGAGGTGTGCAGGTCATTAATAAATATATGAAATAGTACAGTACCCAGGATAGAGTCCTGAGAGACACCTGTAGTAACTGGTTGAAAGGATAAGTAGGTTTGTTGTCATTAATGGCTTGTTAACTTCCAGATAGGTAACTAAGGAACCACAACAAGAGTATTGTGAAAGTCCTATTGAGGAGAGTCGAACAAACAGTTGCTGGTGCGAGACAGTATCAAATGCCTTTGACAAGTCTAAGAACATGGTGGACACAAGCAGGCCATTGTTTCTATGTTGGTTTATTATATTGGTAAAATGTAGTAGAGCAGTAGTGGTGCTCTGCTGGGGCCTAAAGCCATGCTGCATTTCTAAAAGCAAGTTATTTGAGGTTAGTTATTTCATCAGCTGCATATTGATGAATTTCTCTAATATTTTGGAGAAGGGGCAGAGAATCGCTATCAGTCAGTAGTTATTAAACTCTGTAGATGTGCTGCCTTTGTGCAGTGTATTATGTAGGATTTATTAAATACAGTCAGTTACATATTCAAGGATTCTGCCTAACTGCAGTTCATCACTCTTAGTTAAGAAAATACATATACAGTCAATTTGAAAGACAAATGCACATTGCATACTCAAATACTTATACAAAATAATACGCTCATCAATATCTTACATCCCTCAACCAAATGTCCAACTGTATAGTTTAACCCAATTATTAAAATGGCAGGTCAGTAGCATTAGTTTGTCTAGAACACATAATTCTACACTAGATAAAAAAAAATCATTCATGACAATATACATTATGATAGTGTTAAGCTATGCATGTTTCTGATCATTCTTGTGTCTTTATCTCTGGTGCTGTGATAAAATTAAAAATACATATATATTCTTTTTCCAGAAGCATAAATCCATTTACTGCATTATACATTAAGTATGCACTTAAGACAAGTTACCTCGCTTCTGTTTCATTCTATTTGGGTAGGCTGTAAGGTATAGCTTCCTAATATGTTCCTGGCCATCTTTAACTCAACATCTTACATCTGGCAAAGAAAATCTAAAGTTTGGTCTCTTCTCTGGATAATCATGAAATCAGAAATATTATACAAAAGCAGGAAAAAGTCTGTGAATAACTTCACCAAAATAATTCTGTTGAGAATTACTAGGCATTTATCAGATTCTGCAGGATTTGTAGTAATAAAAGGAATGTATGATTTATAGTGATGAAAGGTTGTACTTTTACAAATTAGCAAATACATCTTTTCAACCTGAATGATGAGGAAACAGTTTAATAATTTTTTTAAATGGCAAAGCAGTATAGATTCACACCCCATCCTTCACCTTTTGAAGGAAAAATTACTCCATATCATTTTTTTTAATTTTATGTAATGACGCATGCTATGTTTCCCTAGATGTACATGACCTATTCCTCACAGAGAACAATTCATTAGTGAACATATTTATTATGGATTCCAATGGCCAAGGCAGATTTTATAAAGCAGAAAAACTGAATGTAGCTCATTTATAGTTGATCATATACACATATATTAAATGTATCAAACTAGTCAATACAATTAAGTTAATACATTTAATATATGCATGCATTAACCTAATCAATGCAATTGGAGTCTAACCAATTTGGACCAAGTAGAACACATATAAATATTGTCGGTCTTTATAGAACAGCCTATAGAAAGCTAATTTTCAGTGAACTTGATGCATGCAAACTATGGGAAATAATTAAATCAATAACCATGTGCCTTTTTAAGGATTTTATTGATTTAATTTTCAGAGAACTTGATTAATATAAACTATGGGAAATAATTAAATCAATAACCATGTGCCTTTTTAAGGATTTTATTGATTTGTTCTAATTATCTAACTTCCCAATCAAATGTTACAATTTAAAATAAATGGTTATAAAAATATAAGGATTTAATGCAATACATTGAAAAATATAGCTTGGTTTTAGAACAGAATGAAAATCCATGAAAATTTGAAATAAAGTTTTCTAAAATAAGTTTTAAATTTGCTTCACTTTTTTTGATAAAAAGGGCAATGTATTTATCAACAGCCAAACAAGAGTAATATTAATACCAGAAATGAACATGAAAATTAGATCAGTCTTCAGTTAAAAATTACTGAAGAGAAATTTGAATCAACTTTGCCGTTCTTATGATCGAATGATATACATTAGACTAGGCATGAGGTGTTCAAGTGAATTTTTGTAAAAAATACACATTTTGAAAAGTCACCAAGAGGAAAACAAAATAAGTTTGGGAATGTGGATTATGGAAGTGTTAATATGAGGAAACAAATAAAAGGCTCATAGTGACCTTACACAAAAGAGAAATGCATAGTTTAAAGTACTTCACATTACAATATATTGTTAACGTCCTTTTCTCAGAATGAGAAAGACTGCATTCATTTATAGTCAGACAATACTGAGGAAAGCAGTGTGCCTAATTATTTAAAATGCACAAATCTTGGTGTGGACAACTCAAGCTGACTTGTATAATAATAATAATAATAACAATAATAATACACTGAAGAATTGTTTTTGAAGTTGTGCTGTTAGAGAAAGCAAAGTATTTATCAAATGCCGCTAAAAGGAAAAATCAGATGTGGTACGCTGTCATTTCTATGGCATGGTGCATGTGGGTCTAAATTATTTTATCAAGTGGCCATTCAGTGAGTAGACATTTGGCGAGTCCCTATTTATCAAAGCCGCTCTTCATCAAATGATAAATATTAACTAGGGTAAACCAGTGGTTGCCCACAGTCTGGCATTTGCCCTTTTCCCCACTGTAGTGGACTCTCAGAGTTGGTATATTTAGTTGGGGGGTGTGGAGAGTGTAGCCCCCACCTTGGCAGGTTTTAAATTTTATGGGGTTTTTTTTGCGGTCATTTGGTTGGCCCATCACTGGTATGCCCTACTTAAAATTTGCCGTTTGATGAAGAACGGCTTCAATAAATAGGGGTTTGATGAATGGCTATTCAGTGAACAGACATTCAATGAAGTGAAAAAGACCCGGTGTATGTAAGGTATGAACATCTAATACGATTATTGTGGGAAGCACTTCACCACAAGTTTGCTGCTCTGATGCTGTGCTGGAATCATCCCCAAATAAATTTACTGACTTTGGTAGTTCAATGAGTGATGATGAGCCATTAAACCTATAAGTTTTCTGAGTAATGTTGCAAGGGATTTTCTTTATACTAAAAATTATATGTAAGGAGAGGTAAATTTCTGGTTATTTCATTTCACATTTGCATGTATTGATCAGTGTGTTTTTCATTTGAAATCATGGACAGTGCAAATTTCTACATTTTAATATAATGACCAGTAAGACACTGTATCATGTTTATTTTATGCTGCCAAACAAAAATAGGATGGCATGTTTTTTTTTTGACAATGATTTACACACATAGCTTTCATGCTAACCAATGTTATTTGCCAAGTTGTTCTGGCATGGAAATGTAATATAATAATGCAGATACAAAATAACAACTAAGAGTCAAAAAGCTGATTGCACTAATGTTGAAAAGCAAAGTAATCAAACACTAATAATCAAAACTCATCCTATTGAGACTCCATGAAGAAGGATAGCATTTTCAAAATTGAAACAAAATGTTATTTTTCTCTAGTCACAAATCAATGCCACTAACTCCATAAATATTTTTTCTGAGTAATTGTACTGTACAGAAAGAGTTTTTCTAATGCAAGGAATAAGTTTATGGTTAAAGCCAGGGACTTTGCCCCACCCCCCCGTCCCACCTTTATAATGCACGATTAGCCTAACTCTTAACACAAACACGTGCCTACTCGTATACCTAAACCTGCATCTTACCTTAGAAATAAACTTTCTGTAACAGTACCACTGTGCAAAACACTAGAAAACATGCCATGTGCAAAAGCACACACACACACACACACACACACACACACACACACACACACACACACACACACACACACCACACATATTTATTCCACTAAACTTCTCTAATTACCTTGAACTTATTCTAACTCAAATCCACAACACTAACTTGTGCTTTTTAAAGAGCCCTCACTCTAACCATATCCCAGAAATTCACACTCACAGTCATAATTCAAAAACTTTTTGTATATCCAAAAGATTGTTTTAACATCCAAAACTGATACGTACCTCACCCAAACAAATTTGATTGTACTTTTTTCAATGTCTACTGCACTAGTCAATATGTGCATTCGACCACTTCTGCAAGAGTATTCCACGTACATCCCAGTATACTTTTGACAAATTGACACTTCCCCATATTAAGTATATTTTTCAGTTTACTGTTATTTGAGTGATTGCTGCAATGTCAAATCACTAAACCACATGACCATGAGGTCGCAAGATGAGAATGCTGATGACTACTAGTTCAAACACCTAGATTTGGCCCCTTCTTGTCGCATGTTGAGACTTCTTCCTGTGTCTCTGCAGGTCAGGTGATTAGAAGGTCAACATTTTTTGAACAAGTAGCCCTCTGCACTCTTGTCTTGCTTACTTCTGGTCTCATTATTTAGTGATTTGACATTGTAATTATAGTAACCCTATTTCTCAATAAGCATATACATATACATGTTTATATATATATATATATATATATATATATATATATATATATATATATATATATATATATGAGGGTGTGTGTATCTGTTCAAGATCATGTTTTTTATCTCTATTCACACTTTTACTTACTTTGCATCTTATTGCATAGTATTTATTTATTTATTGATTTATTTGTCTTTGTTGATTGGGAAAGTCCAACTGAGCAGAGCCCATTTTCAGCGGAGGCCTGAGAAGAAAAGCTCCACCACAGTACATTTATATTAACAAGTGAATTTTAAATAGTTCTCAGGAAAACAGTTGCATTTCTCATGAAACAACACAATTACAAGACAGGTATATACAGTAAAATATTTACATCAACAAGTATAAGTCTGTACAGTTGTTCCAGTTGTAAAATCTAGCAGAAGTAAACAGATTAATACTGTAGAAGGGAAAACATTGTTGTAAGGAAGTTCAGTGTTCTTTTATTTCAGTAAGGAAAGGTTTGCAAGTAGGTCAGGATACATAATGAAGTTAGTTATAAAATTATGTAGGAAGGGAGATTTTAATATTGCATAGGTTTGCAAAGAGTTTTAGAGATATACTGAAGCAGGTTGTAAAATAATGTAGGAGGGGTTGGATGATATTAGTATTATATAGGAGGACAGTGGTAATAGCAAAAGACAGAGCATGGGATAGGACTGTTTATGTTTAGGCTTCCTGTTTGAATTGGCGCATCCAGAAGCTTTATAACTTAGTTATAGGAGATGCATGAGAGGGTAGAGAGGTGGATGGGGGCAATTAGAAAAGAGCAAGATGAGAATTGCTGTTTAAGAGGGGGTTGTAAAAAGGGATGGATTAATTCAAATGCAGGAGGGAAATTTGTTATGTATGTTCCATTATAGTAAATAATTATAAAGTTATTTCAGAAGGTCGGAAATGCTATGTGCAATTCAAAAGCATCCTCTTTTTCTTATACTGACTTTCTCCAGGAAAAGATTATGGTGGATGACTAATACATCCTGTTGAAGAGGTACAACTGACACAAGTCAAGTGTAAATACTAAGCAGGAGCGACAAAATGTAATCCATTGTTGTAATGCTGAGGCCATCGATAGTAATAGTGTTTATATCCTTTGAGTCACTGGGTAAAGCTCTGTATGTTGGGCTTGTTGTTACTACAGTCTATGGTTGACAAATCACAGGATAGTACCATTTCGGAGATTGTTTTACTGGCCTGGGTAATATGACTAATGTGCAAGTGTACAGCATGTGGGGTAATCATACTGGGAACATGACTTCAAATTTTTAACATGTCTACTGCTTTTTCTATTCTTTCAAAGAATAATTTGCTACAAGAGTTATGGGAGCATGTGATCTCTTTGAATGTAGTTTCACGGAATGCAAAGAACTCAAACACAGATCACAGAAACCGCTTTCATCAACAGTGGTGATTGCAGTTTTTTCCACTGTTGTGCAACCTCTAAGTTGGCATATATAATTTCAGGGGATGTCCACTCCACATGGGGGGTGCATGCAGGCTTAGCCCCTACAATAAAATATTTTATTATTTGCTGAAGGTGGTTTTGGCAAAATGTACTTGATCTGCTTGCCAAATCTGCCTTCTATGAATCAACATGAACCCATGAGTTGAATTATTGGCACTTCATATATTGAGTTTGGAAAAGACTGGGACATAATATCTAAAGAGTTCTGCCTACGTGTGTTTGTCAATATAATTTGGCAGATGTTTCCATCAGATTCCTACAAGGGATTTGAAGATGCTAGAGCTGAGCTCTGCAGACATCATAGAAATGTGAACTTATTGTATCTATTGATTGTAGGGGTTAAATGTAACTTACTGCCCATGGTCAAAAGGCATAACACAATGAAAGTAGTATATTCTTACAACTGCAAAGGGCAGTATGGGAGAAAAGATTAAGCTACATCATTTGCATACTAGTCATAAATTCTGATGATACCCAAGGCATATGCAGAAGTGTATCAGGAGTACCTTGTAAAATGTTCGGATGTTTGAATGAATGACAATCTGCTTCACTCCGTTTGCTCTCAAAGAACGATTTGAGAAAAATCTCCTATGACTTAGGTGCTTGTGGTTTTTAGATGTAATATTGCAAATGATGACATGAGTATGAAAAAAAAAGCATATTATGATTGACATCCTTCAGATGACATGTTAAACCAAGGTACCACATGCTTGAGTTGGTGTCAGAGCCACATTTCCCAAGTAGTGTAAATATCATCTCAGGTCCCCTGAAAAGGTTGATATCCTAGTGAGACTAATCTGGTCCAAAAAGGACAAATAAAAAAATACATGAAAAAATATATAAAAAAGAACATAACTTCATACCTTAATTTCTTCTGCATTACCGATACAAATTATGTATATCATGTTATCACTGTGAAGCAAATGCTTCATGACTGAGTTTTGTGATCGTATGTTGATATTCATGAAGTATAAACTTGATTTTATCTTTCTCATTTGTTACAGTCCAAAAATATATGCAATACAGTATTTGCAATGCAGACATTTATAAAGAAACGACATCACACTACTATGATAAATCAGTATCATTAATCTTATTTTCAGCCCTGTATGTTCTGATTTTCACTTTACAAAATAACACTAATTGTTTAACAACTGCACACATATCACACACACACACACACACACACACACACACACACACACACACACACACACACACACACTGTAAAGCAAAAATTAATGAACACCTTAGACTCACAATATAGTCAATACTACCTGTGGACATTGCAGTAATGTGAAGGGTTCCACAGTGCATGCATACGAAAAAAAAAAAGAAAACATACATAAAAAGTACCTCTATCATTAATACCATGATCTTTCACTCTTTGACCATGCAGTAGTAACTGTTAATTATTGGTTGACATTTTTCAAAGTACATTCTGATATTGAAGGCAGACAATGTTTTCATTTCTTTCCTACAAGGGATTTGAAGATGCTAGAGCTGAGCTCTGCAGACATCATAGAAATGTGCACTCTTATTACATGCAACTACAGCATAACACTACAACAGCTAAATGCCTGTCAATACTCTGAACTAATGATGATATTGCTGTGTCATTACTTGTAGCTTGTTACACTTTCTAGTGACAGTAACATTCCAGAAGTGTAATTGGTCATTCTGATGCCCAGGGCCATTCCCTAATCTGTTGATCCACAAAAGTTGAGAAGCAAAAAAAAGTACTTTCTTTTGTTAAAAAATGTAAACTGCTGTTAAGCTGTATCAAACTCCTTGCTATAAATGTAACAAGTGGCTTGCTTCAGCTAACTGAGAGCAAGGACTGCCTTCACCACAAATGCATTATCGGCATTCATTTCTGAATGCTGAAAATACAACAATTGATGCACAGAGCACCTCATCAGTCAACATTTGGAAACTGAATGCAGGTAATAAAACCTCCGTATCCTGACATCTTGTGCCAATGTGGCTGCCCCCTTTGTCCCTCTATAGCTATGCCTCTGGCTACCATTTTTTAAGTCTACTTGCATGCGTGGTTCTACTATTATTATCCCATTGAAGCTTCTTTTACTGATTTGAAGGTATGCACTATATTTAGCAGGCATTACTTTTTTTGTAGTCATGTTCCCTAATGCAGTTCTCTTTTTTTTTTCTTTGTTTTTTTTTTGCTATGAAGACATAGGAAGGCTTGATGCCGCAGTGTCTGGAGGAGAGAACGCCAAACAATTCTGTGGTTTGCTCTTGAGCACTGAATTTCCATAGGTAGAAATGATCACGTTTGTATGGTTCTGAAGTAGAGAATGGATATTAATTTTGTCTTTTACTTTGTTTTGCATACTACGTTTCCAAAAAAAGAGACAATGTGACTAGCAATTTATTTCAAATGGAATGCACAGTTTACTGCATGACTATACTTGACATGATCATAGATATCTATATGCTTCTGTTATAATATTTTCTTAAAGAGGCAGTTTATGAGGGACAGGAATATATGACCAATGTGGGGGAAGTCTGCAACGGTTGGATAATGGAGGGTTATAATTACATTGTAGTCATACAAACATAGCACTAAACTTCTTAGCACAGGAATTCTGACCAGATCGTAAATAAAAAGAGAAAAGGATGAACATCACTACAGATTTAAATATTGCTGTTATAAACTTTGAACATTGCTACAATGACAGGTTGGAATTAGTATGCATTTCCTGAAGGATATGAAGTTTGAAACTCAAACCCATACACAAACACACACACACACACACACACACATATAGATAGATATAATACTTGGTAGTATAAGCAAATGTTGGCTCTTCACTGGATGGGAATGATGGCATTGCTGGTGAGATCTATGCAAGAGTAGATTGTGTGGTGAATACTAAGATGCAAGGGATGAGGAAACAACAAGTTTGGGTACATATATAAATACAAATATGTGTGTGTGTGTTGTGTCTTTATATATATATATATATATATATATATATATATATATATATATATACATATATATATATATATTAATGAATAAAGCATAATGCACAGAAGGTGAATTTGGAGTAGCAGGTAAGGACTATCCAGACTATCCACAATATTTATGGGAGAGTGCCGAATGAGAGTAGGGTTACCATGGGGGGGGGCTTGTGTCGACTGTTATTAAGGAATGTTATTTAGAGATGAATAGCTTTGGAGAAGCAAGAGTTAGTTAGCAAGCTGGGTGTTGCTGTTTACAATGGAAACTGGAGTGAGTTTACATGATGATCATCAGCAATGTTTCTGATGTCATGGTTTGATCATCAGCAATGTTTCTGATGTCACAGTTGGATTCTGTAACTTGTCTTCTGCTGCCCATGTGGTTCATTATGTCACAGTCTGATTTCCTTCATTCAGAAAGCATCCGGCCAGCAATGGTCAGAAAAGGAGATGCCTCCAATGAAGCAGGTGAAAGGGTGCAAGAGATGAGCAGTTCCTGACAGGAATTTGGAGGATGAAATACCAAAGATTCTGAAGAGGAGGATACAGAAAGAGGCAAAATGGAAAAAATATGACTCTGGTGGATGAACTGCAGTCTGTTGCAGGTAATAATTTTAACATCAGAGGAATGAAAAGGTGCATTTGCTGTCAATGGGATTTTGACAAACAGGTTTACTGGCAGGCTTGGATGGGGTGGGTAGGTTTAGACTGAAGAGGATACCAAGGGCCACTAGGTCTGAGTAGTACTAGTCAAGTGAAGGTGATTTATGGTTTGAGGACTGAAGGGAAGGGACCAGAGGATTGTGTTGCCAGATGGGGAGACAAGTTTTCTTCTAATTGACCTTCAGCTACTTGGGTTTTATTGAGGCTAGTATCCTGAGTCTTTCAAGTCTGACACCATCACAGCTGGGTGTTTTGTTTTTCCTTGAGATTCACCAAGTTGTGTTTATTATACTGCATATCCCTATGGAAGTTAAGAAGAAGAAGAAGATCTGGTGGGGAGAAATTGTTCACATTTCTGATCTGAGTGATCCAAATGGGGGTGCAGTGGACTGAGGAAACTGTGGCTCTGAAATCTAAACAGCTCATGGCAACATTGATTGCTCTAGGGAGAAGTAAACCTTGTAAGCCCAGATACATGTCTTGGGATACCTGGGTGCTGGCCATTTGTTTACTTTATGTCACGGGTTTTGGAGAAGGACTCTAAGAGGAGAGTATCATCATTTACGAAGGGTGAATATGTGGTTATGGGGTGAAAAGCATGGTAGGTGGCAGGAAAAGATCTTCATTATGAAAGTCTCCATGCAGATACTTTGTCAGGAATCATGGTAAATAATGTACAGGGATTGGCAAAAGTAGGCAGGAAAAACCAAGGAGTAAAGTGAAGGTTTGAGTGTGTGGGTCAATGCAATTGGTTAGCGTGCAGATTTTCACATTTGTTTCACAATAAAATGATCATCTGTTGACACTAAGAGCCTGGTCAAAGTGGCTCTTAGCTTTGTAAGATGCTAACAGACTGTCTAAGACAGAAGAAATGAATTTAAGGGAAACATGCAAAGTTAAAGGTTCAAGATGGCAGTTGCCCTTTCAGTGAGGGGCTTGGCAACTGCCATTTGCACTCCCTAAAATAAATTATTGATTGGCTTTTAAGCTGCAGAATTTTCAAGGAAGACATAGTCTAGGAGTTAATAAGAGTTTTATTTGTGTGTATTCTATTAGTTCAGCAGTGCAGAGTCATGTCTGAGTTTATAAAAATTTGCAAAAAGTTAGGGGGAAAGAGGACATAGTTCTTGCTTTGCTGAATAAGGATGTTAGAGCAGGCATGGTTTAAGATCCTTTAATTTTTCCCCTGTTTCAGTATTTTAGGGTTTCACTTCTGGGTGTAGTCCCAAAGAGGACACTGGATGAATGCTGAGTCATTCATCACTTTTTGTTTCCAGAAAGTTCTACATTGAATAATGACAATGACAGAATTGATGTGGGAGTACATTATGCATCATTGGATGATGCAGTGAAACTGATATGTACTTTTGCTTGACCCCATTTTGGTTAAGCTGGACATTCAGTTGACTTTCTGTTTACTGCCTAATGGATGGAAGGAACATAGGCCCATGTCAGGGGTGATCCTACATATGTTTTACTTTGATAAGTATATGTCCTTGTGTTATTTGGTAGCTTGTTCAAACTTTGAGAAGTTTGTTTTAGTTTTACAATGGATATAACTGCAAACTGTGACCAGCCAAAAGTCAGTATACTACCCAAATTATTTTTTGTTGATTGGTGAAGGATTGATGGGAGTCCAACAAGATGTTCAGAAATTTTTGGAGCTGTGTAATGAGTTAGGTTAACCATTAGCAAACAGTAAACAGGAAATGTTCATCTAAGGTGTGGAATTTTCAAGGTATGGCGGTAGATGGCTCTTCAGAACTATTTTAGTTTTCTGAATACAAACTAGATAAGCTGTAGGTTAAGATAGGAAGCATGTTAGGTAGGAGTAAACTAAGGTCAAAGACACGACAGAGTTGCCTGTGTTGCTGAACTTTGCATGTAGAGTTTTTTTTTGAACAAGTAGGCCTTTTTAACAGATCACAAGCAAATCTGTTAAGATGTGGTAGGAAAAAGCATGACAGAGTCAGTGTGTCTGAAAGAGTCAAAGAGGATATGAAGATTGGAAATCAGTTTTTGGTGCAAATTAGTTGGGTGGCTATGTAGCAGGATGATTCAGTTACTTTGGATGATATACACTTATATACTGATGCCACTGGTAGAATGAGAAAGGATGCCTATTTCAAGAGTAGTTGGTCTGTCGCAGCTTCTCCACAGGACTGGCCTTTGAAATGAAAATGCATATTACTTTCTTAAAAATGATGCCTATTTAGGTAGCAAAGTCAATTTGGCCTCAGGAGCTCAGCAATACAAAGGTAGTATTTTGTTCAGGCAATGACCCATAGAGCTTGCTTTATTAAAGAGCTCTGTAAATGCTAATAATAACTAATGGGAGTTTGTTTGGAAGGAAAATTAGTGTATGATGTGGCATCAGCTTTTAGCCATGTTGGAGAATATTCAGCTGTAGCTGATTCTGTCAAGGTAGTCATTGTTCATTTGAGGGTTAATAATTTTGGAAATGTACCCAAGTTTTTGCCTTGGATTATTATGTACTTGCTGAGTCTGTATCAGGAGTTTCCAGGGAGTGCCATTGTCTGGTTAGCTATTATACCACACCTTGGTTGGAGAGGATTGCTTATGTTTACAGCCACTGAAGTTGCAAGGAGATTTATTAATTTCAGGGAGGCCAAGGCAACATCTTCCTCACGTTTGTTGGTGATTTGGCAATGTAAGTTTGTGGATATGGGCCAGGTTTTAAATAAAGGAGATTGAATACAACTGAGGGATTCTCATATGATTTTATTTAACATGCACATGCCATTATTTATATAGGATTTAGTTTTGCAATTTCCTAAGATGCATCAGCAGGTAGTCTTGCACTGATACATTAGTAAAGAAAAGGGGGTGACAGGCTGCTAGTGATGCAGCTTGTTGTGCAGTTTTGGCCAGGTGATTCCCCCTCCTGTTTCCACTGGCATTTGTTACGTGCTCAATGGTAGGAGTGAGCAGTGTTAGATGCTGCTCCTTGGCATCTATTGTAGTTTGAGTGATCGGTCATTGATGGAGTTTGAACCGTCTGTGAATCCTGACATTTACCCTTTTATGAAGCTACATTGGTAAATTACCATTGCAATGCAGATATTCTGTAAGTTGCATATTTAGTCATCAGTTCACAGTTCTTTCTTATGAATGAATTCACATATGTTTATTGTTGGTTTGGCAAGTAATAAATTGGACATGCTGCAATTATGTTGTGTTCTTTGAGTCCAGGAAGGGTTCTTAGAAAATTAAAATTATGTTGGCTATGTTGTCAATATGCATAACAGCCTCTTCAGAGCTGCTTTTGGAGCAGTAATAAGAAGCTGCACTATTCTTTCTTCATCTTAAACAGAAACTCTGTAGGCATTGATGGTATTTCCTTATATTTATATATTCTGTCAACAATTTTGTTACTTGAACATCAATAAAATAACAGCTCCTAGGTACACACATTCATAAGATTAATGTTAACTGTATTCCAGCTTGTGAGTAAACATGGAACACACACTCCAAACTGTTTTTATATGCATTGCTCTACTGCAATTACTGAAATGTTTCTTAAATACCTCTAAAGAGAGTGATTTCCTTATATTGTCTTGAAGTTTGTTCTTCAACAAAAAATGACATGTTTGAACAATCTAGTCATTTTCCTTATTTTATTATGGCTGTGGCATTAAATTATTTTAATGGTGCTGAGTCTTTATATTCTTATAGATATCAAAACTAAATCTGATTTGCAATAAGCTTACTGCTAAAGGCTTTAAAGACCAGTAAAAGCTTACTTCTGATGCATCCATGGGTAAAACTATGAGACAACAGACCCTAGCTTTATGTCATTTGGGTACTTCAAGATTAATCATGTAGCTATTGACACAAAGGAGACACATACTATATTAAAAAAAATGTATGGGACCTAGTATCAATAAGTAAGGGACTTCTGTTCTTACATTACTCCGTTGTGAGCAACTGTCATGCAAGGCAACTCTTTGAGCCCTATTACCCAGCATTCATTCCATTTCATTAAGCTCTCTACTCATAACTAAACACATGTGCAATAATTCAATCAGGCATCCACTACAAGATAGACATGGTCGAAGGCAATTAAAGTCCAGTCATCCAAGAACATTATTGTAAAATGATAACAAATTTCTTTTTTTTTAAATATTGCCATTTTATAATAGCGTTAACCCAATTTTAAATAATGGTAATGCATGGTATCCCATGTTTGGCTTTGTTTGATCACTTTGTCTTTACTCTTGTGATCATTCAACACCACCCATGGATAAATCTTTCATTATTTACACCCAAATATAAGGAATTATTAAAGTCTAAACTGTTTAGGGGAGGTTGCACATAAAATCTTAACTGTGTCAAGAAAAGACTACAATTTTATGTTTCGCATTGTCACTACCTTAAACAAAGTGCAACACAATTTGCATGCTGCAAAAATTAGTTTGTAAAGTGTTACTCTTCTAAAAAGTACAGCAAATCTAAGGGCATTCTAGGTAGCAAATAAACCTAGCTGCTACACTCTTGATCAGGATATTTATTGCATGCCCAATTACAGTTTAAAATGGAGGAAACAGCAGGAGATCTTCCATTATTAAAATTAGATGTTATGGTAGTATATATATATATATATATATATATATATATATATATATATATATATATATATATATATATATATATATATATATATATATATATATATATATGTAAAGACTGGAGTTTTATCATTTTATCTTAAGTTTTATCTTTTAACTGATTTTCTGAGAAGTAATATTTCAAAAAGTGTTTTACAAGAATGTGCAATAATTTTCGGAAAAGATATCACAAAAAAGTATTTGTTTTCATCTGTAACTTCTAACTTGTTTAAATAATCTGAATGTGAATGGCAAACATCATTTTATACAGGATTCTCCACTATAAATGCTTGTCTCAAGCATGCAGTAGAGTTTCTTGATGTTATCTTTGCACTCAGAGCTGTGCTTTTAAATCTGGTCTTGTCTCACTTTACCGACTCTCCTCATCACTAGAATGAATAAAAGCCTGATAACGGCTATGATAGCTTGCATTATGACACCTTAATTCTGCTCTATTAGTGTCATTCTCCTGGGTAATAATGATGCTGATTGCTAAAAAAAATCACAGAAATACTGGCAGAGATGGCCATGACTGACCTACTGCTCATATTACAGCCCTCCAGCCTTAATGAAATGAAATCCCTCTAGAACTGTGAAAATGATAATGACTGCAATTTAGTCCATCTAGTATTGGTATGCTACAGAAATGTACAAAGAGGTCATTGGTAATGTCTTGGAATCTATGGAATAAATGCAAATATATTAATTGTTATTTTATTAATATGTGTATTTTATCACTGTAACAGCTTCATATGCATATACGTTATGTAGTTGCCCTTCTCTTTGTTAAACTATTATTACTAAAACATATAAGAATGAAATAAAAGCACAGAACAATCTTAATGCTATTAGCAATTACTACATTTATCAGGGTAGAATTTTTAACTTATGTATAGTCTGGACATAATGAAAGGTGATTTTTCAAGTATGCTTAATAAGTTAGTAATATAGTAACGATTTAACTCATAATTTTTCTAACAGGAATATAAATGTTAAGTTATCTGCAGTTTGGCCTGTTTTTTGCATTATAAGATGCTTCAGCTGCATAAACTAGGAATATTTGTCTTTTCAATTTGCTATTGTAACAGAAATCAGATTCACCTTTCCCATTCAAGATGATGCATGCCTTATGACCCTCTTTGCTACTGAAAAGAACTTTCAAAGAAATTCCTAGATTTTTGCTATCACATTACTCTTCCCTTGAACATGAAAGCAGTTTTATTACTTCTGCATGTCATAAATGTGAAGGTGATTAATGCAGATACAGGCATTATGGCACTAAATAACTTCAGAGAATGGACGACCTGCATATCATCACTCTGAATGGACAACAGATGTTCTCCAGCAGGGGGGTTAATGTACAGGTAATACCCACTGAAAAACAAGTCCACTGCTTCAAGGCAGCATAATAAGCTGCCATGGATTTCAGACTATAACAGAGATAACGGCCACTATTATTTTATTGCTGTGTTTTTGCTGCTTATCAAGTGTAAAATTAAAAAAAAAGTGTGTCTTTCTTTGTGTTTATGTCTGCGTATGAGTGTATGCATGAATGAAAGTAAGAATGATAGTGATCAGACCATTAGTTTATACTTGCTAAGCAGCACTTTTGTTGTTTAGCAAGTATAAAATTAAAACAAACTGATAATAAAGAGATATAGAAAAGTGTGTGTGTGTGTGTGTGTGTGTGTGTGTGTGTGTGTGTGTGTGTGTGTGTGTGTGTGTGTGTGTGTGTGTGTGTGTGTGTGTGTGTGTGTGTGTGTGTGTGTGTGTGACTGTGTGTGTGTGTGGGTGTGTGTGTGTGTGTGTATGTGTGTGTTTGTGTGTGTGTGTATGAGTGAGACAGAGAGAAAGAGAGAGAGAGAGGGAGAGAGAGATCGAGCCCTCCAAAATCTGGTGAGTTTTGGAGAAAAAGTGGTGAATTATACTTCATAAACAAGGACAATAAGTAGAGTTTCAGACTTTTTACTTCATAAAATGTATATTAATTCACATTATCTTAATCAGCCAATGTCCCAAATTAATAGTGCTAATATTTTTAAAAGGACCCTGATTACTTTTCGATTTGTCTCTGATTCTGATGAGATTTGTCCCTGATTAGTTAAGAGCTATGATAAAGTCTGAAACACAATAACTTATTATTTGCTACTTCAGCCATAATGATTTTCCAGCATATACTACAGCAACTTTGAAACAGTAGGTGGCGGAACTATTTTACACAAAAATAATGGAATATATATATATATGGTTTATTACTGAAATCTCGAAAGTTAAAAATAAGGTACTTATCAGCGAACTAATTCGCTGAATGTACACATAACCTAACCGTCCTAATGTTGAAAATCAGCTATTAATGCCAAAAATGTCAGACACATTTTCAGCATTAACAGCAATTCCACCCTTGCCGCTACTCCCTAACTAGCACACCTAACATCCAGATTATGCAGGGGGGCAAGGCCCCCTGCACCCCTCCCACCGCCCCTAACTATATATTCCAACTCTGAGATCGCACTACAGTGAGGAAAGGGATGTATTTCCCTAACCGCACTGTACCGCAATCCCTGTACATCCCTTCAAACGTTATATTTGTGAATGCATAGTCCATTCGCATATATAACGTTCGCTCATGTGACCTGCACACATATGAAGTATTCGAACATCTGTAGTTTGAATACTTCATAGCCGTGCAATGGTACAGCAACATTTCAATGGTAAACCTATGTGTATATATATATATATATATATATATATATATATATATATATATATATATATATAAAATTAAAAAAAAAACAAATACAAAGCAATTAAACAGCCCAATTCTGTGAGTGCAATAATGCCATTCATGGGGCCAGATTTACAAAGGCTTGCACGGAGTGTAAGAACAGTGTAAGACTGCAGACAGGCAATATGTCTGCCGAGCAATTCAGCAATAGCCAGTAGGGGCATGCATGAGAGCTTCTAAAGCTACTCTTGCACGGACAGTGTTATGCTATGCAAATTACCTCATTTGCTGCTGAAAGCTATGCAAATGAGGTAAATTTGCGATCCAGGAACCACTAACCTGTCCATGTAAGACTAGTGTTATCTGCAGAAATGTACTTCGCTGGTAACGGAGTACCATTCTGCAAATAGCAAAACGGAGCAATGACAGCTCCAAATAAAGGATGCATCCAGTTGAGGAAGCATGCCAATGGCCAAATATAAGGCAATTGGCATTTACACATGTTTCAAAAGAATAAAAAATAATATTTTTTTCACCTGATCTCCGATGTTTAAGCGTAGCGGAGCACCGTGCAAACGTGCGGCACTCTAAAAACCAGAAAAAATAAATAAATCAAAGCCAAAAATAGGCATTTTATTAAAAATATCCATCTGCCATGCAAGTGAATGGCAGGCTGAAGACAACATGGCTACTGAGTAGTGGTTGCTAAGGGGGGAAGCACAGTGTGAGAGATGTAACCAAGCATTAGTAGGCAATCCTATGCAAATGAGTATCAGGATAGTGAATCCCAATTTTCCCTGACATGTGAACCATGTCCCTAGAGTGTAAGAGTAGGATTAGGGGAGTAACAGAGTTGAAGATAGGTGACATCATGAGGGGAGTATGTATCAAAGACTGTAAGCTTATTGGAGCAGAGTGGCATGTGTTTGCTGTAAGTTACTCAGGACTGGAAGAGGCGCGTCTACAGTTATCTGAACTGAAACCCAGAAACTGAAGGCGTACGCTGTGGCTACAACCAAAGTTTCTTGCAAAGATGCTTACACTGTGGGCGCGCCTGTGCGTGTCTGTAAACCCGTGCAAGCCTGTGTGTGCATGTGTGCACGTGTGTGCACCCGTGTAAGCCTGTGTAAGGCTGTGTAAGCCTGTGTGCACGTGTGTGCACCCGTGTAAGCCTGTGTAAGGCTGTGCGCATGCGTGTGCGCTTGTGTGCGTGTGTTTGCGCTTGTTTGCGCAGTGCTGCCCCCTGTGGAAACAGAAAGGGAAAAGGAAGGAAAATTACTAGTAGGAAGTTATCCAAGGAGAACTACCAGGTGAAATCAATCAGAATCAGTCAATTACACAGGCAGTACACTAGCCCAGCCCAGCCCAGCACTTAAAACTCTGCAAACAACATTCCCCATGTTTTACTCAGAAACACTGCAACACTGCAGTATACAAAGAGAAGTGAAAACTTAAAAAGCTTAACTGAGACAAAAAATGTTAGGGGCTGCCATTGCTATTGTAAGGCAACATGTGCAAGATGCTGAGGGTGGTGTTGTTGTGAATGCTGCTGAGCAACCACAGTAAGGAGATGGAGAAGAGTGTACAGACCCAGGGTAACCTATCAGGGGCTACATGAGCTGGAGATAGTGGAGCACTATAGAGTGGACAGAGAGCTCTTGCAGCAAATTGTTGAGCTGTGTAGGCCACGCCTCACACACAGAACCAACAGGGGGGAACCCATCCCAGTGGAAACCAAGGTATGTGTTGGTCTAAGAATACTAGCAACAGGCACCTTCTAGAGACCAACTGATGATATGATGGGGATTTCACAGGCATCAGCATCCAGGGTACTGCACCAGTTCCTGAATACCATGGCAGCACATGTCGGTGATCATTTATATTTCCCCAACTCCCATGAGGTATTGGCCAGCAATATGCATCTCTTCCAGCAAATAGTGGAATACCCTGAGGTAGTGGGTGCAATTGACTGCACACACATACACATCAAAGCACCAGCTGGTGAGCGGGGTAGGGCCTACATCAACCGCAAGGGCTTCCACTCCATCAACTGCCAGGTCATGTGCGATGCCCAGGGATTAATACTGAATGTGTGTGCTGGCTGCCCTGGAAGCTGCCACAACTCCCATATCTGTCATCTGACGCAGCTGTACCAGACATTTGCCAATGGGGACATCCCTCATGGTCACCTAGTGGGGGATGCTGGATACGCACTGGAGCCGTGGCTGATGACACCCATCAGAAATGCACACACACCTGAACAAGAACGCCATAATGAGGCACACGCACAAACACGAAATGTAATTGAGCATGTGTTTGGGATGCTCAAGTCACGGTTCCGGTGCCTGGACACATCTGGTGGAGCCTTGCAGTATTCACCAACTGCATGTACCCAAGTTGTCATGGTATGTGCCATGCTACACAATACGATCCTGCAAAAACAGCTGCAGCAGGAACAGCATGGGGCATGGCCAAACAGCCCCCCACCATTGCCAAGGCCTGCACAGGCACAGTGTGACTCGGAGGAGGAACAACCTGAGCCTACCCCAGTAGGCAGAAGGAGGTGTGCCCAGTATGCCTTGGCCTTGGCAAAGAGGCAACGCATAGCACATACACTGGCTCAGTAGGAACCCTGGAAATGATACCTCTCTCTGACTTGCACATAAAATAAAAGGGATGCCTAACTTGACACTACCTGTTTTTACAAACATGTATAGGGAGTGTAGTATGTGCATCCGACATAGGCAGCCCTGCAGCACCACCGGATGCATGATTGCCATGTTCTAAGCAATATAAAGCAGTGCTAAGCAGCATTTACCAATATTTAGTATATGTAAACAAAATTGGCCGTGCCAACTAGCGCAATTTTGGGCAACGTTGAGCAATGTTGGGCAAGGTCAGGAAAACTCGTGCAAAGTTGGGTAAAGACAGGTAAACATGCTCATATCAGCTTCACTGTCCCTTAAGCAGTCTGGTCTGCCCAGCCTGAAAATAAAAAACAGTGTCAGGGCTCAAACCCAGGATACTGTGCACTATAGTCACAGTACTGAACCACTAAGCCATGATAGCATTTCAGTAGCACAGACACAGCAGGACAATTGTACAGTAATGCAAACACAAAGAAATGCTGTAACATGCCCCAAAAGATGCATATGGGTAACCTCCCCCACAGGCCTATGCAGACAGAGAACATCAGGCCAGGCAGTGTGATGTGGGTTGTGTAGGCTATGAAGTTGCAATCTAATATATGTGGCATTGGATGCTAAGAAGTGTAGTACAGTAGTATGCCTCAAGCCAGTACGATAGGCAGCAGTGCAGACTGAAATGGTGTACCATACAAAGCAGTGCAGGCATAGCAAATGTGTATAAGTGTCAGGTGAACCCCTCATCGTATGGACACCCACAGTAACAATCAAGTGTGCCCCTGGGTTGAAACATACAAAGAATAGCTCTCCCCCCTGTATGTAGAAATATTGATAAGTCTATGCAAACTGTCTCATGGAAGTCCTGCAGGCACAGCATGATCCCTGTTGATCTATGACACAAAGGTGAGGCCTGCTGTAAAAATACAACTTGGTTTTCCATACACATATAGTATAAATGTCTATACAGGGCGTGCTCACACACTCCAACAAATGTAGTGGATTTCATTCAGCATCACACTAAAAGGTCATAATGGGCATGCTCACACACAAAACGAAGCAAATGTCAGGCAACAACATACTGAAAGGTCATACTGGGCATGCTCACACACTTATGCCAAATACGGATGTGATAATAAGGGATCTATGGACAAATGTGTATAGACATCTCTACTTCCAGAAACACATTCACAAAGTTGTCAGAAAATCCTGCTATGTGTTCACACAAACTGCCAAGGTCTGTGCATGTAGGTCAAAGGAGGTTCCCAGTACTCATCAGTCATCAGACCCATCATAGAGTACCATAACACACTTGCGATGAATCTGAGTAGGCACGTTCAGCAGCCAGTAAGACCACTGAAGTACCCTAACAAGAGGATTACTGGCCTCAAACAGTTGCCCCATGCAACAAGACTGAATATAACCCAATCTGTACTCTGTTGCACACTGTCTACTCAGGAGATCTCTGCCCAACAGACAGGTCCATGTCATGGCTACACTCAGATCTGTTCTGAGTTACAGCTCAATGGCAATAAATATACAGACCCAACTGATATTGCCAACATCCTGGCATATAAGATCAGTATTAACTGTACCCCCCTCTTACCAATGAAAGAGCACATCTCTATAATGAAAGACTGCAAAGTTGCTGTCATCACATCTGCACAGGTAAAAAACACTCTCCAAAGCCAGTATCACAGCAGCCATGGGACCAGATAACTTCACAGGCTGCGTTCCACACAAACCACACAACGAACAGGCACCACACTGATGTATCCTGTGCAGTCATAGCCTCACCTCATGCTTTGTGCCTGTTGAATGGTGCACAGTGATGGTTACCCCACTACACAAGGGTGGAGACACCATGGACCCCAGGAACTAGTGCCCCATTAGCCTGACGAGTCCGCTCTTCAAGGCCATGGAATGTATCATCATACAACATATAAAATATTACATTTGCAATCCCCAAACCCTGGACCACAACCATGTTGGGTTTGTAAAATGCAGATCATGTCACATAAACCTGATAGATGACACTGAAGCAGTCAACAGAACCATCGACAAGGGTAAGGTGGTTCACACAGTCTATGTTGATCCTGCCATGGCTTACAACACCACCACACACTCTGGAAATATAGGTAAACCCACTAAACTAGGTATAAATTGCTATGTCACAAGATGTGCTGCCAACAGGCTTACTGACAGAACACACACTGTGAGAGTAGCAGACTCCAAGTATGACTTTGGAACAGTGATGAGTGCAGTACCACAAGGTCCTTTCCCGTGTCTTGTCCTGTTTAGTATCTACTTCCCTGAAGTAAAATTTAACATGGAAGGTCTGTGGCTACTGAAGTTTCCAGAGGACTGCAAACTAGGAGCCATAACTGTAAACACTAAAGATGTGGACATCCTACAAAAGAGCCTCACTGAGACAGACAGATGGCTATTGTCAAAGCCATGGGCTTCAGCACAATGCCAAAAGGTGCATTGTCATCCCCTTTGTTAAAAACTCCGTAGCCAAGAACGACAACATAGGCGGTAGTATACTTAACACTGAAAGTGTGACAAGAGACCTTGGGTCACAGGTGGACACTGGACGAAACGGTGATAATCACATCCCCACAGTAGTCAGGAAACCCTGCTATGTGGCACACCTCATCACAAAATGTGTCTCATGCAGAATAGAAGAGGACATTGTTCCCCACTACTCATCACTCACTAGAACTATAATAGAGTACAATGCCACGTTTGCTATGTACCTCACAAGCCAACTACAACAACTGGAAAGCCTGCAGCAATACCTCATAAAGAGCATTAGTGGCCTGAAATACATGCCATACACAGACTATCTCAAAATACTCCATCAGTACTCCCTTGCATATCTCCTACTCAGATGTTTTCACTGCCTAACATACAAAGCTATGCCAAATGCAGAGCTGTTGGACATGCTCCACATAAAACACTACCAATCCCTCTGACCTTCTGACCCAAAACCATGAGTGAAATACAAAAGGAAGGGGTGTACACATTTACCTTATGGATACCCACACCTTCAGGTTAGTGGCACAGCATGAGGCCTTGGAGACCATGCAAGTGCAACTAAGACTGGGCAAAGCTACTCATCAGATTGTAGCCTGCTACAGATCACCTACCTTGTCACAGGAACCTCACTCAGTATTCCTGAGAACAGTGGAAAATATCAAGGTCCTATCAAACACCATTATATGAGGTGATTACAACTACCCAAACATTGAGTGGGAGAATTACTTGCGTACAACGTCCTTTGCCCAATGTTTCCTAGAGTTTAAAAGCTCTAAAACCCTGGGACAGCTGGTCAGCATGGCCACTAGAGGTGACACCATACTGGACATGATCATCACCAACATGGGGTACTAGTGTTCCACAACAGAGATAAAACCCTCGCTGGTAATATCAGATCATAAAGTACTCACACTGGACAGCCACATCCCGCCCTCCCCACCCAGTCAATGAAACCACCGTGAAGACATTTCCAAAAGCAAACTGCACACGTCCCAAGACAAAAGTGGAAAGTTCCAAAGACCTCTTGCTATAGGAGAATGGTATACAATCTGCCAAATCAGTTACAAGTGCATCCTATGAGCATCTACAGGGATGCATGGATCCAGACATAACAAATAAAACTAAGATGCACTCCTCCAAAAATAAGAAAACAATCTGGTGGTCATTGGCCATAAATAAGCTAGGCAACAGAAGGAGGAAACTAACACCCAATAGAGCCAACTTCAGTAAAGGAACGGCATCACTGATCATTATTAGGAAGAAGCAATGATCGATCATAAAATAATTCAAGGACACTGTCAAAAGACAAATTATGAAGGACTGTAAGAATAACAAACACAAAGCCTGCGGTAGCTATACCAGACATGTAGGTGTCAACTTCCAAATATTCTGTCAGCTACTGACAAATGGCAAGGAATACACTGAACCAACTTTCATTGGCCACATCCTGGGGGACAAGTTCAGTGTAAACTTCCCCCCATCACCCCTAAAAGGGCCTGTGTCCATCACAAAAGGATGCAGAGCCCCAGACGTCATGGACATGCAGGTAAAGACAGCCCTCTCCAAAGCCAAGAACACAGCATCAATGGGACTGGATGGTGTCCCAGGCTATGTCTTACACTAGGCCCAAAAGGAACTACACCCTCACCTACATTCACTGCCCAGACTCAATTGTACCACAGGGTATGTACACAAAGAATGGCATACACTAACAGTCATCCAGCTCCACAAAGGGGGTGCCACAAAAGAACCTGGAAACCATTGCCCTATATGTCAACTCAGCCTGGTCTACAAAGCTATTGAGCAAATTGTCATGGAACCCATAAACAGAGACATTGGAGACCTCCAGACACTGGAATCTGCACAACCTCACCTTGTTAAAGGCAGATCCTGGCTCCTAAACATAGTTGACTTACTTCAAACAGTCACCAAGGACATAGATGGAGGTGAAAGTAGTCCACACAGCCCACCTGGACCTCACTAAGGACTTTTCACACCATTCCCCACTCTGTCAACATGGACACACTTACCAGCCGGAACATCAACAGCTATGTCACAGGATGTGTGGCCTAGTGGCTCTCAGGTCAAACACACATGTTCAGAGTTGCAGGTGCCATGTCCGACTCTAAGACAGTCACAAATGGCATCCCACAGGTCTTGGTCCTGGGACTCCACCTGTTCAGTAGACATTGCTCAGAGGTACAGGCAAGCATGGGAGGAGTATGGCTGAACAGGTTTGCAGATGAATGCTAACTGTGGTCCATAATAGACTCTATGGCTGACACACACATCCCCCAGAAGGGGCTTACAGTGACAGATAACTGGTGTCAAAACAATGCCCCAACAAGAATGCCAATGAATGCATAGTCACCCCCTTTGGCTAAAACAAAGTGCAAACAAATTACCACATAGATGGTACTCCAGTATGTATGGAGAAAGTCACGAAGGCCCTGGGGACACAGTTAGATAGTGAACTATCCTTTGATGATCACATGGCCAAAGTGTTTAGACATTTCATGTAGCCCACCCAATGTCACCTAATGTAACCCACTTCGTCTAGTCTGATGATGTCATCATCCTACAAATATACCTGTGGAAAAGAGTGCTCACAGCAATGTGTATAGCACATTGTGTAAATGTGTACTCCTATAATAACATAAAGCAGTTAGATAGGGGTTTGAAGCCTGCATATGACAAGTGTGTGTGTCTGTTTGTGTGTGATCTCCTTGGAGAGAAGCAACCTTTGTGTAGAGTACTCAAACACCTTAAAAGGGGTATACTAATCTTTGTCAGGTCTGATGATGTCACCATCCTACAAATATACCTGTGGAAAAGAGAACTCACGGTAATGTGTATAGCGCATCATGCATACTCCTGTAGTATCATAAACCAGATAGGTAGGGGTTTGAATCCTGCACTTGACAAGTGTGTTTGTTTGTGTGTGATCTCCTTGGAGAGAAGCAAACATTTTGGAGAGTAGTCAAACACCTTAAATGTGGTATACTAATCTTTGTCAGGTCTGATGATGTCACCACCCTACAAATATGCCTGTGGAAAAGAGAGCTCAAAGTAATGTGTATAGCGCATTGTGTAAATGCGTACTCCTGTAGTAATATAAAGCAGTTAGGTAGGGGTTTGATTCCTGCACTTGATGTGTGTGTGTGCTTTATGTGTGTGACACTGTTGGTCAATGGGCTGTGGGTTTTGCTTTTACTACTGTATGACATATCAGTATGACACCAGTATGTGCATTGCACATGTATGGTAGCTGTGTGGCAAATACATATACGTACATGTGACCTCAATTATTGCATGTGTGGGAACCCTGCTTTCCCCAAGAACCCAGCTGTCATCTTTTCAAGAGTGTGCTGCTGCTTTCCAGACCTTAGGTCACATCTGTATGCTTGTGACAAGGCCAGCCACTGCAGTGATCCCTGGCGTAGGTCAACTGTGTCACACACACTCATTACAGTTTCTATAGAATTGTGTGAGTGAGGGTTTATGTCCGAGGTAGATGTCAGACCTGTTCAAATGCAGCAGGGTCTATCAATGATGGCTATTCATTATAGGTGTACAACAACCTTTGTGAATATGCCTGCAGACCCCTTATTGCTTATGTGATTCACCGAGGGATTTAAACATACCTTTGGAAATGTGATTATCAAAGGAGAGATGATGTACCACTTGGTTGCATGTAATGTACCTGCTCTTCATGTTGGTGGCTACTACCTATGTGGTACTGTGGGGATACTATGTTCCGTAAAGGTGGATGACTATGCTTTGGTTGGCTTATAGCTTTACAGCATGTGTTTGACAACAGGGATCTGTCTGTGTAATACCCTTGAGGAGGATGTATGTGTCATCTGGAGAATGCATTATAGGCCACTGTATGCATTACCACATGTGGGTGGACATATCCCTACTGTGATTTCTTGGGCCTAAGAGAGTTAGATGCCAAACAGGAGTGGTTCCAGTAATGGGTGCAGGTGAATACCACTGGCTACTGGCATAGTATAGTACCTGAAGTGTCCAAATGTTATGGTGTGTCCTACATCTGTGTGTCAGTTGTCAAGACATAATCTAACGATTGGTTATGGTCAGGCTGTTGAAATTGTGTAAACTACCAGAATGCAAATCAATGACAGATATTAACAGTATCACCTACAGCACAGTGTCAAACCATGTCATACACACATGTGTAGTCAAGTTCTGAAATGTGTGTAGTACAATGCATACTGGCCACCAATCGAGACTATGGAGTGTTACTGTGTAATACAGGGCATGTCACCCTGCCCATGTGTCCACTATGCAAGTACATGCAGGCAGTGCACCTCCACCATGTTCACAAATGTACACCTGCAAATCTGTGCCACACACATCCCACACATACTGTCCATTCTCTAACACATGCTGCCAATACTACACACATCAGCCAAGTGGCACATGGGCTTCCAATACACTATTGGAACTAACACTGGTGTAAACATTACTACATTGACAATCATAGCTTACATGCATCATGCCTGCTCAGCTACACCTTCAAACATATCATTACACTCTACTGCTGACAACATGCTAACATTGCTATAATGCTATAAAGTCACCCTGTGCATCAGCACCATGGTAGCCTGTTCCTGCATCGATGTCACAGATGACAGGAGGTGGCACAGGATTCATCATATGCACAGGGTGTGTTGTTGGTTTGACAGAGGCCTACAGTAAGCCATACAATCAACATGTATGTGTGTGTGTGTGTGTGTGTGTGTGTGTGTGTGTGTGTGTGTGTGTGTGTGTGTGTGTATGTGAGGGCCAAGAATACTGCTATGGGCCAATGTTGATGTAATGTGTGTGTGTATGTGGTAGCCCTAGGTGTCTTGTTTATGTGTGTGTCTGCAAGCACACAGTTCCACCATGTGGCTGACATATGCAGGTATTTGTGGGACAGCCACAGACTGTACCTGCCAGGCTTTACAGATCGCCATCTCTGGCCATGGATACGGTACCTGTGCCTGGCAGGGATGCTACTGACACTATCAGGTACTAAGCCTGACTGGGTACTGTCTCCAGAGGTAGATGGATGTACATTGGAGCCAGGTCCCTGCTGGGACTGTCCAGAGCCATGTGCACGTGGTCTTCTAGGATGGTCTATGGACAGCCCACCCCCAACATTACTGGGGCTGGTACTGGCACTACAGGAGCAGCTGTGACTTGAGGGACGTCCGCTGCGACTGCCAGCTGCTGATGTTGCTGGCATACCTCCATGTCCACATCTCACCCGTCCCGCGCTGTCCTGACACATGGACATGACATTGCAGAGGACATCAAATGTCTCACCCCAACGTCTATCCATGACCTCAGTGTAATTATGGATGGCACCTGCTAGGTCACGGATACTGTCATTTAAAGCAGTGTTATGTGCCCTCTGTGCCCTTAGTCCCTGTCTGGTGTACCGTTCCATACGTGCCTGTGCCTCCATGACAGCCTGGAACATGCGTGAGGTTGTAAGACCTGTGGCATGTCTTCCAGTGGCATGATGGCCAGCAGTGCTCTGACGAGAACCTCTGGATATCTGCCTATGTGGTACCCTTCCAGACATCTGGGTATGGCTGCTGTGTTGGGATGCATGTGCCATAGATACCACACTGTCCTGGCCAATCCCGGCGGTACACTGTCCCTCAGCTAAGGGCATTGGTGATGGATGTGTTGGCAGCATGACTGTGTGCATGGATGGGGTGGACACTTGTGTACTATTGATTGCTGGCTCAACGACAGACCCTGGCAAACATGCCTGTGCCTCAACACACCTATCATCATTATCACTATCATGCTCAGTGACATCAGTTTCCCTGCTGCAGTGAACCAGCCCAAAATCAGAATCTGTGAGAGGGAGACAGGAGACACACTTTACGACTTGTACATGATGTCTGCACACATGCACACATGCACACATGCACACATGAACACATGAGCACATGCACACATGCACACATGAGCACATGCACATATGAAAACATGCACACAAATACACTCCTCACTACAACAGACACACACAGACACACACACACACACACACACACACACACACACACACACACACACACACACACACCACCAGCAATCCAGAACATACTCAATAGCGTGTGATGGTGGGGCACACTATCACAAGCAAAACATTTATTTAAAATGTGACAGCATGCAGGACATGTGTTGCTCAACAGCATGCAGTGTGAGTGTAGACAGCCCTTGCTAATAACAGTATGCATGGCTTTGATGCATGTGTGTTTTGTTCAGTGATTGGCCTCACCCTGGAACGCAATCTGTACATGGACACAACATTGCTGTGCAAGTATTAACAGCTCTGCAATGTCCTGTGCACCATCACTCACAGGTATACATACCATGGCTGGATGTGTATCAGTGTGTCACATAGATATCCATTTCTGATTAGAACATCTGTGTCTTTTGCAGATAATTGTGGACACAGGTTTAGCACATGCATGCTATGTATACACACAGGATGAGTGGTGCATGTATACCTGATGGAATACTATTGCTCAACATAGCCATTGTACAGTGGTTATGGTGACTGTAGGACATATTGTGGACATGCCAGTGCCAGCCATGACATGGCATGCTACCACACAACTGCAACATTGAACATCACACATACACAATGTGTGTCATGTGACCTATACACTCAATAGTATTACAAGACATGTGTGTCACTTTGTACAAATGGTGATTGCTATGCATATTGTCTATCGGTGCATATGTTTGCACACACACAACATTGAGGTGCATAGCAATTAATGATATGTGTAGTACTGTGGCCACTGTAACTGGATGTGGTGTAGTACCATGTGACATCATCATGCAGCATCATGTGGTCACTCAAGGCTAATAATGTGTGCCAGACCGGCACATAGCATGCTGTACCTGAACTGCAGTACTATGGCTACATTCACCATTTCACGGCCGGTTGTTACATGGGTTCATAAGGTGCCCAGTAGGGGGCATTGCCTAACATGAATGTGTTATGTGTTGAAGAGTGTCGCACAGCCACATGAGAGGACTCTACCCCTCAGGTATATTATGTGTGCTGTGTGGATGACATTTGGGATACTGAAGTGTGACCTTACAGCGTGTGTCTGAATATGCCATGTGTAGCATGTTAACGTGTACTGCGTATGACACAGTTGTGTGTGTTGTGTGCATGTGTATCGACTCTGCCTATCCAACGTCCACTACAGTGTTGCCACAATTGTGTGGGATGCTCTGTGTATTGCATGTATTTGAGTTATCTACTCACATTACTGAGATGTGCATAGTCTCACTGCAAACATGCACAGCATGCATTATGCACTGGTGTGTGACGTGTACATGGCCTACACCTCACCTATGACATGCACATTTAATTAGCAATATTGAATGCTGAACACACTCACCAGCATGAGTCTGCTGCCTTGCTGTCACAACAGAGGGACCTACAAGGATATGAGACAGTTTGTCAGTGGCAACAACTGTGGCATTGCTACTGTGTGTTTGCAATCTTACAGTAGTATGACTGTTGACAGTCACAGGCCTGCATATTATATTCCGAATTATTATTATTGCACAACACTAGGCACCACATCTTGTAACTACACACTACACATCTCACATAAGCATGATCTACCAATAGAGGTAACAGTAGTGTACAGCTACTCCATGTTACCTGCACGCTCCATGTCAACTTGATGGGTGGCTTCGGTCTCCATGATGATGCATGCTAGTTGTTGTTGTTGCTGTTGTTGGCCAGGAGCCACCTGGCTCAGGAGCAGCTCCTCCACTCTGGTGAGGGGGGGTTGATGGCTACTCCACCACCTGTGGCAAGCTGTTGTCTACGGATATCAGACACATGCTGCCGGACATGTCTAATTAAATCACTGCAGTGATGGCATACCTGCTCATATATCTGGTTATGCATGCCTATGTCATTTACCCTACAGACAAGATCTTGCCACAGTGCAGTCCACTCATGCTGCTCCTGGCTGGTTCTTGAGAACAGCATGGTGTAGTGCTGAACCATGGTGTCTGTTATAACTTCATCCTCTGCTGGGCTGTATGAGGGATTATGATGGTGGGCCATGACCCTGGAAGACAATGAAACAATATGTGTGAGCAAGTCATGTGACACACTTAATATTCTACAGTACAGATATCATTTATCTGCCATATATAGCAACCTATTGGCTGTCAAAGGATACACACTTTCAATACCACATATCAGTGCTCAACCCACAACTGCCTGACAGTGGCTGGCACACTCTATATATCAAACCATGTTTTGCACAGCAACAAAGATAAACTAGTATGTAAGGCTATACAAAAGTACATGGCACACTGTATGCGACACGATGCACCACCTAGCCACAGTGGGTATATATCAAGCTAATGCATAACGTAACATGTAATCCATTGCAATGATTGTAAAGTCCAGTCACAGTATTACCAGTATACCACACTAGTCACTGATGGCAAACCCCCGCCTAACATATGTGCTCATTCATCAATATAGGTGGCATACTGCTGTACTACACTATACATGTTGCTAGATATGCACCCATATCCTGTAACAAACATATGACCGAGGTCATGGTACAGGCATACACACACACATCAGACATACATACCAGACACAAAGGTATGGCAATACACATGACCTTTACCTGTGTACCATACAGTACTGTGTGTCAGTAGTTACATGACCTTATGCCTGAGGTATGTCATCTGGAGGACTACGGGGAACAAACAAAACAGTGGTTCCAGGACATGTGTACATACACCATACTGTGCTGTTTAGGCATACAGCTTCAGGTAGTCCTACAGTTCATTCAGGGGTTGGATTCACTAGCAGTAATACTCAATAAGCATACATGTACTGCTGTAGCCTACAATGGGACACCCCAGTCGACACCAACACACTACGTCAGACCATCTGGCATACTGCTTTTTGTGCCTAGCAATAGTATACTGGAATCACAGCTAGGGCACTAAATACCATGACAGAAACAGTTTCCCACTTAGCTATCACACATGTCCAGAACTCTGACACATTCACCAACACATTCACCATCACACTCAGTCAACCTCACAAAGCAATTATTGCAACAAGTACATGTGGGTGTGTATCGGTTCATAGGTAAGTTATAGGCTATTGGCCCTAGGACCTATAGATGTCTAGCCATATGCTACCCTGGCCTTTGACACACAGGTAATTTCATTTCACGTGGTCCTGTCAAGCAGAGCCACAGAGGTGATTCCCGGGGTGTATTTCCTATCTCACATACAATCATCAGGTTTATATATGACGACTGCTAATTAGGAGCTTCGTTTGCTATTGATAGGTGGTTTGTTCCAGAGTATGGGATGTCTCTGAGATAGGGATCTATCCCTCCAGCATGTGCTGTTTATTGAGGTGACAAGGTTTAGGTCCCTAGAGCGTGTAACTCATAGGGATTGTGATCTGATTACGTGGAGCATGTCCAACAGCTCTGGGTTTCACATAGCTTTGCATGTTAGGCAGAGGTCACCTCTGGGTAGATGGTATGCGACACAGTCTAGCTGTAGTTTTGTGGGACGGTCTGCATAGGGCATCTGTTTGAGACTGGCATTACTCTTTGTGAGGTATGTCTGTGTCCTTTCCAGTTGCTGTAGATGTCTTGTGAGGTACATACCACATGGGGCATTGTACTCTATAATGGCTTTTATGTGTGTGGAATAGAGGGGAACACTGACCTATACTTCCCTGGATGACACACCTTTTGTGATTACGTGTGCCACGTAGACAGATTGCATGATTAGTGCGGCACTGTGCCAATCAAAGGGGAGACTACTGTCCACCTGTGTCCCATGGTCTCTTATCACACCTTCAGTGTTAAGTAGACTACCACCTATGTGGTAGTTAATGGGTACCGAGTTTTTGCAAGGAGGGATGCCAAGGCAGTGTCAACATTGAGCTTGAGTCCATGGCTTTGTCACCAGAAATCTGTTGCAGTAAATATGACCCTGTCTCTCTCTCTCACTCTCTATACATATATATGTATATATACACACATACATATAAACATCCATTGGTGTACATATTGATATACATATAGGCACATATACAGTCCACCTTTCATGGTGGGAATATTGAGTATGGGAAGGTTGTGAGGTATACAGTTATATCATAATATTGCACAGTGTTGTGCGGAATGCATTGAAGGTGTTCTCAGCCCATGTAGCTTTAGCAGGCCTCACTGGCTGCAACACTGCAAATCTGACGAATCATACCCACATAGTTCAACCATCACATGTCATATACCAGCACTGTATGCTGTCTGGTTTGCCACATGCTACAACCTATATAGAAGTATGCACATAACAACCTTCAACAACATATATACCCACCTTTCACAAACAGTTGCAGTATGTCCCTTGCTCTATACACATGTACAGATGCTAATATATCTGACACAGACAGATCTCTCCGTATGTGTGTGCCATACACACACAAGGACCTCATTGTTGTAAGTCCATGTACCTCATGGCTGACCTGTTGGGCCTTGCTGCAACATGAACAGGTGTCACATGTGAGCACACAGTAATATTAGAGGGTGTATATATAGCTGCAAATGCTAAATTAACATACTAGCCTGGTACAGCTGTTGCCAATGCTAAGCTACACGTTGATATGACTATCATGCATTTGTTACTCTGTCACATCCATGGTTATATAGCTGTATGCGCTACTCCCCCAAAACAGACATTGCCCACACTACTGTACAGAACACAGATAACATGGTTCAGATGTTTGACATTTAATGCTGAGCTACATATATCACAGTTATGTCCCACTGCACACAGATACACACTGATTAGTCCATGGCAGTAGTTATGCAGGGCATCTGTGCATAGATACGTACTGCTGCCACATATTGATGTTTCAACGTATGTAGAGTGGTCTTCAAATACATCTACTACATGCCAGTAAATACATATCTATTAAATACCTTTCCTTTGTATGAGTTCGTAGTTTTCAGTTAGCAGTATCTTTGGCTTAATGTAATTATTTTTTTTTAATGTTTTATTTGCTTTTTTTTGTTATTAGTTTATTATTATTATTATTTTTTTTCCACTGGTGTGGGTGGGGGTCAGTCTCTCTCACTCTCTCTGTCTCTGTCTCTGTGTGTGTCTCTCTCTCACCATCTGCAATGGGGTGATTGCATGTGTGGCCAGCAGGTAGAGCCTGCTTTTCTAGGTATCTGCACATGTGCATGTGATGGCCTCTGCACCAATTGGTGGCCACCATTTGGTAATTGCATGCAGCCTGCTGTGTGGTAATTGCAGTACTCACTGCCATAGCAACCCAATGCTATAAATTGCTATGTCAGGTAGGCATAGCCCTTTCAGCTTTCCAGAGTGGGGCCTATGCTTGTTTGCTGTGGACACCATTGTGTAAGTCAGAAGGTTGGTATAGTTCTTATATCTAAAGCTAGGGGTGTAGCCAGTGATATTATTGTTGTACTCAGACCTGAATGTTGCTACTTCCACTTCACAGTTGTCAGTGTAAAATTGTACTCACCCCTACATATGCTAACACAAGATACATGTGAGTATGTAGTTTCTTTTCTACTTCTACAATTTACTGCCATACAAACGTAGTTATTGATATGTATTCATTTGGCACATGAACTGTTTGTGAACTGCTATACTATATATTTATTCACTCACTTTTGAACAGTTTGTGCTTTTTTAGTGTTGACATTAGCACAGGCTGCTCAAGAAAACTGTACACATTTCTGTACTGAATATGCTTACCTACATCTTTGGTAGACCCTGAACACAAAGGTTTATTGTACATTTGGGTAGGGGTGCAGTAGGACAGAGAGCATTATGTATTAATGTGTGAACTTTATCTTGCTGGACTTAAATGGTTGCTGTGTACCTGTTAGTTTACCAAGGCAAGTAGTCTGTCTGCGTAGCTCCCAACTGTGGACCTATCCAGATGGTAGCAGAGGTTAGCCTGTTATTCTTTCTGCACCACACCGGTCTTTTCAGCACTGGAACAATGGCATTGTCACAGTTGGTTGCTACCAGTACATGGTTACATCCCTTGGTATTTCAGTGTTGTACTCCTACATAAGGGTATGCTTGTGGAACTCCTTCCAAAGCTATTTGCACAGTGTGTAACAGCAGAATAGCTGATATGCCTGTGTGTTTCTGCCTCTGCCAGGCCTCTCAGGTACATATTTGAACAGACTCAAGGAAAAGTAGGTCGAAGTGAGGTACACCTTTACAATATTAGAAACATTAGGTTGAGACATTGAGAGAACCAGAGCATATGGATTAATACACATTTCCTGGAGTACAAGTGGTGTCTAACTCTTACTTTTTGTCATTATTCATTAAGTGTAATTCACCACCTTTCTGCCTAACTTCAGTAGCTTTCAGTGGGTTTCAGAGGGACACAGCTAAAACCTGTCTCGAAATCAGGGACATGCCTGAAAATTAGTGTTGGGAAGTATCGCCTCTGCCCTAATCAGATATGCTAGTGTTTGTCCTGCTATAATACTGTGTGGGGGTTGTAGAGTGCTGCTGTAACATTATTTCCTGCTAGAATGGCTGGTTCTCTTTTCACAGTCATGTAATGCAATTCCACAAGAACTGCTGGTAAACATCCACAGAACAGGATTTGTGTTATGGCATTCTTATTTGTCCTTTGCATTCACTCATTCTGATGCACTCTATATTGATTTCTGCACCAGTTTGTTGTATGTTTACCATGAATCCAAAATCAGAAGAGGTTGATACTCCACAACAAATGAAGCAAACCAGATGAATGAAAAGACAAGTCCTTTATTCGAATAAGTAAGCGCTTTCACGTTGCTCAGAACGCTTCATCAGACTTCAACGGCTCAGTGGTACTTTATGCAGTCTTGTGTGTACAAGGTCCAGGGTTCAAGACTAACAGAAATATTTTATTTTGCTGCTGAGCAGAACAAGGGCCCTGACATAGAGAGTGACTAAGGCACTTTTAAGCAGTTGTAAGCGGGTTTGCATGATGCTTAGCTAAGCGCACACAAGCTTAGCTAAGTGCACACAGGCACACACTCACGCAAACCTGCTAACTACTGCTTAAAAGTACTTACTCCCCTAACCCCCGCACTAATTTCTTTGAAAGAAAAGAAAATGGGGAGATAGGAAAGTGGTGAAAAAAGGGGCACAAAGAGGGAAAGACAGTAGGGAAAACAGCTTGGGATGTGCAGGACAGGTGTAGGGAAGGTCCATAGCTGCCCATTTCTTTAACAGCAACAGCTGTGCGTATACTGATAATTTGAAGTGAAATTTAAAACCTTCCACCCCTGAGAGAGGGGTGAGGACAATGAAGTATGTTGTACTGCCAATTAAATTTCATTTTGTGTCCAGCGGACATGTGTGCAAAATGGGCAGCTATGTATGGGGCGTAATTTTTTTGTGGGAGCAGATTGCCCCTTTTTTTTTTCAGGTGAGAGTGGAATGTGGGTGGGGGAAGTAGGTATATTTTGGGAAGTAGGTTGGGGAGGTAAACAGACAAGACAAACAAGACGCATACAGGGGCGGAGTATGACACATGGGGTGGGTGAACACCATTGACCGGGAAGGGTGTTTGGAAATTGCAAGCCCATGAGCCCACAGATGGCAACAGTGGAACTGAGATCCCCACCCATGGGCAGTCACCACTGCACCTTCCCAGCCCGGAGGGTGGCTGTGCTGGGGGCTGCGTAGGAGGGGAAGGCTCACCCGTGAGTTGCGCCACTCTTGCCTCGAGCTGGCATAGAGGATCAGTGACTGAACGCTCGATCTCCCTACGCACCACAGCCCGGACCATTCAGAGGGTGATAGGTGGCCCTGCTCCACCCACACTTGCATGGGGGGGATGAGCCCCATCCTCTGCAGTGCTTCCACCCGAAGGTGGCACAGGACCAACTGAGAAGGAGGTCCCGGGCTGGGCACTGGAACTGCTGGTGCCAGGTGCCATCGCCAGCTGAGGTGGGACAGGTGGGTCCGCTGGGACAGGCCTTCCCATACATTCTATGTTTAGGAGGATTTAATGACAATATGGGTTAGTAATAGCCAACAGCATTCCAATTTAGTTGTAACAGCATACAGTAACACAACACACCAGAGTTCCAGCAGTTGAACAGCAAGCATAACACATGCATATATAGAACAACAGTGGACATTCCAACAGTATGCAGGATAGATTGGTGGCAACAGGCCACCAAGATTGTGGTATGTGAACAGGGCACATGCATCGAAGTGAATGCAGATATTTATAAACCAATAGAACATGTGTCCCAACAAATGTTATGAGATTAGACATACCCATTGAGGTGTGGAATTGCATTGTTTATGCACATACAGTAGGGTGTAAAAAGATACCTCCATTAGCAGCTTATATATACTTATAGTTCACACTACATTCCTATTGACTGCAGTTAAATATCCCCTACATGTATTATTACACTAGGCAATGTCCGTTAAATTGTGAAATGGGTTTTGCTAGTTCTTGATATACCTGACCTGTATCTGACATACAAACTGCCCTGGATGCAGATGTTACTGCTACATATTTATATTTTTAATTTATATTTATGTATCTACATATCTGAATGTATTCAGGTGACATTATCAGGTATATGTTAACAGCCCCCTACATTTCTAGCAGTATACTGACATTTCTGGGGAACACAATAACAAGCTACTCATGTGCCAAATTAACCTGTACATGCCGGCCATTAACTGACAGTTGAGGACTGTATATATGCTTAACAGCTACTGGCACTCCCTTCATCCACTTTATATGGGCCTACCCATGTGTGGGTTGACCGCACTTAATACAACAGTACTATTTCTATAATGCAAGGGTACAATAACATATCAAAGAAAGTGACACGGACACACTCCAGGAATTATACCTTTATTAATTACATTACACACTTTTCTAGTGGCGCTCTCATTTATTTGATATATCAGTGCATGCAGAGGTATTTTATTCAAGACATATTATACCTTTATTAATGGGTTACAACACCTTTTCATGCTGTCTCACTTATTTTATATAACAGTACATGCAGAGAAGGTATTCCACACTTTTTATACCTTCATTAATGGGTTACAACACTCTTTTTCAGGCTCTCTCACTTCTTTTATATGACCACACATGCAGAATAATTACTAACCTGTCTCGTGGTGCAGCCTTAGCAGCCTATCTGCATAGGCTTGCTGATTCGCAGCATGGACACCTGCAGCTGTGAAATAAATGAAGGGATATTGAGACATACCTATCCATAATATAGACTACAATAGCAATTCTTACATACTTAATTCCATGGCTACATACTCAGTAGTGGGGCATTTTCCATTCCACGGGCCTCCTGTATCCACTGGTTCAGTCGGTCCTCCTTGCATCTCTTCAGGTCTGCGTAGTGGTGTCTGACCTGCTCACCAGTCCGAGGGATGCCTATGGCACTGGTGAGAGCATGTGCTAAATGGTTCCAGGCTTCCGCTTTGTACTCAGTGCCCTGAAACTGGCCATGCAGGAGTCTTGCATCATGATGATGGACGAGGAGCCAAAACATAAATTTTGACTCCTCAGTGCCACACCGGCCATACTGTCTGCAGATGGGAGCTACAACCAGTTATGGCAATTATTCCCACCTATGAAGCTTAATATGGCTCATTTCCTGCACTTATTTGTGATTGGCCGGTGTTGAAAAATCTCAGCTAAGAGCAAACCTGCTTAGCAATGGGTAAACTTCCATTGATATATATGAGTGTGTTGGAAATGCACTCATATTTAAAGCTGTCATGGCTTAGTGGTTTAGTACTGTGATTATGGTGCACAGTATCCCAGGTTCAAGGCCTGTCATTGCTTTTTATTTTACTACTGGCAAGACTGGATAGGAGGTGTGGCTGTGTTTAGCTGACTTTGCTCAGCTTTGCCCAACGTTACTCGACGTTGCTCTACACTGCCCGACGTTGCCCAACGTTGCGCTAGTTGGCGCGGTGCGCAGCTCCACGCAAAACTATTGCACTAGTTAAAGCAGTGCTAAGCTATGAGAAATTATACTTCACTGTGCTTAATACTAGTAAACTTTACTTAGCAGTGCTTATGGAGCTTAAATATGCCTCATTTCCCACACTTATTTGTGATTGGCCGATTTTGTAAGATCTCAGCTAAAGGAAAACCTGCTTAGCAATGGGTAAACTTCCACTGATATATATGAGTGTGTTGGAAATGCATCCATATTTAAAGCTGTCATGGCTTAGTGGTTTAGTACTGTGATAATGGTGCACAGTATCCCGGGTTCGAGGCCTGTCATTGCTTTTTATTTTACTACTGGCCAGACTGGATAGGAGGTGTGGCTGTGTTTAGCCGACTTTACTCAGCTTTGCCCAACGTTACTCGACGTTGCTCTACACTGCCCGACATTGCCCAACGTTGCGCTAGTTGGCGCGGTGCGCAACTCCGCGCAAAACTATTGCGCTAGTTAAAGCAGTGCTAAGCTATGAGCAATTATACTTCACTGTACTTATTACTAGTAAACTTTGCTTAGCAGTGCTTCACATTACGTATGCATTTATCAGTATGCATGACCATTCCACCTTCTGATATATATATATATATATATATATATATATATATATATATATATATATATATATATATATATATAATATCGTGCACTACCACATAGGCCATTTCAATGCATTTTACTGAAATTTAAAAGGTAGATGTCAGGAATTCTTTTTATGCACACATTTCCTACAGAAAATAGGAAGGGGAGTGGGGGAACTCGAACCAGGAATGCCTCCTCTTTGTGCGAGGGCTCTACCACTACGCTATCGCTATTTGGCTTAATTTGCATATAAGTAGTTTATTATCCTCTTTCATGTCTACACTGCTAACTGTAGCTAAGAAATGGGCACATCTGCGCATACACGCGCAAATATGGGCAGCTATATCGGGAATAATAAAAAAAAAAAAAAAAGGAAAGCTTTACATTTTAAACTTGTACAGGGATTTAGAATGTGGGGGAGTGTAGTGTTGGGTATGTAGACATTTGAGCAGACTTGCTCATTTCAGTTGACATTTGCTGTTTAGGCACTTACAGGGGCATGGATATTTGGAGTGCTCGGCAGTCTGACATGCCCCCTGCACTTGTGCCCTCTCCGTGTTAGCCTTAGAGTTGAGTCAGCGCGCCCTCATGAATATGCATGACTCGCTGACATCATACTCTTAGACTGCAGTGTCCGTGTAAGACTTAGTTAGTCTTACATGGAGGATTAGTGAATCCCGGCCATGATGTGTGCTATTGTGTAAATAACACCCTTCCAGGGGTGTAGAGGCCCTCTACCTTCAGCATCAGGCCTCAAAGCACCCCTGGGTAGCATTATTTACGCAATAGCACGCACCCTGTTGGGCATTATTGCTTGTGCAAAAAATGCACAATTCCTAAAAATACATGAGAGACCTTTTTGTTTCCTTATCTGAACTGAGATAAGAGAAAGTGGTGGACAGGATAGACAAAGACAGAAATTGGAATGATGAAAAAAAGAAATAATGGCAGGAAGGATGGGAACAAAAGTTATTTAAGTGGTAAGTTAGGAACCATATGATGCACTCAGAAACCGACAGTAGAAGGCTTCAGACAGTGTAGCTAGTGAAATGGACAATATCATTTGACTTGACAAATGGACAGTAATATTATGATGTAGGTGTTCAGAAATGAATAAAATTCTACAAATTACTATTAAAATATTGTTTGTGGCATACCAGAAAACTGAACAAAGCAATGTCAAGAACTTTTTTATGAAGATCAGTTTTAATTCTATTTTTTGTATTCATTTTGACACCTCTTCTCAGGTATTCTGTCAGGTAAAACCAAAAAAAAAAAAAACAAGGGTGGATATTCTACTATTAACAATGCAACCACCAAAACATGAAGTAATCCATCAAAAATGAGGTAGGCTGCCAACTCCAGAAAAGAAGTCAAAGGTATACACACAAACAATGAAACTTTTTTTTCTCCAAAAACACTGGATAAGTTTAAGCTTCGAAAACACCACTCAGCTTTTCATCCTTTACTCATGCTAAAGTTGATAAGTATAGTTCAGATAGTCAGTCTAACCACATTGTCTCCTGTTACTAGATCACCTCTGCCTGCTTTGCTCTCCTTCTATTCTGTCAAGTGCTCACGGCCAAAAATCATCCTCTGAAGTTGATGCACTGTAACATTTATATAGAAAGTGTGGGTATGCTTCTGTAAATCTGTTAGCCAGTGTATGTCTGAATGAGGCTACTTTCAGCACCTACAGGATATATGCCCCTATTGCTTCGAATGTGTGCAAGACAGAACAAAATCCCACAAAATTCATAGAGAGAGTGGAGAGCTGATTATTGACCACTCACATCCATGCTAGACTGCTCTTCTACACCTAGGCTGTTTTTTTCCAAAAGTATATTCTTATTAGATTTATAGGTTCATAGGTTCATACTACCCTATCTGCCCTAGGGCATTTATAAGCCTAGCCAGAATGTGTTTGGCTTTCGCCACCCATTTTAAATTTATTTTGCTATGCCCTTTTTCGAGGTTAGTATACTGTGCCTCTGTCTAACAGTGACACAGAAGTGATACCCGGGGTAAACCTATGATCTCCCATCCACTCATCAAGATTCCTCTTGAAGAGAGTCAATGAGGGACTCTGCCTAACCTGGACTGGGATTTTATTCCAGAGTGAAGAGAGCCTCTTGGTTATGAATCTGTCTCTCCAGCATGTCCTATTTATTTCAGTGCTGAGGTTCAAGTCTCTCGAGTGCGTAGCTTGATGGGATTTGGATTTTCTGAGGTGCAGCATGTCCATTAATTCCGGGTTGGACATGGCTTTATACGTCAGGCACAGATTGCCTCTGAACAGGCGGTATGCCATTGAGTAGAGCTGGAGTTTCTTTAACCGGGCAGCATATGGCATCTGTTTGAGCCCTTTGATCCTCTTGGTGAGGTACTTTTGGGGTCTTTCCAGTTGCTGCAGGTGTCTGGTAAGGTACATCCCAAAAGGGGCATTGTACTCAATTATGGGCCTGATGAGGGATGAGTAAAGAGGCACGATGACTTCCCCTGATCTAGATGTGAATCCCTTCATGATTAGGTGGGCTATATAAAATGTTTTTCTAACCAATTTGGCCACGTGGTTGTCAAATGAGAGATTGCTATCAACTTGGGTCCCCAGGTCCCTAATTACTTCTTCTGTACTTAATGGATTACCACCTATGTGGTAATTTGTGGGCACTTTGTTTTGCCAAAGGAGATGACTATACACTTTTTGGCATTTAGCTTGAGGCCATGGCTCTGGCACCAGTTGTCTGTTTCTATGAGGCCCTTTTGGAGGATGCTTGTGTCGGCCGGAGAGTCGATTATGGCCCAGTTTGCAGTCATCTGCGAACTTGGTCAGCCACAGTCCTTCCGTGTTGGCCTGTACCTCCGAGAAATATATACTGAACAAGAGAGGTCCCAGGACTGAGCCTTGTGGGACACCACTTGTAACTGGTTTGGAGTCTGACATGGCTCCAGCAATTCTAACCATGTGGGTTCTGTCCTTGAGCCAGTTTGCAATCCATCTAGTGACATAGGGGTTTATATTTAAGCTGGTGAGCTTATCTATAATGCCCGAGTGGGGTATTGTATCGAAGGCTTTTGCGAGGTCCAGGTAGGCTGTGTAGACCACCTTCCCCTCGTCAATGGCCTTGGTGACTGTTTCAACAAAATCAACCAGGTTTAAGAGGCAGGATCTGCCCTTAACAAAGCCAAACTGGGTAGGATCCAGTGTCTGTAGGTCCCCAATATCTTTATTTATGAGGTCCATGATGATCCTTTCCATAGCTTTGCAGACCAAGCTAGTCAGGCTTATGGGGCGATAGTTTCCAGGATCCGTTGAGGCACCACCTTTATGGGGAGGGACCACTGTTGCTGTACGCCATTCTTTGGGCACATATCCTGTAGTAAGGCTGAGATTGAACAGTAGTTTTATGTTTGGGTTTAGCTCTTCATGGAGTTCATGTAGGACACAGCCCGGGACACCGTCTGTTCCCATTGATGCTGTGTTTTTTGCTTTGGAGAGGGCGGCTCTTACCTGAGCATCTGAGATGTCAGGGGGGCAGCACTCTGCTGGGATAGATATTTGCCCTTTTGGTGGGGAGGGGGGGGAGAAGTTTGCTCTGAACCTGTCAGCTAGGATGTTGGCAATGTCTGTGGGTTCAGTGTATTTTTTGTCATTTTGGACTAATTCTGAGCATATATATTTCCAGCACTATCAGAAGGAAGCAAATATTCAAATAATAAGACTGCATTTATTTATTGTTATGTAGTAATACATTAAGAAATCTTATCTGCAAACCCTTTCCAGCACACTTTCAGGCTAAGATGCATATACAGTATAACATTTTCATTAAGAATCATCAAATTACAACTTGGCGAGGAACCAACTCATTGAGAATAACTGGTCAGGAAATCAACCAGATGAAAAGCTTAAATGTAAGGGCCCTGCATCCTCTAGGTAGGGGGTAAGTCTCCCTCACTCCTGATCGTATATATAGCAACTCAACAGTAATATATAACCATAGTAGAAATCTACCCAAAGAAATGAATCACTCGAGGAACACACTTAAAACCTGCATTGCCAGTGGTTTCCTATGGAAAACGGATATCAGGTAGTTGAACTTCACAGAGTTGTACCTGGCATGTTAAAACCTTATGCAGTTAGACCAAGCATTTAACATATATTTATATCAAAAATTATTAACAGAAAGTAGATATTGATGGTTTACTGACGAATACATTGCTCATATAACGAGGACAGCTCTTAAAACTTCAAAAGGAAATGCATAAGACAAATAGTGAACTGAATACAATCTGGATAGGACTGACTTACAGAGAAATAATTAACTACCTAATGAATGCTAAAAGGCCAAACTTATTAACCAGCAGCTTATAGGCTTTACTTGATTGTGTGACAGTGGATCCACAAGAAAACTCAGGGGTGAGATGCATAAGTATAAATGGGCAAAATAAATTGATTATCTATTCCTCCAAATATACTATACTTTTACTTAAATTTTATCATTCCTCTCAACCTCCTAGAACAAGAATTCTGGACAAAGACAGCAATAATGATTGGGCAAAGGGACAAAAATAGGGACTTATGCTCTTATAAACTTTGAAAGATAACTGAGTAACAGAGTTTGCATTAGCATGTATTTTCTGAAGGGTATGAAGTCTGAAACACAAAGGAGTGCCATTACTTAGTGACTTCAGTCCTCAATAATTTGCCAATAAATGCAGATTTTATGAGGAACAGATCAAAAATATGAGACAAAAATCTCAACATTCTTGAAAATCTGGTTAATTGAATATCTGTCAGTCAGTTAATATTATGTGAATCCTTTCTACAGTACGAAAGAGTCTTAAAAGAGTCTCTCCATTCAATTTAACATTGTCTGAATATCGGTCTGAATCTTGCCTTGTATTTCAGAACTAGAATAATATTACACTTTTAAGCTTATTAACTCTAGGTGATAGCTTATCTGTATCCTGCTATGCAGCAGAATATGTCAGTGCTGTATCACCCATATCAGTCAGCCACATTTGACTATGTAGCTTTGCTTTTTATTTGATTAAGTATTCTGAGGAAAGAAAAAAGAAGCAAGTGCTCTTAAGCAAAGTGAGTTTGCTATTTGCCCAACTAGTGTAACACAGATCTCCAGAAAATTGCTTGTTTGACATACCTGGCGAACACATTTCCCCATGACACATGCATACACCCCTATGCGTGCACGGGTGCGTGCACGCACACACACACACACACACACACACACACACACACACACACACATATGTATATACACACATACAGATGAGCACTGTAGTCTAAGAGAAAGGAAACTGAAATATATTAAAAAGAGCTGTTGAGCTCATGGTGTAGCACAAATACATCCAAGGTATACTCTGCTCGCAGCAACTGGATTCTGGAACATAATAAGAAATAATCAGGACAGTTCATAATTAAAACGCTGATATAATAAAATATTATGCATTAATTTTTCATCTCCAGTACAAAACAAAAAAAATGTGCTATTCAGAAGGCTCACTATGAATATTATTTCAGTAAAAGTGTTTGTCTTGCAGGGTGCTTTTCTGATACGTTTTATACTATGGAAAATAGTGACATCGAATCACATCATTAACTTTGGCCTTTTTCTTTGACTGCAAGAATTTTCCTTCTAGACTGCAAGTTATCTAGTTTAGCGAGCTGAATAATTTTACTTTAACATGTTTATTTATTTATTTAACATTTGTTTGCCAGGATAGTCTGACTGAACAACAGGTGTCCATTTTACAAAATGCACATAACACACAAAAACTAACACAACTGCCCCACACTACTAAACACAACACCCTATACTAATGATAGGCAGGGGGGCAAGCCCCCCTGCACCCCCCCCCACTTTAATATTCTAACTCTGAGATCGCACAGACACACAAGGCAAACACACACCCACACAGTACAGTCCCTCACACACACACACACACCACAGTCACAACACAAACTTACAAACAGCATTTCCCCTCCAAATACACTCACACACACACACTTACCTACAGCAGAACACAAAAAACACTAATTCAAACTCCCGTATCATATATATATATATATATATATATATATATATATATATATATACACACACACACACACACACACACACACACACACACACACACACACACACACATATACATATGCTCATATATAGGTTATTGCTCACACTTGTCCAGGACAGATGGGGTGCAGATGGATGAGGCTTCAGGGGGTCAATTACAGTTGCATAGATGGTTGGTGAAGAGGTATGATTTAATTAGGCTTTTGAAGGAGGGTGTGGAGTTTTGTAGTCTGAGGTCGGGGAAGATTGTTCCATATTTTTGCTATTTCATGGGCAAATAGTGATTCCCCAGAGTTGTTTTGCATGTGATGGTTTCGATTAAGGCTGCTTTGTTGGAGGACCAAAGTTGTCTATTTGAATTGTAGAAGTTCAGCATGCCAGTCAGGTCAGGGTTTTCTTGGGATAGTACAGAATTAGATGAGCTAGGCTGAGTTGATGGTATCTTAATAGGTTTGGAAATTCAAGACAGTGCAATACTTGTTGGGAAAGGCAGTGGCGGGATTGTGATTTGGCATTGGTAGTGAATCTAGCAATTTTGTTGTAACAGATGGAAAGTTTATTATGGTCAGTTTTGTAAACATTAATTTGAATTGGGGATGCATAAAGTAGAGTAGATAGGAGGTGGTTCCTGGCTATTGCAATTTGAGATTCAGTGGTTAGATAACTTTTACAGTGATAGAGAGAACTTAGCTTTTTGTGGACTTTAGTGATGGTCGTTGATATGTGCTTTGTGAATTTGAGTTGCTGGTCAATGGTAACTCCTAGGAGTTTAACCTCAGTGACAGGGGTGATTTGGGTTTTGTTGGCAGACAGTATAGAGAAGGTAAGTTTGCTCATTTTAGTAGAGTGGAATAGCATTAGCTGTGTTTTCTTGGGATTTAGTATGAGTTTTTAGTTGTTAAGCCAGTTTTCTATTTCAGAGAAGGCTTCTTGGGCTTTTTGTTGGAGAAGTTGGATGTTAGGTACACAGCATACGAGAGTTGTGTCATCACTGGTTTGGACTACGTTGGCTTTAAAGGTAGCTGAGCTGAGTTGGTTTGTGAAGATATTAAAAAGAAGGGGTCCTAGGATTGATCCTTGTGGCACACCTAAGGAGGTTTGGAGTGGGAGGGATAGAGAGTTATGCCATTTGACGGATTGTTGGTGGTTATCTAAATAGCTTTTAAGCCAGAGTAGGGTGGGGTTGTTAAGGTTGAGGTCAGAGAGACAAGACAGTGGTTTATTATGTGAGACTGTGTCAAATGCCTTGGATAAATCTAGGAAGGTAGCTGAGTCTAATTTTCCTAGATTCCTGTGGAAGTTTATAGTAGTGGTGAATTTGAGTAGGGCAGTGGTGTTGCTGTGTGATATGTGAAATCTGTGTTGGGTTGAGGAGCGAAGGTTGTTGGTGAGGAGATACGAGAGGAACTGGTGATGAATACATCTCTTTAGGATCTTAGAGAGGGGTGAGACAATTGCAATTGGTTGATAGTTGAAAAGATCTAGGGAATGGCCACCTTTGTGGAGTGGTATGATACATGAGGTTTTCCACATTGATGGAATGGTGTGTTTGGTGATGGATCTATTTATTAGAAGTGAAATGGGATAGGCTATAGTTGTGGATGCATTTTGGAGGTATTTGACAGGAAGGTTATCAGCTGCAAGAGTGGTTGGGTTGAGTTTGGCTAGGAGTTTTTGGATAGTAGATGTAGGAACAGATTTAAGTGTGAAAGGTGTGGTATTGATTTGGTTCTGAGGTGGTTGTGGGGTGTTGGAGGAAGTGATATTGCTTAAGAGTTTGAGTACTGAGGAAGTGAAATAGTTATTAAAGCTGGAGACTATGTCCGGGTCTGTACCTGTTATATTGGGGGCGGGAGTGGTGGTTCTTCCGGGTTGTAGGATGTTATTTATTGTTGCCCAGAAATTTTGCAGTTTGGTACTGTATTTGTTTTGTTGAGTGATATAGTAATTTGGTTTATCGAGCTAAACCTGCTTTTTTGCTTTGTTCTGGAGCTCATGAAAGGTTTGCCTAGCTGTGGGTGATCTGGTATGATACCAGATCTTCCAGGCTTTATCTCCTGGCTCTAAGTAGGGCTTTTGTGGCTTTTTGGAGCCAAAGGGTGGGGTTGCTATGTATCCTGATTGTTTTTAAAGGGGCTAGTTGGTTGAGGAGATTTAGGAGTGTGGAGGTGAAGTAATCAACTGCTTTGTCTGATGAAAGCGTTTTGATGTTGCAAGGCTCTTGTGAAGTGGTCTCTAGGAAAATTTTTGTTAGATTGAGTTTGTAGAAGGGAGGGAGAGTTATTTATTTTTAGTTTGTGCCTGAGGATAAAAGTGGGGCTGTGGTCGCTCAGAGAGTTAGTAGGGTGCCACACTAATGGGCGGTATTTGGTTGATTTGTGAGGATCCAATCAAGTATAGGTTCTCTTTTTGTGGCCTTGTCAATGCATGTTGGAGTATCTATAAGTTGGGTGAAGTTATATAGGTTAATGTGGTGAGTGGGTGGTGGGTGGGAAATGGGAGAGTGGATGGAGTTCCAGTCAATGTTTACATCACCTAGCATGATAGTTTCTTGAGAGAGAGAGTATGAGGCCCAATGAAATATAGATTCTAGGCTGGTTAGGTTGTCACCCAGGGGTAGATAGATATCCAGTAGGTTTAGGTGCTTATGTTGGTTAAGGGAGAGTTTTGCAAATAGAGTCTCTGCATTGTTGAAGTTGGGGGAATCCTTTTGGAGGAGTTAGAGTTGTAGGTTGGTTCTGTGAAGTAGAGCTAAACCCCCACATCTTTTATGTAGCCAGTCTGCCCTGAGAATGTTATACTCAGGTGGGGTGATGGAATTATCTTTAAAATGTGATTTAAGCCGCATCTCTGTGATGAGAATAATATCAGGGTTATATGTTATATAAGGAGATGGAAGCATGAAGGCCTTCTCTTTTATTCATGATACTGCGAGTATTCATATTTAGTATCAGTAAGTTGGTGGGTTTGTGCTTAGTTGGATAGTGATGGGTCCATGGCTTATTAGGAGGGTTTGCTGGTCTGGGATTGGGGTGAATGTCTCCTTCTAGTAGTAGCTGGGTAGTTGTACATGTGATAGTTTTTAGGTATTGGATGATTAGGTAGTGAAATTGTAGACTTGGTTGCTTTCTAGATGGATAGAAGTGGTACATGGGAGGGGCATGGTATATGGGGGGGTTGGGTGTATATGGTGGGTTATATGCTTGTGTGAGTGGGGCGATAGTAATGTTGTGGCTTAGGGTGGGGGATTTGGGGTGGATACATTGAGTGACTGTGAGGAGATAAGAGGTGCTGATGGTGGCTATGGAGAGACAGGTGAATAGGGAGGCTAATCCCAAGATGGTATAGTGGAGAAGAGACTGTTGGTAATAAAACATAGTGGGAGTGAGGTTGTGGAGATAGAAGAGGTATTTATATTTGGTGAGGGTGTGAGTTGCATGAGTAGGAGATATGGGTGTGGATATTGAACTGGTAGGTGGGCAGGAATGGTGGGAAGTGGAAAGGCATGTGTAGATGGTGCTGCGGGATGTAATTATTGGATAATGGGAGGATGAAGGGAGGGTCTTTGCAAAGGAGGTTACCAATAAATTCAAAATATGCAGGGGAGGGTGGGAATTAGGGCCAGGGTAGGGGAGCAGAGTGAGCCCTTAGGGCGAATGGAGCAGGATGATCTAATCAAGGCATGTGCAATTCAAAAATTAACTATCAGTTGCTCTGAAGTCACATCTATAATGTTAGTCCTTTTGTTACTAATGCTTTATACATCTTATTAAGTGTAATCATGAGTCATTTACTGTGAATAGGTGACTACCTCTACCAGTACTTACTAAGTTAACTATAACATATTTATTAAGTGGAACCATGAGGCAGTCAATATGAATAGGTGACTACCTCTACCAGTACTTACTAAGTTAACTATAACATACGTATTAAATGTAACCATGAGGCAGTCAGTGTGAATAGGTGAATACCTCTACCAGTACTGACTAAGTTAACTATAACATATTTATTAAGTGTAACCATGATGCAGTCAGTGTGAATAGGTGACTACATCTACCAGTACTTACTGCGTTAACTATAACATATTTATTAAGTGTAAACATGAGTCAGTGAGTGGGAATAGGTGGCTACCTCTACCAGTACTTGCTAACTTAACTATAACATATTTATTAAGTGTAACCATGAAGCAGTCAGTGTGAGTAGGTGATTCTAATTCTACCATTAGTGATCATAGGCTGGTTCATCAATACATGTCATCAGTGAAATGGACCTAGCTGCCTTGCACCTTTCAGAATGAATGAGCTGGTATTGGCCAATCAAGGTCACCCTTCTCCTCACAAGTCCCTCAGGTACCTTTGCTACTAATCAGGCATGGGACACCTGGGCCATAGTCAGTTCTTCATCCCTCTATGCCACAGAGCCAAGTCTACACTGAAAAACTTACTGATGCAAAAATAAATTTGTCTTTTAAAAATTATCTTGTGGAACAAATCAATAATAAAATGATCGATCTAACAAACTTCCCTATTGTTAAGAAAGCCTTAGTTTGGCACTTTTATAACTCTAAAAATGTTGCTGAGGTCAAAGCTTTATTAGGTGCTCCTAACAAATATGATCCTATCTTAAGGCAAATTAGCTCACTTATAAAACAAAAATTATCTTACTATAGAGTGAAGTAGCAAGACATTACAGTATCACAATCTATCATTAAATCACTCTTCCTATGGAACAAAATGATTTTGAATACCTATAAACTTCTGTCAAGCATTAAGTATAATCATTCACTTCTATTTTCCAAATAATGGGACGGTATACAAGGAGAAATTTCTATGGAGTCTAAGTGCGAAGCAATCAATAATACCCTGAATTTAACCCCCTTCAAAAACCTAATTTACACTCAGCTTATGATAAACAACAATTCCTATTATACCCCAGCAGTCTTACTGAAATTCGGATACAATAAAAACCTGACCTGTCCGTTCTGTTCCTTCACACACGTAGATATACTTCACATCTTTTGGAGCTGTAAGAATATTTACAAACTTTGGTGTTCTCTCAGAACTCAGTTGGAAAAAATGGGATAAGAAAAAAACACATTCTCTTGGCAAACTATGATTTTAAATATTATTCCTAAATCTCTTAACGGTATCCATCGCCACATCTGTGTTACAGCCTGTGCCCTTCTCAAATATTTTATAGCCAAGAACTGGGTTAATCCCTCAACAATAGCTTGGGAAAACTTTACATAAATGGAAATCAAATATATATCTGTACATAAGTTATGCAATAATAACAAAAAGAAAAAAGAATATTTTCAGAATTACTGGTGTAGACTTTTTGACCTAATCCAAACTAAATAATCTTCCAAAATGTGGGTCACTAACACTACATTCCAGGAAATCCTCCATCAGAATCATATCTGGCCCTATAACCATTAGACATTGTTACCATCACACGGTAACTTTTGATTTTACAAAATATTTTGTTATATTATTTTGTTATCCCGTGGCATCCATGGTGTAAATATGTTGTAAATATGGTATAAATAGAAGTACATGATGTAAATAGTTGTTTTTTATGGTTATACCCTCCTTACCGCTTTTCTTTCTTCTTAAGACAGTCATATATTCTTCCTTCCAAGCCACTTTCCATTTGTATCTCTAGACTTTGACTGTAATAGGTTATTGGGGGTCTTTACTGTTTATATTGATCTCTAAGATGTAAGTTTCCCTGTAAGATAACTGCTGTTTTATAAATGCATAGTTTTTGTACTAACTGTTACATATACCTATACTTTACTGCTTTCTGTAATGACTTACAGTTTTTCCTTTGTATGTTTGAAAAGTTTGAAAAATTCAATGAAAATATATTTGAAAAAAAAATTTTTCTTGTGGAACAATAGATAGTGTCCCTGCAGTGCTTGTTGTGATTTACTACAAAGCTTTGTCTATTAATCTATTCAAATTAGACTTTGTAATGAGCACTGCCTTCCAAATCATTAACTTCAAGTTGGTCCAGGGCATTAATTTACTGACAGCTTTCTGCCTTCCTTCAAGATTAGGATGTACACTTTCTTTGTACCCATTCTTCATTAAGAGGCAAGATGACTCAGTTGTGGAAAAGTGTTGGGTCATTTATTTAGGTTGTTACAAAAAATTATGTTTGTGGCAGATGAAAACAGTAATGCAAAGTGTTGTCAGCTCGTGCTTGACTGCTGAACATTATGCTTCTGACATTACTGAGTATCTTAACAAGGTAAACCTAAATCTGCAGGGTTCTTCTTTCAAAACAGAACTATACAACTTTGTGTAAGCATTTCACGAGAAACTTTGACATTTTTCCCACCAGCTTTAGCCCACTGGATCTGTCCATATAGGTGTAGCTCTTGTAGGTGAAGGGGGCAGTTGGGTGGAAATTGTAAGGGAGTTCATATCGAAGATTCTGATCAGTCTTCACTGCATCATTTGCAAGCTGAACTGAAGCACTGCAGCATTCCATGTGTAGTACAAATTGTAGCATTTTTCTAAAGTTGCTCAGCTGCTTTAGTTTAAAAAAGAGAGAAAAGCTTTATTTTCTGCTCAACTTAAAGTTGAGGGGGTGCCAGATCAGAGTGAGGTACCATGTGCAAGAATGTCGAGCTACACCACTGTCTGTATGCCTGTTTTACTAAATGGAAATGCAGCAGAAAAATATAGACAAAGAAACAAATCTGTTTTCTGCTTAATTCTTCAAATTAAGAAATTATTTTTGAATGCAAGTTTGCAGAATTGTCATTTATAGCCACTTTCATTGTAATTCCAGGATAATTCTGATATCAAATCAAAAGCTAGTTTTGACTATGGCTTGTGTCACACGTCCAAATGGGATATTATTGAACTTGTGTGGGGACCAATTAAGCCACCATATGGTAACTGCCTAGCTCTGTGATTCTGTGCCTGGTGCATGTTCCAGTTTCATTTTGTCATTGCATTTAGAGGCTGAAACAACTCATATGTATAGGAAATAGTGTTTAAAGTAAATTAGATGGCAAAATTACCTGTTAGGAGCTTCTAATTTGCCAAAGTGGAAGTATAGGTCAATAAGATCCTAAAGCATGTGGAAGAGATGACTAAAGAGCTCATGGCCCTGCAACTGGAGGTATGAAAAGTAACAGGAAAAAAAAAAACAAAACATCAGCAGCAACTGATTGACTGTGTGCAGCAAAAGTTTCATTGTGTGTAAAGTGCAGTAAAATTGCAGAAAAATGATAAAAAATTGCAGCTATATAGAAACTACTATAGAAGTAGCAGGATTCAGAATGCAGAAGTTGCAGGAAAAAACTTCTGAATCAATAAGTTGAGGGAAGGACAAGAGGAAAGGAAGCAATATGATATGTAGAATAGTGGAGATGGCAAGTAACTGAAATAACTGACTGGTTATATAAACAGAGCACACAGCATTGACAGATTTTCTGGAAATGCTGACAGACAGAGATACTTAATTGTAAAAGGCCATAATTACTGGCTGAAGAAATGCGTTGTTAAGACTGCAGCACTCAAGAATCGCTTTTGCGATTGGTGGCTATAGAATTAAAATAATAGATGAGTTTAAACAGCAGATTTATTTGTAGAGAACCCCCCCCCCCCAGCCAAAGTGAAGCTAAAAAACTTCTCAGAAGCTGACTACAACCAAGGGAGGGTATCTGTAGCTTCTCACCACAACCCCCCCCAGAGGATCCAAACAAATATGCTGAACAGTACGTCAATGCAGTTTACAAGTACCTGTACAATTGCATGGACTCAGCCATACCCAATAGAACTAAAACCTGTTCCTCAAGGAAACACAAACCTGTTTGGTGGACATCCTCTATCAACAGACTTTAAAACAAAAGGAAGAAGCTGTTGTCCAAGGGTAAAAGAGAACAAATTCCAAATTAGAAAAACTCACTCCTTAGCCTCAACAAGCAAGTTAGATCACTAGTGAAAACCTCCAAGGCCAATTATGAATCAACACTATCCTTCATAACAAAGGGAAACCATAAAGTCTTCTTCAGTTACATCAGGAACCTCCATGGCAAAGCCCAGGTTTGTTCTGAATTAGTACTTAACAGTATCACATACATTGACTGCTAGCAGATATGTTCAGCTCAAACTTCACACCCCTGTCCCCACCAAGGCCCTTTCAATATCCCTGACACTTGTCCCACACCTCACATCTCCAAAGATCAAGTGTTACAGGCCCTATCCAAGGCAAAAAACACAGCTTCCATGTGACTTGATAGTATCCCAGGATGTATTCTGCACCATCTCCAGCAAGAACTGGCTTTGCCATTTAGCACCCTATTCAACCACAGCCTAAGTACTGTCTTCCTTCCAGCAGAGTGGAGAATCACCATTGTCATCCCCTTGCACAAAGGTGGTGCCACTACTGACCCTGGTAACTATAGACCCATTAGCTTGACAAGGCTGATCTGTAAAACCATGGACTGTGTTATTATGGCTCATAAACAAGGACATAGCCAATCTCCAAGCACTTGACCCCACCCAGTTTGGATTTGTCAAGGGCAGATCTTGCCTGTTGAACCTGGTTGACTTCTTTGAGACTGTCACCAAGGCCCTGGATGAGGGAAAGTCAGTACATACAGCTTACATTCACTTGGTCAAGGCCTTTGACACAATCCTCCACCTTGGCATCATCGAAAAGCTAACACAACTTGGCGTAAATCCCTATCTCATCAGGTGGGTGGCCAATTGGTTCACCGACAGGACCCTCAAAGTCAAAATAGTAACCTCCACCACTGATAATAGACCTGTCACTAGTGGAGTTCCCGAGGGATCAGTCCTGGGACCCCTACTGTTTGGCATCTATTTCTCAGAGGTACAGGCAAAGATAAAAGGCCTGTAGCTGACCAAGTTTGCCGATGACTGTAAGTTGGGTGCTGGTGCAAGAGGGTCTGTTAGTTGGCTTGCTGGTGCAAGAGGGTCTCACAGCAACTAATGACTGGTGCCAAAGTCATGGACTCAAGCTGAATGCAAAAAAATGTATCATCATACCATTCAGCAAAAACATGACCCCTACTGATTACCACATCAATGGCAACCCCCTAAGCACACAACCTGTGATGATAGACCTGGGCACTCAGGTTGATAACTTCACTTTTGACCATCATGTAGCAGCAGTAGTCAGAAAAGCCTTTTACTTGGTCCATCTCATAAGTAAAGGGATTGCATCCATAAAAAAGGAGGTTATTACCTTTCTATACTCCTCCCTCATTAGACCAGTAATTGAGTATAATGCCCCATTTGGGATGTACCTCTCCAAACATCTGCACTAACTAGAAAGGCCACTGAAATACCTCACAAAGAGAATCCATGGCATCCAACACTTGTCCTATGCAGACAAGCTTAAATCACTATCATTCTACTCGGTATTGTACAGATTGCTCAGGGGTGATCTGTGCCTCGCTTACAAGGCAATCTCAGACCCTGCCCTACTAGAAATGCTCCATATCCGTAAGTCTAACTCCTCACACACTACCTGCTCAAAAGGCCTGAACCTAATATGTGATATTAACAAAACCTGCTGGAGAGACAGGTTTGTCTCCCAGAGGCTGTCCCTTTTCTAGAATAGACTTCCCATACACGTCAAACAGAGCACTTTGCTGACCCTCTTCAAGTGCAACCTTAATGAGTGGTTGGGAAACCAGAAATTTGTCCCAGGGGTTCCACCTGTGTCCCTCATTGACAGAGGCAAGAGGTGCTGACTGAGGTTTCTTTTGGGACATAAACTCTTGGCTAGGCTTGTTAGGTCCCCAGGGCCATTAGCCTAGTAACCTCTTATGATCCTATGATCCTATGAGAAAACTTCTGCTTACAGCAGCCTGACATTTATGACAAGCTAAAGCAGTAGCATTCCTAATATGTCCTGCAATCCACAATGATATTTGGAAAGGAAGTGTGTTGTAAGCTAAAAATGCAGAAGAAGCTATTTATATTTCCAAAGATATGGTGCATAGGAGGCTACCAGGCTAATAGCCTTTACAAGCCTAGCCATGTTATACCCATGTTTCCTAACTGACTATTGTTAAATAGCTGCTATTTGCAGAGCAAATCTATGATCAGCACCCAAGTACCCCTGTCCATGAGGGACACAGATACCACCCCCGGGGTGAATTTACGGCCTCCCATCCAATTTTCTAGCTTGTGCTTGAACAGGATCATTGAGAAGCTCTGCTTCACATGAACTGAGAGCTTATTTCATAGGAGTGGCAGTCTCTTGGAGATATAAATCTGTCTCTCCAGCGTGTTCTGTTAATGTCACAGGCTAGGTTGAGATCCCCAGAGTGAGTGACACTTGTCCCATTTGATTTGCAGATGTGCAGCATTTCCATTATGTCAAGGTCAGAGACTGCTCTATAGACCAGGCATAAGTCATCTCTTGGCAGCCTGTAGGATACAGAGTACAGTGACAAGGCTTTCAGTCTGTCCTTATCGGTCATGTTTTGGAGGCCCTGATTTTTCTTGGTGAGAAACCTCTGTGGTATCTCCAACTGTTGCAGGTGTCTGGTGAGGTGTATGCAAAAGGGAGCATTGAACTCTATTAGTGGTCTAATGAGGGTTGAGTACAGTGGAGTTATAACATCCTTAGTCTTGGGAGCTGCACAACTTAGACGGCTTTCCTTACAACTATGGACACATGGTGATCAAAGTTTAGATTGCTATCAACCTGTGTTCCCAAACTTCACACTACTGGATTTGTGCATAGGGGAGCGCTGTCAATATTGTAATTTGCAGGGACTTCTTCTTTGCCAAAAGGGATAATAATGCACATTTTTTGCATTTAGTTTTCTTCTGTGGCTTTGGCACTAACTGTTTGTCTGTCTTAGCCCCTTTTATAATACATTAACATCATTTGGGGACTCGATGATTGCACCCAGTTTGCAATCATCAGCGAACTTGGTAAGCCATAAGCTATCTACTTTAACCTGGACTTCTGAGAAATAGATTCCAAACAGTGGAGGTCCTAGCACAGATCCTTGTCGTATGCCACTAGCAACTCGTCTACTGGTAGCGGTGGAATCCCCAACTTTGACAGTATGCATTCTGCTGATGAGCTATTTAGCAACCTATCTAATGACATATGGGTTAATCCCTAGCTGAGAACTTTGCAATGATACCTGAGTGGACTGTGTCTAAAACCTTGGCTAAGTCAAGAGAGGCAGTATGTACTGTTTTGCCTTCATCCAGGGATTTGATGACATTCTAGAAGAAGTCCACCAGGTTCAGTAAGTATGATCTACCTTAACAAAGCCAAACTGGGTTGGGTAAAGAGTTTGACGGTTGCCTATGTCCTTGTTGATAAGGTCCATGATGATTCGTTCCATGGCCTTGAAGATCAGGTGAGGTAGGCTTTTGGGTCTATAGTTCCCAGGATCAATTGATGGACCCCCTTTGTGCAAGGGGATTACTATTGCCATTCTCCATTCTGCTGGAACAAAACCAGTGCACAGGTTGAGTACCAAGTGGTTCTACTAGGTATGTTTTAGATTGTTTAGTAAGTAGCCTGGGATGTTATCTGGTCCCATGCAGGCCATGTTTTTGACATTGGAGAGCTCAGGTATGACCTGCTCTTTGGAGATGCTAGGTAGAGGACTGGTGTCAGGCATGCTTTAGGGTAAGGCTGGTGGGGTTGGGAGGTGAAGTTTGTGCCATATCTTTCAGCTAGCATTTTGGCAATTTTTCAGGTTCAGTATGAGATGTACCATCTATTATAAGTTTGACACATAGTTGGAGCAGTCCCTTTTAGATTTTGGACATAGCTAAAGAATGCCTTATGATTATCCTTAGCTATGAATGCTAATCTAGCTTTGAAACTAGCTTTAGAGGGCTTTACAAGATACCCAATTTGCTTTATCAAGCTGTGGAGGGCATTCTTCTTCTGCTGCAAGTACCCTCTTGTTCTAAGTCATCAGTTTCTTCCTTTTGTTATATAATCTAATCATACGTAAGGTCCACCAGGGTGGCCTGTTTTTTCGGGAGGACCTGGTTTTGATCTGGTCATATAAAACTGAGTCTATACAGTTGTTTAGTTGATTATACAGGGCTTCAGTGTACTCCTCTGCATACGCATCATTGTTGGCTGTGTTAACAGGGGGTTTGAAGCTTTTTATACCATTACCTAATAGGCTGCAGTTTGCTTTGGAGACATTTTTCAGTTTTTTTCCTCCTATGAGGCGATCAGGTCTGATTGTTACTTTGAATGAGACAGATTTATGGTCTGACCTTACCAGAGAAGGCAACACACAGGGGGTAGTGCCCCCTATGTTGGTAAGTACTAAGTCTATGACATGTGAGCCCCTTGTAGAGGTGCAGACTAACTGTTCAAGGGCATTTGTATTTACAAACTCCAGGAACCTCAGGGTGACATATTTGTGCTCATGTATGTTGCTGAGTTGATGGAAGGATAGTTGAAATCTCTCATCACCAAAGTGTTTGGCTGTATAGTGAGTGACTCTAGTAAGCCCAGATAGGAGGTGTGCTTCTGTTGGTTCATGGTGGTGGACCTGTAGCTAACAATGATGCGGTAGATTGTTTTACCTATTGTTAGCTGTACTTGGAGTAGCTCAAGAGAGTTATACTGTTTAACCAGTCTTAAGGTATATTTGTCTTTAATGAAGATGGTTACACATTCAACTTTGTTTCTTTCACACTAACTTTGGGATCTGAACGTGTTGAAGCCATTGTATTCTTGCACAGCCGGGGTGCCCTCAGTGGCTTGAACTATGTCTCAGTGACTGCACAGACGTCAGCATCTTTCAAGGTGAGAAGTGCTTCCAGAGAGTGCAGTTTCCTGTTTAGGCTCTCAGCATTAAGCAGCATATCCTTCAGTTTGTCTCAAACAGAAATTTGTTACAAATGCCAGTAACATTTAAGTCATCAATTCCTCCTCACTGCAACCTGCTACATTGCCTCTGTTGCAAGTCTTAGTGCTTCCCAGGACCAAGTTGAGAATTTACCATATATCTCAGTGTACCCTTGAGTTGCCTGCATCCATATTTATTGTATTCTCCTACACTCCCAAATCATATGTGTCATTCTTATGTCAACAGCTCCACATTTTCAACATTTTAAATTAGAAATGACTCTATCCCATGCTAATTTATTGGGTGTGTTATACCATAAATGAAGGATGCTCATTGTTGATCCAACACATATGGCAGTTTCCTATCCTAAAATGTTTTTTTATGTAAGTATTCATTAGTCTTATTCCCGCATATTTTCTTGAATCATGCAGTCCACCTCCAGACTAAATCTTTTTATAACACTTCTATGTTGTATAATATCTTTACATATTAAGGTACCTTTACCATTTTTAATGCTGTTCTACCTGCTCCAAAGAGTACCTCTGTATTTCTTCGCTTCTGCAGTGTTTGAGATGTCCAAAAATATATTCAGCAATGTAGTAAATGTCAAGTTATCTTTGTCCATAAACTTTGAAGAGTTTCTTTAAATCTTAGGGATAAAGGACTCTTCCCACCTGTCCATTGTCTTATTTACCTAGTTCACTTAACTCTTCACATCCATATATGCCTGCTTCTTCTCATATTATTCACTTATGTCTAAGAATTCCATCTTTATTACCTACCTGATCCCAGATCCTCTTGTGGATGGAGGCTTTCAAGCACAGATCTTCTAAATGCTTAATCCCTGTCTCTCAGTTTTCCCACAGTGATAGCCATACATTCTCATTATAAAGAACCACCATACAGTCCTCTCCCAATTGTCCTGCATCTTTATTATCTTTGTGCAGTCTAATCCATTGTGCTATATTAAATATCACAACCTATGAAGGAAGATGTTTCAAACCTGTTCCCCCTCAGGGAATTGTGTTATGAGTTCCAGTCTTGGGATTTAATGTTGGCTTGCTTCACTAACATAATCGTATCCATCAAAGAGTGGTCAAACCACAATGGGGTATGTCTTTTGTATAATTTGAAGGAGAATCATAATCTTGATCTTGTATATTTTGCTTGTGTTTGTCTATTTGTATGCATTTACTTATTTTCTTATAAAGATTATCCAAGCTTCTTATAACCATTCCTTAATGTATATAGTCCAAATCTGTTCCTAGGTATGGAGGAACTCGACTTGCTGTACATCACCAACTATTCCCATCCTTTTCTTATCCAGCTCTGATCAATATTTTTGAATTATACTTCAATGCCAATTTCAACACTTTTCTAAATCTGTAAAATACATCCAACACTATTGGTGAAGTCTTATCAATGTTTTTTGCCATTAAAATACAGTCATCAGTATACTGCTGAAACATGACCTTGCTTCCAATTTGTTGCTTCAGTTGTAGTATCTCATAAACATACAAAGTTTGTTTGTTTGTGTCTTTCGGCTTTTTCCCGGTTAGGGGTCACCACAGCGGAACTTCTGTCTGCTAATGATTGGCAGTAGAGTTTTACATGCTGGCTTGCCGGGCCTAACGCACAACCTACAATGAAGGAACGCCCGTTCACACATGTCGCCACACAGAAGATGCTCTAACTGTGGATCGAACGGCAACGTCTAACTGTGAGGTGACAACGCTACCACGGCACCACCACCGCAGTACCTCATAAACATACAAAGTCAACTCCAAAATTGCTAAAAGAAATAATCTTTTTAGTAAAGAGTGTCCTTGCCTATTCCCTTGGAATTTTTTTTCCTTTAAAAAGCTATTCCTTCATTTATTAAAACTTCAGAGGTGGTTTAATCATACATCATCTTAATCCACTTAATGAAAACATACCCTGAATACCTTCTCTGCAATACTACAAACAAAAAACCCAATGTAGCACATCAAATGTGTTAATATCAAATACAAGTCCTCTAGCTTAATGATATCTTATTTGATGATTTTCAAGGGAATTAGCCAAATTCCACTAGATATCAACACGCTGCCAGCCCTTAATAAACACATTTTTCTGTAGCCTTGAATTGTTGGGTAAGGCCCCATTCAACCTTTTTGACAGGACTTTTGCCAAATTTTTTATATCTAAATTTACGACTGAAATCAGCCTATAATTAATTAATCAAGTATGTTTTATTTCCTTTCCCTTTCTTTATTACAATATGTCTGGCAAGTTTCATGCCATCTGGGATTTATTTATTTTTATTTATTTGCAGTTTGTTTGCCAGGATAGTCCATTGGTCCACAAGGAGCCCATGTTCAATGGAGTCCTGGGGAGAAAAGCTCCAGAAAAATACACATACATAGTACACATTGCACATATACATTACAGATTATCTCATAGGAATACAAAGTAAATATGATAAGAAAATGTCAATGATAGAATGCATCTGTATAGTTCATTAAACAGCAATAAAAAACACCTTTCTTTACAAAAGTAGCAGCATAGGGTAACTGTTAAGTAGTTGGTCAAACAGTTCAATAGAGCTGTGGAACTATAGGAGGCATTGATGGCGTATTTAGTTCTAGGAGAGTAGGAAGTTGTATTAGAAGGATTAGGTAGGATGGGAACAGGAACACTTTCACTGTGAAGTTAGGTGTGAGTGCAGCAAGGTTTTAAATGAGGAGAGACTGCTGGTGATGTGGATAGCAGATGGTATAGAAGTCCAGAGGCATGCAAGAAAGAAGGACATTAGGTGATTCCCAGCTGGACATGTGGGTTTGTTCAATTTAATTAATTTTTGGGAGTTAGATCTTAGAAGTCATTCTGGTTCATGCATTTCAAAGGTAGTGGCTAGGGAGGGACAAAAAGAGGGGTTGTAAATGAGTTTGTGTACTTGGATGAGTTGGGTATAAGTGAGGAGGTTAGGTAGCTTAAGCCAGTTTAGTTGGTGAAGAGAATTACAATGGTGAGAAATGGCTCTGTGACCTGCCACACATTTTGATATTTTGTTATAGCAAGAGGAGAGTTTTGTTTTGAGGGAGGTGTGCAGGTTGGTGAGGATAGATGTACTATATAGGAGGGATGGGATGAGATAAGTATTGGCTAGTATGAGCCTGGTGGAAGGAGAGATATAATGATTATGGCGGTATAGCATACCAAGTTTGTTGTGTTTTTTTTATATTTACTTGTAAATGTTTGTCAAATTTTAGTTGATCATCTATGATACTAGCTTAGTGTCAGAGACTATTTCTAGGGGGGTATTGTTTTTGCTGGTGATTATGAATGAATGTTTATCTAGGGGAGGAGGTTTTGGAGGTGGTAAATAACATAAGTTTATGTTGCTATATTTTATGTTGCTATATTAACCTTCTCCTCCCTTTATTCCTATTTCTCTCTAGCTGTGCAAACCTATCATACTCACTTTATCTACTCCTGGCTGTGTCTTATCAGACTCAATAGATCAGCAATATCCACCTACCTATACCCGCCTGGGTATTCACCTCACCTGGAGTATCTAAGTGCCCTTGGACTGAAAGCCTAAGATTGTATGTCACTAAGTAAATTGCATTTTTCATTCCTAACCTTTATGTATATGGTTGTCCACTACACATCCTAGGTGTAGTAGCTTAACTGCCAAATCTGCCAGCAGCCATACCCCTCCCTGTCTACTATAGTTGCTCCCCCTGCCTGTCTCAAAGTCATTGTACCACCTCTATTCTCCAACCACGCTAATCCTCTTTCCTTCTCCATTACTTTTTCTTTTATTGGTATCCACTACTATATTATCCTTGCTTGGTACTTCCAGACTTTGACCACTAGATGGCAGTCCTTACCCTCTAATTCTCCTATCTGCCACCCTCCCTACCTCATACTCTACACCTACGTGCTTGTCGCACTTGTCTCCTTTCTTTTTTCTTTTTTTCCTTCCCTAGTCCTCTTTATCCTTACACTCTACTCTCCACAGTCCTTACAAACCCTCTATCAAACCCTCCTCTCCACCTGCACTACTCCTGACTTAACCATTACCCACTCTGGCCTCCCTTCTCTCTGTTTTTATAATTCCCCTTCCTCACACACACATTTGCCTTCTACCTACTAATTTCTGTTTCTACCTTCTACCTACTGATTGTTTTTTCTCACTGCTTTTTCCTTTCTCTGCTGTGCCCCGCTCCGTTCGCCCTTCGGGCTCACTCCGCTCCCCTACCCTACCCCCAAATCCCACCCACCCCCAGGGCCCCTAGTCTTATACTTGCTTAGCCACACCCCCTATTTTCTCACATCCTATCTAATTTCCTGCCTCGTTCACACTTAAAACTATCCTCTCCCATCTGACTGCCACACCCCATTCCCTACCTTCCTAATACTAATCTCCAACCTTGTCAAGCTCACCAATCTCAACATGTCCCTGCCTTTTAAACTACTTTATCTACTCCTGCTACTTAACATCCTTCTTTTATACTATACCCTTACTTCCTATGAGTACTACACCCTCAGCAGATCTCCTAGCTTAGCTAAACACACTAGCTCTGTCCTTCCCTACCTAAACAAACCTACATTAACCTCCTCTCATCCTGCCCTTACTTTCCCCCACACTATCACAGAATACTCCATAACAAGTATCACACAACTAGAAAGTTCTACCTAATACCCTCTAAAAACTCAAAATTATTTCCACTCCCTCAAACACTCTTACTGTTACATGGGGACATTCACCCCAACCCTGGGCCAAATACTTCCCTCCTCCACACCCTCTCAAACCAAACTACTAACAATTTGAGTTCACCTTTCTCTTCTAACTCCCTTTCTATAGCACACCTAAATATTCGTAGCATTAACAATAAAATTACACAACTCCATGCTTTAATTGACCTCTACTCATTTGATATTCTCTGTCTCACTGAAACCTGGCTTAAACCAGGTACCAAAGACAATGAAATTACTCCCCCTGGCTATAGCATTTTAAGGCAGGATCATCTAAACAAAAAGGGTGGTGGAGTTGCTTTACTCTATAAATCTGAACTACAGGTATCCTCTATTGACTCCCTACCTCCCCCCCCTGCCAATGCTGAAATACTCTGCAGCAAATTCCAAGTAAATAAAAGAAAAGCCATTTATATAATATCTTCCTATATCCCTCCTGGCAACAACTTGGATACCCTCGAAAAAATTCTCAGCTGGCTCTCCTGTAGCTTTCCTCAGGAAACCATACGCTTAGGAGACTTCAATATTGATTGGAATTCCTGCATATCGCCCAAACCCACCTATCACCTCAACCTCTTTAATTTCCAACAAACAATAAACTCCCCAACTGAGTCTCCCAGGCACAGCCCTGTGCTCTCTCCAATTGCTGTAGGTGTCTGGTTAGGTGCAGACAGATGTGAGCATTGTACCTCAGTACTGGTGTGATAAGGGTAGAGTACAGCATAATTATGACTGACTACCTGGTTTTGGATGTGATGTCCATATGTATGATGTGCACAATGTAGACTGTATGTGTCACTACAATGGGCACATAGTGATGAAAGTGTAGATTGCTCTTAACATGTTTCCAAGTCTCACAACACTGTGTTTGAGTTTAAGGGTGTTATGTATATAATAATTAGCAGGGGTACTACACTGACAAAGGTTACAAAGAGTCACTGTATGCTTTAAAGGCCAGTCTGTGAGTTTGACACCAATCAACACTCTGTGTCAGCCTCTACTTGTAATATATGCCATCATTGCGGAATTCTATAGGATTGCATCTGGTTAACAGTCATCTACAAACTTGGTAAACCACATGGCATTTACTGTTACCTCTGCTTCAGGGAAGTATTTTCCAAACTGTTGAGAGCCCAGCACAGATCTGTGTGCTATTCCACTGGTGAGTGGACTAGTGGTGAAGGTGCATTCCCCAACTTTGACAGTGTATGTTCTGTCATTGAGCCATTTGGCTATCTATCTAGTACTGTATGGCCTAATTCCCAAATGGGAAATCTTCACTATGAGACATGAATGAGGGATAGTGTCAAAGGTTCTGGATAACTCAGCATCGGTGGCATGTCCTGTTATCCCTCATCTAGGTCTTTTGGGTTAGTATCCAAGAAGTCCACAAGGGTCAGTAAGCAAGATCTATCCTTGACAAAGCCAAAACTGATGGGGTCAAGTATCCAAGAAGTCCACAAGGGTCAGTAAGCAAGATCTATCCTTGACAAAGCCAAAACTGATGGGGTCAAGTGTGCTGAAAGTCACCTATTTCTCTGTGACTATGGTCCGTGCTGATTCCTGCACTAGCCTTGCAGATAAGGCTTTTTAAGCATATGGGTCAATAGTTGCAGTTCTGCATGTTACCGGATTTATGTGCTTTGCATAACACACATTTTATATTACATTTTGTAGTGTGGTTGATATATCTGTGGAAAAAGTACTGAGACCCTAGGGAGGTAGTGCTTGCGGGGGGTGCCAACACGTGGATGTATTTTAAATATATGACATATAGTTAGCTAGGGCCCTCAGTTTGTAATGTTTCTACATGCAATTTCATGTCATACTAAGGAAATGGACAGTAAACAGCAGTAATACAGCATAATATATAAATTTCCATAGTGCAGCAAGAAGTGGGTTTGCGTGACAGTTAGCCAAGTGCATATGCATGCAAGATACACATGTTTGCTCATAGCTAAGCAGTGTACAAACATGAGCCGCATTGCTAAAGTCTGACAGTTAGTATTGAGTTTATGAAATACACCTGCTGCTTAATTAACTCTGTGGTAGCAGGTGTTAATGCATTGATACATTCCTTTTTTAGGGCCAGAGGCACTGGGTTTGAATACAGATGTATGCCATACCGTAAAATACTTTTCATTACAGAATGATAATGCAATGACATGAGTTATTTATATGACATGTGTTGCTGTGTGTTGGCATAGCGCAGTGATGTTAAGTATCATTGCATGGGACTAAGCGTACCTGTTTGCCACCTGTTGATATGTGATGTGCATCTCCATGCAAACATGGAGCCTAAAAAGTGAAGGGATTCATTGCTTCTCTAGCATTGTTAAAGTCTGACAGTTAGTATGGAATCTGTTGTATACACCTGCTACTTAACTGACACTGGCAGCACCTGATAATCTGATAATTCAGTTAATGCAGAGATGCATTCATTTTTGCAGCCAGATGGTAAATACAACTTTATCTAACACTTAACTATTTTTGCATTACCTTTGTTCCACATTGGTGTGAGATGCGAACTATCACACAATAATGCATTAAATAAAAGAAATGAGGAAGATAGAACAGGGTTGACATGGGGAGCAAGCAGGGGGAAGAACAAATGGGAAGCAATACAGGAATGTGCAGGAGGGAGGTAAGAAAGAACCATAGTTATCTATTTTTTCAAAAGTAAAAACTGATAATATATGCAAAATATTAGCTGAATTTGGACTGCACCTCCACAGAGAAGCGTGACCATCACACAATCGTGTTGTATAACCAATTGGACTGAATCAAGTGTGTCAATAAGACATGTGTGTGAAATGGAGAGCTACATATAGGATGATATATATATTTTTTTTGTGAGACAGGTGCCCATTTTGTTTTTGTTTTTTGTTTTTGATTAAAAGGAAAGATGAATGTTGGGGAAGGGATGTAGGTATGTCTGGATCTGGTACATTGTGTAGGTGAGGAAGGAATTGCAGACAGACAAGACAAACAAGACAAGACACAGAGATGGTGATGGACACAAGAGGTTGGTGGACAACATAGTTGGGGTGAGAGCAGGGACACCCAAAACTCATGGTCATCAAGCTGGTTGACAGTGAGAATTGAGTCCTCACCCATAGGACTGTCATCACTGTTACCTCACTCTGCCACTGGATGGAGTACTTAATATCTCATTCTCCTCCTCCTATTACTATGTACAATGAGGGAGTACAGCCTCTCCAGCTGGCTTAGATGTGCATCAACAGTGTGGTGCACAACCATAACTACCATCCCAGACAACTTGGTGTGGGTGATAAACTCACCACCTCTGCCACTGCTCCCACAGGGAACCACTGGTCTAGCCTCTGGGGCAGGTCTACCTGAGGAGGCAGGTAGGACAGGGGCATCAGAGGTGGTGCTGCAAGATTGGCTTCCAGATGTGCTGGGAAATGGTGCCAGGGCCAGTGGAGTGGGGGCCAGTGGATCATGTGGGACAGGCTTACTCTGCTGTGCTGAGAAACATTTCATTATGTAGTACACATGGATGACATGAACACATATTGACAACATATAATAAAATAATACAAAAAAAAATTAAAAGAAAAGAAGAACAGAGAGATAAGGGTTGGGGTGAGAGACGAAAAAGAGATAAGATTAGTACCTTCATATGTAACATACAATGCATTAATACAATTATTTGACTCTATTATCTTAACCTTTACTCTTACGACTACCACCTCCAAACAGATAACGTTTACTTTTAAAACTACCAGCTCCTAACAGATGAATATTATATTACAAATTGCAGTAAGTACTCCCTGACATATTTATATATTGCACACATGCGCATTCCAATTATACAGATTCCAATTTACAGCAGGGCATGTGTGCCACTGGTATACAGCTTTTACTTTCAACCTTTACGTTATACATAAATGAAGAAATAATACTATTGTATAGTTGGGAAGTATGGTGTTTGAATGACAAGCTCTGACTAAAGTCTAATATTGTACTCTTGGTTTGTACTACAGACTAATACATACATACTTGCTTTTACAGTTGTGATATATATGCTCAATTTGATACAACTCTATAAAATACCAAGAAACTATCCTTAACTTTTAAACCTACAATACTCTTCTGCTGCATACATACCACATGCTTCCCTCATCCACATGAGTCTAGCACCATGGGTTCTTGCATTAATCTCCCTTTCCATGGCAGTTGTGGGAAAAAAAACAGACCAGAGCAGAATATCATTATGAATATCTGTTTTGCCTATATTCAGCTTTTAAAAGTCTTACAAGTACTCTCTGTATTTGATACTTACACATCTGTGGGATGTCCATAGTCCTATATTCATCATCAATCCAAGCATGGAAGGTATCCATCTTCTTCCAATGTAAGTTACTAAAGTGATGCCTACATTGGTCACCAGTGTACGGGATACCAGTGGCACTACATACAGCCTAGGCCAAACTATCTCAAGCTTTATTATTATATTAGGAGCAAGAATAGTCCCTCTGCAACAGTCTGGCACTGTGGTGTTTAACTAGGTGTCCAATAAAGATCTTTGACTCCTAGACATCCAATCTCTGTGCCATAAATGTTACATCCTCTCTACCAATGCCTGTCATCCCTACCACAGATCAAGAGCAATGTAGACTGTTGGTTTCCTACCAGTCCCAGTTATTGTACTTACTGTGAGTGTTCTCACTGTTCAAAAATGTTGTGCACCACTTACCATCATGTAAACACTGTGCTCAGCAGTGTGTACCTCAGACCACTGTGTTTGCCCAATTGTAAGTGGTGCACAACAGTGGTAAGCATTAATTGCATAATTGCAATTGCAATTATGTGGGTTATTGGATGTACAGCCAGTTGTGTATGTGTGTTAGGTAAATGTGAAGGTCATGCCAGTCCAGAGAGCAGAAATATACTTTCAGGAATATAGTACACAGTATACCCACAGTCATACATTTCATAATAATGTGATAATACATAATGGGAAGTGGAACAAAACTAAAAATGTATGGAATATGCTGCGTTCAAGCTAAGGACCATGTCTATGGCAGTCCCACCCTTACAATAGGGTTAAGAAAACACTTGTCTATTTTTCAGTTCATTGCTATAAACTGTAATGGCACAACAGTAAAACAATGGTTGCACACCCTGTACTAGAACCCAGGGCCATTTGTACTTCAGCTGTATACTTACACCTGCTGCCACAGGATAAGTTCACTATTTTACTAATCATTCTGAAGGCTTTGCTATTAACTGCAGTGCAATGTCACTTAGCAGGTTTGTGCTAGCCCTTCTTCTTCTTTTGGCTTTTCCCGGTTAGGGGTTGCCACAGCGGATCACCTGTCCGCTCATGATTGGCAGTGGAGTTTTCCGGTGTCTGGTTGCCAGCCTGGTGCCCAACCTTCCACAGAAGACACATACACACACACACACACACACACACACACACACACACACACACACACACACACACACACACACAGACACACACACACACCTAGGGCCAATTTAGAGTGTCCATCCACCAGTCTTTGGGATGTGGGAGGAAACCGGAGAACCTGGAGGAAACCCACGCAACCACAGGGAGGACATGCAGCCTCCACACAGAAGGCACCCTGGCCAAGGATCGAACTGGAGAACCTCTAGTTTTGAGGCAGCAACGCTAACCGCTGCACCACCGCGGCCTCCACAGGTTTGTGTGAGCCCTAATAGTACCAGTTGAAAGTATCTTGTTTCTATTTTTGGCTGTCTGTGTCCTGTCTGCTTCCTGGGTGGGCCAGTTTGCATACTGCTATTCTTTGTGCAAACCAGATAAGCACAGCCAATCCTGTCATTCATTTTTTTCCATTTACCAAGTTTGCCCTAAGTGGAACATCATGCAAACACTGGCAAATTAAAAGAAAAAAAGAGAGGAAAGGGTGTGGTAGTTGAAATGAGGAAAAGTGACCTATGACATACATACTAGAAAATGTTAGTATACATGAGATATTACTGCATAGGTCTGCATTTGAACTTCCACTCCAATGCAACTTTAGAACACAGGATGGGTGCCCTATCCCTCTTGGCCACACAAACAACTTTGCAGCAAAGAACTTAACTCAATATGCACACAACCAATTGCAACAGCAAAACATACAAGTATTATTTGTACATTTATTCATTTTGGATGTAGTGCACATAGTGATCACACACCCTGTCATGATAATTGCTTGCAAATATACAGCTCTGTCTTACATTTTTGTGTTTGTTGGCCATTCTTCATGGTCTTAAAATGTGTGAGGATATTCAGAGGAAATAATGTCATGTGCAGTTGATAAAAATGAAGGGCAGGGCGGATGCGAAGAAACACAACTTGTGACTTGTGTGCTGCTTATTTACATGTCCAACCTTCCATCTATCACTTTGTAGATCTAGTTTCCCTACCCATACAGTGATCAGTCACAGTTGCAATCCAGTATAACAAAACACTTAGGAAGTACCTGCACTATCTTTACATCCTTACACAGATCCAATTTATTGGATTCAGCAGTTCTAATGAATTCACACCTCATTTGCATCTTCACTGTCCTGACAGTCCTGAATGTAAACCAAAAATAAATCATGTAGCTAGGCAATCTGATGGTGGGGACACTTGTTTATGTTGGAAAGACTGAACATAATGCTATTTCTTCAGGATATATCTGTACAGAGAAGTGTTGCACTTCAGAAGGTATGCTTCCATTTGGTCAGTTACATTCTGCATATGCTGAAATGTATTTAAGAAATATCTTAAGCATGGCCTTTCACATTTTTATCTGCATGTATTAGTTAGTTGTGTAACGATGGCATGGTCACATTTGCCAAGCCATTTCAGAAGTATACATGAGTGCCAATACATGAAAATGGAATGTTGTGTGATAAATATATACAAATGTTGCAGGGACAGTTTCTTTGATAGAATTTTTAGCATTTCATTTGTTTGATTTTCTTGTTCTTTTGGAGGGTGTAGGTGAGTCACTGTTATGGCACAAACAAGGATAGACTGCTCTTTTGTGGGGGGAGCAAAGGTGAATTGCAGTTATGGCACTAACAAGGATATGTTGCTTTATTACTGTGATACAAGTTTATGCCACTCATTCTTATCATTATAGAATACACTCCAGGGTCAAGACTTACATTTTAAATGCAGCAGTTGACATGGTTCTCTCTGTGCAGACTCCTTTATGTGGCTGTATTCCAAAAGTTTTGGAATACACAGGACAAACCTGCAAAGAGTCTACATGGATGCTTTACAGCTTATTGAATAGCTCCACTATGTTGGATTGGTTGATTATCATGTAATTCAGCTGCTTATGTTGTAATTAGCATGTCACAGTGTTTACCTTGTTTGCATGGGGGTGTGCGCATCTACACAGTGCTTACTGAATCTAAATTTAATTGCAGCCATGTAAGCATCACGTCGCAATGCACGCACGGTCAAAAATAACCATGTAGACTTTATTGAATCCACCAGAAGAAGTTTTACCTGTCTTATTAGAACATAAGTAAATCTGCAAGAAAAAAATGAGAAAAACAAAGTAAAAAACACAGCTTTCTAGTTCAATTGTAGGCGTTTCTTCTACTGCAATTTATCCACAATTTAAATGTGTTTTTAAGACTATCTGCTTTTTAAAGCAGTGAACTGCTTCTTATTATTTAAAGTATTACTACAGGGCAGGTGAGCATACACACAGGTTAGTTTTTATGGCTGTAGTAACTTACTTTGGCTACCAGGAGGCAGCACATTGCCAGCAGTCTGCCATATTCCTTGTTGTTTTAACTAACAATAGTATCAATAGCTTTTAATTTAATCTTATTTTAACTCTCAGTGGTTCCAGTATATGTAGGTTTAATGTTGCCAGCTACATTCTAGAGTATTATTTAATATTTATCCACTAGTACGTCTTCTGTACCCTTTGTCTCCTGTTTTTAAATTTATATTTGCAACATTTCCATTTCTGGCTTGGTCTCTTCTTACCTCGTCAGCTCTGATGTTCACAGTTGCTTCCTTTCTGATTGTTATTTTCTGTGATGTTTCACACTGCTGACCTGACCCTGTCAGTACTGGTTCCAACAAGCTAGGCCACTGTGATATCCATCTCCACTCTCAGTCCAGCACCTCGCCCCAGTTTCTTTCACTTTCCTTTCTTTCCAACCCCTCCCCCAGACTTTTGAATGTCCCCTTCCTTCCTGTGGTACCATCTTTACATCTCTGAACCACTCTAATCCTTTCCCTATACCACTGCTAGAATGGTCCTTACCCCTCTTGCATACCCCCATCTGAACCTATTTTCCATTCCACTCCACTGATTGTTTTTTTTGTTTTTTTGTTAATTGACCTTGATTCTTCCTTCCCATGGCTCTACTTGCTCTGTTTGCCCTGCGGGCTCACTCCACTCCCCTACCCTGCCCTCAAATTCCACCTGCCCCCAGTACCTCTACACTTATACTTAGCTAGCCACTCCCACCACTTCTACTATCCAATCCAAACTACCCATTAAACCCCCAAAATCCCCTCACACAGTTCACCCATTAAAGTAAGCCTACCCTTCAGAGTTTGCTGCCAAACACTACTTATCCTGCTAAACCTCCAAACAATTAATCTAAACCATAATCTCTTAATCAAATAAACTAACTTCTCAACTTAACTCACCACTTACTGCCATCCTAAAACCAACATCATGACCCTGAAGCCTCTATCCCTACTTAATCAAATAACGCTTCTAATTACCTTAACTTACCTAAACTATATCACCCAACCTACTAATGCAAACCACTCCCCCATGTCACACCACTACCCCATCCTCTACAAAGTACACATTTACTGTTACCCTTATATCTCCCGTCTCTACCCCCTCAGCACTAGCATTTCTCTTTCCCTATAGACTCCTACATAACTCTAAAAATACTGTTCCCAACTACACTAGTCTAATGTCCACAAAACTATTTACCTGTATATTACATCCCAAACAAACCAAATACCTCATCCATCATCTTATCTCTATCTTTCTCTCAAGGGACATCCACCCAAACCCAGGCCCCTCTACCACACTGAATCCAGCCCCCCAACCCCACCTCCCAAGCAACAGGTAAACCCCTCCACTTCTCAGCTCTAAATACTCAGAGCCTATGTAACAAAATACCAAACCTTAATGCCTGGCTTCTACATAACCAGCCCAGTATTCTCTCCATCTCAGAAACCTGCCTTAAGCCCCACATAAAAGATTCTGAAGTAACTCCTCCCAACTACCACATGTTAAGGAATGACAAAACACAAAAAAGAGGGGGAGTAGCACTCATTTACTCAGCATCCCTCTTAGTCACCCTGTATGCCAAACCCTTTCCCAGATTTGGCAAGGCAGAAATTATACCAATCTTACTCCACCTAAACAAGCATAAACTCATATGTGTTTTCTCCCCCTATATTCCCCCTGAAGACAATATCTCATCCCATGAAGATATTCTCTCCTGGGTCTCCACCAACATTACTCACAAAACCATTATCCTGGGGGACATGAACATAAACTGACCCACAATCCAATCTCCCACTATCTCACTCAGTATTAATTTATATAACTTTATGCAACTAATCAATTCCACTACCAGGCCTTCCAAGAACTCCATTACTGGAAGTACAATAGACTAGATTCTAGTATCCCATCCTCACTATATCTCTGATAGTGGTATTCTTCCAGACCCACTAGCTGACCACTTCCCCACTTTTGCCCGCCATCTCCCCTCTTCTATACAACTAACTCACACCTATATTTCCACTCGCTGCCTAAAAAACTTCAATTCTGAAACCTTCTCAAATGTACTAAAAAGCACAAACTGGAACCCATTAAAGACTCTTCCCCTAGAAAATGCTCTCTCCTACTTTAACTCTACTTTCACAAACCTGCTCAACTCCTTTGCCCCTCTAAAAACAAAACATACAAAAAGAAACCCTGTACCCTGGATAACCAAAAACACATTAGCTACTATGTGACTCCATGACAAAGCCTGGGCACGCTACCATAAAAATAAAACCACTATCACCCTTAATGAATATAAAACACTACAAAATAAAGTAAAAAAAAAGTATTACCTCAGACTGCAAAGCCTATTTCTCCACTCTCCAAACCAACCACAACACCAATCCCAAACTATTTTGGAAAGGAATCGCATCTTTCCTCAACCCAGGAAAAAGAAAACCCTTGCCCTAACCCAGATGCCTCTGACATGGATTTGGCCACTCAATTTAACTCTTTCTTCATAGAGTCCATAAGTAAGCTAACATCATGCTTCACCAACACCTCTGTGACCCCTCCTCAAGCTACACCCATCCCTTCCTCCCCTAGCACCCTTGCCTCCAACCCCCCACCCTTCTCTATCAATCCCATCTCTATATCCACCATAAAAAAACATATCCTAAAATTAAAACCCGGTTCGAATACCCCTGATGAAATTCCCTCCTACTTCCTAAAAGTAGCCACAGAAGCCATTGCTCTCCCTATGAGCTTACTAATTAATCAGTCTACCTCAGAAAGCCAGGTTCCCCCAGCTCTGGAAGAAAGCCTTTATTATTCCACTACATAAAGGAGGCAATAATAATGACATTCCAAACTTCCGCCCTATTACTATCTTCTCCCCTATTTCTATGCTTCTTGAAAAATGTATCCACCAACAACTCTTTCCCTATCTCATCAACAACCAGCTTCTTACCCCCACATAGCATGGATTTAGACCTGGTCATAGCACCTCCACTGCCCTCCTTTCTTTCCTTGAAACAATTAACAAAGTCCATGATTCCAGCTATTTGATGTCCATCCTTCTCCTAGACCTCTCCAAGGCATTTGACACTATTTCCCACAACCTGCTTCTTAATAAACTCTCCAAATTAAACCTATCCCCTTCCTGTACCAAGTGGTTCCTCATCTACCTCACAATCAGACAAAAAGCAGTCAAATGGAATCAAGCCACTTCATCCTTCCTTAATACTCCCACAGGTGTCCCCCAAGGTTCCATTTTAGGCCCCCTACTATTCAATATATTCATTAACGACTTCTACCAAGTCATTCCAAACTCCCACCTCATCCAATATGCCTACAATTCTATTATCTGCTCCTCTCCTTCTATCCCCACTCTAAATAAGCTTACCCAAAGCATCTTCTCCTATGCTGAGCAGTGGATGCTAGACAACCATCTGGCTCTCAATGCAACCAAAACTAAACTTTATTTATTTTATTTATTTTATTTTACATTTGTTGACCGGGCTAGTCTGGCTGGATACATGTCCATTTTCAGCAGAGGCCCGAGGAGAAAAGCTCCACTATATACTAGTACATAATAATGATAAAAATAAACAAAAAAGCACAATAAGATAGAAATTATAAGCATGTAAAGAACTATTCCCAGGTAGCAAAGTAACAGTGCAAAAGTAATATATAAAAACTAAACATAGTGTGAGGATTTCTATTACAAAATCTTGGAAGAGTAATTAAAGAAGAAATAAAGCAAGTAACTCACACAAGACTCTATTCAACTATTTACAATATTAACAATTTTGATAGACATTTGTGTCAGGGCACTAGTTTTAAGAAACAGATTTCATCAGCTGGGTGATTTAGATAAGGTGAGATAATAGGTTGCAGTAATATAAAGAGAAGAAAATATATGGGAAAAGTAATATCCAAGTGGATGGTAGGTGAAGTACAGAGGGGGGGGGGGGTAAAGGTAGTGATAGGGACATGAGGAAGAGTAGTGGAAAGAGTTGAGAAGAGAGATGGAAGCTGAGATCAGTCAGGATTTGAGCAAGGGCAGAGCCAATGAGTTTTAAAATAGTTTCTTAGTTGTTTTCTGAAAAGTTGTGATGAGCCTAGAGTGGTCAGTTCTATGGGAAGTTTATTCCAGTGTGAGCCAATGGTATTTGTAAACAAGGAGACCCCAGCTTTATTGTGTGTTTTGAGGGTGGCCACTAGTAATTTGTTAGCTGAGCGAAGGGAAGTAAGGTTGCTGTAAGGGACAACAAGGTTATTTAGTATGGGTGTATTAGAAGGGTAATGGAGAATTTTATAGGTAATAACTAATTGATGTAGGAGAATGAGATTTTGAAGTTCAAGCCAGTAAAGTTTTTTGAGATTAATACAATGATGTGTGAGAAATGGGGAACATGTGGCAAACCTGGCAATGCTGTGGTAGGCTGTGGCAAGTTTCTGAAGGTTAGATTTTGAAAGGTTTATAAAAGATGGGGAGGCATATAATAATGTAGAGATAAGATGAGTTTGGGCTAAAGACACCCTGGTGGTTGCTGTTAGAAAGGGCTTAAGTCTATAGAGGGCACCTATCTTTTTATTAACAGTTTTGATAGTTAGGTCGATGTGGTAATCAAAGTTTAGTTGATTATCTATTGTAACACCTAGTAGTTTAGCGGAACTATCAGGTGTAATGATAGTGCCATTGTCAGACACAATAGAAAAGGAAAGGGGTAGATTTCAGGGTTGGAGAAAATAGTAATAATTTAGTTTTTTTGGTATTAAGGAGGAGACAGATATCTTGGAACCATCTTTCTGCTGTTGTAAAGACTTTTTGGGTGGAAGAATGAAGTTCAGCTGGAGATACAGCAGAACAGATGAGAGTTGAATCGTCTGCATATTGAATACATGAGGGTGTTGGGAGTGAGATAGACAGGTTGTTTATAAATATGGAGAAGAGAAGGGGTCCTAAGATGGATCCTTGTGGGACACCAATAGTGATTGGGAGCTGAGAGGAGAGATGGCTGTCCCAAAGGACTGCTTGTTGTCTATCTTTTAGATAAGAGTCAAACCAGTGCAATGCTGAAGGTTCAAGTGAGAGAGATTTCAAAGTGTCTAGTAAAAGTTGATGGTTGACCATATCAAAGGCTTTAGAGAGGTCAAGAAACAAAGCAGAAGAGTATAGTTTGTTATTGCGATTTTTGTTGATAGTATCTGTGAAGGAGAGAAGAGCAGTGGAAGTGCTATGGAAAGGTCTAAAGCCATGCTGAGTGTCTGAGAGCAGGCCATTATGTAAAAGATGATGTAAAAGTTGCTGGTGTATACAACGCTCCATGATTTTAGATAGTGGTGATAATAAGGCTATAGGACGGAAATTAGAAAGTTCATTAGAGTTTCCTCCTTTATGCAGAGGAACGATATAGGAGACTTTCAGAGGAAGGGATAGTAGATTCGGTTATTGTTCTGTTAATTAAAATAGAGACTGGGTATGCTAGTTCTGCTGATGCTAGCTGCAGATATTCAGCTGGTAGTAGGTCAGCTGAAGGAGTGCAAGGTTTGAGTTTTGACAGTAACTTTTGTATATATGTTGTGGAGACTGTACTGAATGTTAGAGTGGGGGTGTTATTTTGAGGGGAGGTGTTTTTAAGGGAAGTATGGGGAGTCATGTTCTTTGCAAGACAGGTGACTGTTTCAGTGAAGAAGTTGTTGAATGTATTCGCTATTAGGTTGAGTGGGGTTTGTGCTAAGTTAGTTGGAGTAGGTGTTTTGGTATTTCCTGGATGGAGCAGTTTATTGATTCCTGACCAGAATTTTTTGGGGTTATGATTAGGATTTTTTTGATATTGAAGGTAATAATTCTTTTTATCAAGATGGGTAAGTTTTTTTGTGGTATTTCTAAGGTGTTTGAAGTTTTGATGGTCAGTTGTGTTTTAAGTTGTTCTCCATTTTGTCCATAGCTTATTCCTTAATAGCATTGTTTGCTTGGTTTCTTTAGAAAGCCAAGGGGCTGCTTTGGATCCTGTTCTAATTAAGCGTGAGGGGGCGTGATACTCAAGAATTTGGAGGAATGTGTTGTTGAAATGGGCCACTGCTTCCTCCAGTGGAAGGTGTTTTAGAGCTGACCAGTTACATTGCTTGAGTTCATTGAGGAAAATAGGAAGGTAAATTTTTTTTTTGTTTCGTATAGTACGATAGCTGGCCTGATTGAGATTATTTGTTTGTTTAGTGATATAGGTGAGAAGGTGGTCGCTGATATTGTCAGGGAGTATTCCAGTCTTATAAGAGAGGGGATTTTTGTTGACCAATATCCAGTCTAAGATGGCTTGTTTACATGACATACATGGAAAGACTCACATACCTGTCACTGTACTTGGTATCATGCAAGCAGGTGAGAGGTGGCCTATGGCTGCCCTGCAGAGCAGTCTCAGACCCTGCTCTTCTGCAATTCAAATGTGGCAAGAAACATTTTTCCCAGGGTTCAAAACCTAGCCTGGGACATAAAAAGAACATGGTGGGGAGGCAGATATGTCCCAGAATGACTCACACTCCTCTACAATAGGCTCCCATTGCATGTAAAGCACTGCTCCTCAATTACCTTATTTAAGGGCAGCCTTAACTTCTGGTTGTGTGACTGTAAATTCACCTCTGGGCTGGCACATATGTCTCTCATAGATTGGGCCAGGTGGTGTTGCTCACAAACTCACTCAGATAAAAATTGACCATCCAACTATGCTCAGTAAGGGTGCTTGTGTTGCTACACAGCTAGTCTTCTAAACACCTTATTGCTATTAGGCTAGTAGCCTCATATGAACCTATGAAGCTATGTGCCTATGCAGGCCCCCAACCTGTTGTCCCCCACATGGCCTGCTGATGTCATCTACTATAAGTTAACCTGCACTTTTGTATAAATCAGACTTATGCCATGGCACTTGCATAATTTACTGTGTTCTGTAGTCTGTGTAGTTAGATAGGTAGGGGTTCTTTTTTCATTGCAATCTGCAAGGTGTGTATGTGTCTAGACAGCGGAGTAGAGTTGTGTATCCCACAGTTACTGCTCCAGTGCCATGCAATGACAATATTTTCATACTTGCACATGCCTACACATCATTTTCATACAGGACACCCAACCTCTTGTCTCCCAAATGGCCTGCTGATGTCATCTAGTATAAGTTTACCTGCACTCCTGTATAAGGCAGACTTGTGCTGTGGCACTGGTGTTAAGTATGCTGTTCTGTAGTCCGTGTACTTAGATACGTAAGGGTTCTTTTGTCACTGCAGTTAACTTGGTTTGAGTGTGTGTGTGTGTGTGTGTGTGTGTGTGTGTGTGTGTGTGTGTGTGTGTGTGTGAGCTATTGCTTGACATTACAGAGAGCATTTTATACCAGTATCTGGGACACTGTTATCCTCTCAACAGGCACTACTGGTGTCATCAGCTATAAAGTGTTGTCTGACACACTCCAAGTAGAACTTGAGATGTGTCACTTGCAAAGAGAACTGTGTCTTCTATAGTCTGTGTAATTAGATAGGTAGGGTTTCTATTCTCACTGAAATCAAGTGTGTCTGTGTGTGAGCTGCTGCTTGACATTATAGAGGGCAATTTACACCACCATTTGGGACGCAGTTATCTTCTCCTCAACAGACACTGCTGATATCATCAGCTATAAAGTATTGCCTGAAGCACGTCAAGTTGGTTTTGAGCTGTGACACTTCCATAGTGTATTGTCTTCTATAGTCTGTGTAATTAGATAGGCATGGGTTCTATTCTCACTGCAGTCAACTGTGTGTGTGTGTGTGTGTGTGTGTGTGTGTGTGTGTGTGTGTGTGTGTGTGTGTGTGTGCATGTGGGGGGTGCTGCTTAACATTATAGAGAGCATTTTACACCAGCATGTGGAACACTGGTATATTCTCCTCAGCAGACACTGGTAATGTCATCAGCTATATCACATTTTGGATATGCAATACTCCCACCAGGGCAGGGTCACAGACTTGCCTGGAGGCCAGGCAGAAGTCACTTCAGCCTATACCATAAAGATTACAGTGACATAGCTTTTAATTTATCTACATACATCATGGCATGGTTTATAGGCCCTGTGTTATCCATGCTGAGAAGGCCTGTGTTCTCTCCAGATACTACATGTGTTTGGTGAGGTACATGTAAAACAGCATTATACTGTGTTAGTGTTGTAATGAGGTTTGACTACAGTGCTGTCATACAATTTAAAATCTCAATATAATGGCTTGACTTATGATGTATACAACATAGGTGTTCAATAGCACTGTGGACACTTTGTGGTCAAAGTTCAGATTGCTATCTACATGTGTTCTGAGTGGTTGCATCACTGGGTTTCTGCATAGCAGGACTCTGTCAATGCTGTGATTAACATGGAACTCTACTTTTCAGATAGACAACATTAGAGACACACACTTCTGCATTTATTTGTACATCATGTGCCTTTGTCACCATTCCGTTGTGTGTAACTCCTCCTGTACTGTTATCAACATTGGACTCAGTGATTGCACACAATATGGAAGACTCAGCAAACCTGGTAGGCCAAAGGCAATATACTTTAGCCAGAACTGTCAAGAAATACAGTTCAAACAGTAAAGGGCCAAGCACAGATCCCTGCAATTTTTCAATGGTGACAGCTGTAATGATACAGGTTGATTCACCATCCTTCACATGATTTATTCTGTCAGTGAGCAAATTGGTTACCCATCAACTGACATAAGGTTTAATCCCCAACTTGGGTTTTTTTTCAATGATACCTGTGTGTGTGATTGTGTCAAAACCCTAGGCCAGATCACAATCCACAGTATGCATTGTCTTACATTCATCAAGGCCTATCACATGGAATCAATCGGCTGTGACAACATCACAGATCACCTATGGCATGACTCAGCACATAAACCTTCCTTATATGGTTGAGCACACAGTTCAACACACCGTCCACATGGCCTGTGTGTTTCTATACAAGGGTGTACATCAACATGCATCCAACTGAGTTGGGGGGACAGCCATCCTGACTCTCCACAGCTGTGAGGTACACCAACATGTCATCATGAACCTATTCTACTGTACCTGTACACTAGTACTATTCCAGTTGTCTGCAACAGACCTGTGTGAGTTATTAATGCTACATCAGGCCCATTGCATCTTCTAGATGTCCTCATCCTCAAAGAGGTCATCAAAGGCATGCGTGATGATAACAGCATTATTTTCTGGAACTTGAACAGCTCAAGGCATTTGACACAAATCCACATTGAGGTATTCAATCAACACTGTCATATGTGGCCATAAACAGCTATATAACCAAATGGTTAGAACAGTATATGACATAAGTGGCATCTCACTATGTTGAAATGTGTGATGTGATATATCTCAGGTGGAGTGATTAAGTTGGTACATCAGGAGTGTCTGCTAAGCCCTGTCCTGCTCATTAATTAAGTGATGGACATCAAAGATGACATACAGATGCTGTGTCCAAACAACTTCCTGAAGGACTACAACCTGTGAGCAATCATTGACTCCAACTGTGATTTTAGTATAATACAGACAGTATCAACACAGACCAAAAAACTGCTGCCACACTCATGACAACACCTTCATTGACAAGAAACTTGGATGGATTTGTTGAATCAGAAAACAGACACACCATCTAAGTATAATATGGACATCACACCCTATAATCAGACCAATAGGTATGTGATCTATATCCTGGGGTAGAGGGTAACTGGTAATTTCACCAGCATGTGGTCACAGTGCTGACTACTCCCTTGAATGTAACTCAAGTACTGGGCATGTGAAGGACATGCACATCAGAGGCCATAATAACTTCATGGTTCCTAGCCTTCATCATACCAATATCTGTATACAATGCACCCTTCTTCATGTACCTCCCTAGACATCTTCCAGTGATGTGTAACTAAAGTGTACCACCTTTGTCACAGTGCACTATCACACAGCTTCTTGGCCATACCTAGGATTCCTTCTGTGGAATATTCATGACTTTCTAATGGTGCAGGGCACCAATCAAGTTGTTACACCAGATGTGTGCTACCTGTTCTGCTTATGCACACACTACATACATAGGTGTTTGACAACATTAATGGCATGTATCTTTTCCATGCCAATGTGGATTGTGTCATATATTTATATATATATATATATATATATATATATATATATATATATATATATATATATATATGCCATGCACACAAGGCAACTAGCCTGTATTGCCCATACTGTTGCATGCAAGTATAGCAGTGTCCCTCCTAATATCTCCTAGAAATATTACAGTGCCAGAACAGTATACATGGTTAACCTCATGCAGTGTGGGTGCATCATAATAGGTGTGTGTGTGTGTGTGTGTGTGTGTGTGTGTGTGTGTGTGTGTGTGTGTGTGTGTGTGTGTGTGTGTGTGTGTGTGTGTGTGTGTGTGTGTGTGAAGGCTAACCTCTTATCACTCCACATTATATATATTATGTCTCAGGCATGGGATTGGTGGTGGCATTATTCTGATATTTTCCACAATTGTGGTTGGTTCTTGTAATGTTTTCCATGATCCTTTACCTGTGGAGACCTCTGTTGAGAGTACACTCATATTCTGGCATATCAGTTTGTACAGCTTCACAATAAGCACCCCTACCCCAACTGTATGTCTGATCTTTGATATATATCCACTGAATTATACATGTAAAGATGCTTGTCTCACACAGATATCCTTCCCTTTATGTCACCTTATGTGACAGTCACAGACAACACATTTGTACTTTACAGTCTGTACTGTACCATATAGATATGTGCTTGGCGTTGCTGCAACAACCATCTTCCATTGACATGCCTCCTTTGCTGTACATGATGGAGTTTCACCTGTCCTCTTTCCCTGTGTTTAGCCCTGCAATTCATCTGTGTGCCCCTATTCAATACACACACTTGCCCTGAGTGATTATTTTACATGGCAAACCATGTCCTCTTACAGATCAATAACACAGCTTCAGTACAGAATGCCAAAAATGAGATATCACAATATTCTGCACTGTAGGTACACTGTCCTGTATTCTGTTTGGACCATATACTTCACATGCATACCTCTCAGCTGTCCAGATATTCCCAGGATGTCCAGATGTTTTCTTTATCAAATATTGTGACCTTCTGCTATATCAGTGGGATGATCTCTGGACTGATGTGACTGACTCAGTATTACATACATTTGAGTGCATACCTTTTGACTGTCCTGATCTGTGCAGAATGTCCAGTGTTTATCTCATATTTGTGATCTTTTCCGCATAGCAAATCATTGGCATGTCATTGCATAGTGAAGTCAGAAATGATGACTGACATTTGAATTTCAAACTTTCTGCTCTTCAGAAAGTTCATGCTAATGTAGAAACCTATTTATTTTATCAACTTCCTACATTTTGAAGTGCAATATTAAAGATCAGTCCCTATTTCTGAGTCTTTGTCCCCCCATTATTTATGGCTTTGTCCAGATTACTTACTCTAAGATTTTGTGAGTGTTACATTCTAACACGTTCCTGCGTGATAGCTATGTAAAATATGTCCCTATTAATGGTTATTTGTTCCACCATTACATTGGCCTTTGAAAGACCTGATGCACCCGTTGCTTCCAACAAAGTATAAGTGCCTGTTTTTGCTCTTATATTGCACTTTTAATTTGTATTTGCATTCTACTGTCTGTCTGAATTGTAAAATAAAAAGTCCAAAAGTGGTAGATAGTTAAGGTCTCTGGTCCAACAAACAACAAATGGCAAGAAAAGAATGATCCACAGACCAACAGACTATAAACAAATATAATTTAATTTACCAGACAAGGATGTTAGCACTTTCAGGTACGGGGTTTTGTACATGAAAGCGCTAACATCATTGTCTGGTAAATTAAATTATATTTGTTTATAGCCTGTTGGTTTGTGGATCATTCTTTTCCTGCCATCTGTCTGAATTGTCTGAACTGTTTTTGTCATATTTTACTGTATACTGTACTAATTAAGCTGTAGTATAGCCCAGTTCCAGATTTGCTGCTTCTGGGACTGTTTTATAACTTCTGAGCATCAAATTCAAGCCTTTTTGGTGAAGGCCCTTCTGCACCCTTGTGGGAGAAGAGTGGTCTCTGGGTCCCATCTAATTGAGGGTGATTGAACTAGAGCTCAGAGAGAGTGTCCTTATTAGCTAGTTTGAGTTAAAAGGGTTATTTCCTGTTTTATTTAAGCCTCACGTTTGCACTTGTTTGCATGTAGCACACCATAATGCACTGCCGTGTAGTGGTGGTTACCATTGGTGCTTATAGACACAAACATTTTGCTTGTTAAATTTTCCCTTTACATTTTACTTTGCTTATGGTCCTCCAGAGGTTTTTCTTGGCCCTGCTCTACTGTCAGGTGGAACAGTAAACCTAGCCTCAGAGGTACCAATACACACTAGTCATTCCAAAGTGCAACCTCTTTTCCTGACCAAATAGATTTCACTAACGCTATGAATGGACAATTTCTCACAGGTTCTCCAGCCAGCTTGGTCGACATGGGCATCCTGAGGCAGTGCAGCAACTGCCTCATATTCACTGACAACCCTCTATTCTTAGTCCACACAAACTCAACATGTGAGAGATACAACTATATTAAGAACCTTGAATTCATGCTCTCTCACACCCCAGTCAGTATATATGACAATGAGCGGGTTGCCAGCATGCATGCCTCAGCTCCTACTCCACCCATATCCACATTACGCATACCTACATATGGATAGGACCTCACCAGAAGCATACCTAAATATCAGATACCTCCCAAACACAAACACAAGCATGCTGCATGTAATACTTCCTCTGCAGAACACAATACACATAATAGCTCATGCACAGGTGTCTCATCTGTCAAGCTCTTAAGGCAAAACACAAAACCAAACAAATTAGTCATAGATGATTCCATCATGAGACACACAGATGCCCCTCTCACCAGGCTGGATAAGGAAAAGGTTACAGTCAGCTGTATGTCAGGTGCCAGGATCTGCCATATCACACATGCACTCAAGTCTCTCAACAACAGCTACTGTTCTGATTCCATCATAGTTCATGTTGGTGTGAATGACTTGAAACATACTTCTCTGGACTACATGAAGAGAGACATGACTGAGTTCTCGTACTATGTGTCTAAGGCAAGTATGTCCCCAGCCTTAAGCAGCATTTTTACCTTCACTTAGGATGATGCCTCAATACTAACAGAAAATTATTGACTTTATTAATTGGCTTAGTTTCTGGTGTCATTCTAAGGGGTTCCAGTATCTGTCAGACTGGGATGACATGATAGACAGACCTCGAAGCTTTTCCAGAGATAGTCTTTATCCGTTACTCCTAGGATTTCGGTTACTGACTAAATCTCTTGGCACCCCCATATTGCCTTTTTAGGCAGCGTCTCAAGGACAAAATTCCCAACATAAAAGCTCGATCTAAAAACAATCTCAAGGTTATGCTGCTAAATGCTAGACGTCTTAACATGAAACTGCACTCACTGAAAGCAGTCCTCACCTTGGAAGATGCACACATTTGTGCAGTCATGGAGACTTGGTTCAAGGCTGTGGAGATCACCTAATCCATACCAGGTTACACCTCCTTCCACACATTCAGACCACAAACTGAAGGCATAGAAACTAAAGGAGGTGGTGTATCAATATTCATTAAAGATAAATACACCTCCAGATTAATTAAACAGTATGATTCCCTTGAGATACTTCCGGTGCAATTAACTGTTGTTAGGACACCTATTCAAGTCATTACCAGCTATGAGACCCCCTTCATGAATCAGGACACCCACTCTGCCTATTTAGATCTACTTGAGTCTACCAAAATACATCCAAACACCATGGTTTTGAGCAACTTTAACTATCCATCCATTGTCTGGGTAAATTACTCATGCTCAAACTCACTTGCCCAAAGGTTCCTCGACTTTGTTAACTCCAATACCCTGGACCAGCTGGTTGACACCCCCACAAGGGGTGCCAGCATCCTGTATCTGGTGCTTACCAGTATGGGAGACCACTGTAGCACCCTCACTGTGAGGTCTTTCCTGGTGAGATCTGACCACAAATCAGTCTCCTTTGAAGAAACTACACCTACACATACTACACCTGACCCTCCCAGCAGCAACTAAACTAAACTAAAAAACTTCTCCAATCCACATTATAACTTCTTACAGGATTGTATAAATGCCTTCACTGCACTTCCCCCCAGATGGAACTGGTGACTATGTCAAGTTCTACAACAATGCTTTATACAAACACCTGTATAACTACATTGGCTCAGCCATACCTGATAGTAGCAAAAAGGAAGAGCAAACCTGCCTGGTGGACAACTGCCATTAGCAGGCTTTACAATAAGAGGAAGAAATTGCTGTCTAAGAGTAAAAGGCAGCAAGCCCGACAGTGGAAACACTCCCTCATCAGCTTAAAAAAACAAAATAAGGCTTCTTGTAAAGTCTTTCAAAGCAAACTACAAGTCCAAATTAGCTTCCTCAACTAAGGACAACCATAAGACGTTCTTTAGTTACATCTGTAACCTATTAGGAAAGGTCCAGATTTGTGCTGAACTAGTAGTTAATGATACCACATATACTGAGCCTGTGGACATAGCTAACCTGTTGGCCTACAGGTTCTGTGAAAACTTTACTCCCCTTTCCTCTTCACACATACCCCATGACAACCCTACCACATGTCCTCTACATTGCATCTCTAAAGAGCAGGTCATAAACACCATCTCTAAGGTCCAAAACACAGCATCTATGGGACCTGATAACATCCCAGGTTGTGTACTACATGGGCTCCAACAAGAATTAGCAACACCATTGGGTAATCTTTTCAATCATAGTCTAAGCACCAGCTTCATCCCAGCTGAATAGAAAATGGCCACTGTTATTCCCTTGCACAAAGGTGGTGCTTCCACTGACCCTGGAAACTATAGACATATTAGCCTGACTAGCCTTACTTGCAAGGCCATTGAGCAAATCATTATGGATTTTATCAACAAAGATATAGGTAATCTCCAAACACTTGACCCTATTCGGTTTGGATTTCTCAAAGGGAGATCATGCCTATTAAACCTGGTGGACTTCTTTGAGACTGGACGAGCCCTGGATGAGGGAAAATCTGAGCATACAGTCTACCTAGACTTGGTCAAGCCTTTAGATACTAACTCACCCAGCTAGGTACCAATCCTTACATCATTAGATGGGCCACTAACTGGCTCACTGATAGAACACATGTAGTCAAAATAAGATAATCCCCTCCAATGGCAGACCTGTAACCAGAGGCGTTTGACAGGGATCAGTCCTGGATCTCTACTGTTTGGAATCTATTTCTCTGAAGTACAAGTAAAAATGAAAGGTCTGTGGCTGACAAAGTTTGATGATGACTGGTCACAGAATCTCCAAATGATGCCAACATCCCTCAAGAGGGTCTTACACAAACAAATGACTGGTGCCAAATCATGGCCTTAAACCCAATGCAAAAAAATGTATTATCATCCTTTTCATTAAGAGTGACATTCCTGCTAACTACCACATCAGTAGCAACACCCTAAGTATGCACTCAGTGGTGAGAGACCTGGGCAAACAGATTGACAGTAATCTTACCTTTGATTACCCTGTCTCCACAGTGGTAAGAAGAACATTTATATAGGTCATCTCATAAGTAGGGGCATTGCCTCCAGAAAAAAAAAGCAGTAATAACCTCCCTGTACTCTTCCCTCATGAGGCTAATAATTGAGTACAAATACCCTTTTGGTATGTACCTTTCCACGCACCTGCAGCAACTGGAGAGTCCACAAAGGTTCCTCACAAGGAAAATTCAAGGTCTTCAGCATCTGTCCAATGCAAATCATCTAAAATCTCTGTCACTTTATTCTGCTTCATACAGACTACTCAGAGGCGATCTCTGCATTGCATAAAGGGCAATATCTGACCCTGCTTTATTGGAAATGCTACATATCTGCAAGTCAAATGGCACACAGGTTCCTTGCTCTAAAGACCTTATCCTGGTATGTGGCATTATTAGAACCTGCTGGAGGGACAGATTAATCTCCCAGAGGTTACCACACCTTTGAAACAGACTCCCACTTCATGTCAAAAAGAGCACCTCATTGGCCCTCTTCAAATGCAGTCTGGATGACTGGATGGGTAACTGTAAATTCACCCTGGGGGTTCCATCTGTGTCCCTCTTGGACAGGAGCACAAGGTACTGATTTTGGAAATAAGGGTAGAACTTGGCTAGGCTTGTAAGGGCTCTAGGGCCATTAACCTAGTAACTTCCTATGATCCTGTGATCCTATGATCCTATAGCAGTTACAGAAAGACAACTATTTCGGAAGCCCTGGTGATCATTGTGGCATTCTGCACAAATCCAGAGACCGCAGCTGCTGTGCTTTACACAGAATTTATATCTGCATTCACTTACAAGGTATTGCAGGCAGTGACACTGCTGTGAGCCATGAAAGCTAGCTTCGGCATGACGTGCCTCATTAATATGCATTGTGAGCTACAACATGTCATGCACCATTATGCTAACATGTAAACTCCATGAAGGCTTTGTGCGAAACCTGCATGGGGTTTGTTGAATACCAGAGCTTGTTTTTCTACTTATTAACATCTGGGGAAAATCTCTCCTGCCTTGATTCTTTCCCACTCTATGTGTTCTTTATGACTATCTGAATCCCCTATACTGTAATAGGAATATGTATCTACAGTTGTCTGTCTTTGTCTACTACCTTTCTGTACAATAAATTTTAAAACCATCCTTCTATGCATAACCTCATGTTTCTCATATAGTCCTTCAAAGAAAGTCTAAAGGCCTCACTTATTTGATTGGGTGAATCTAATATCTGTCTATCATTACTGTTTTTGCTGTCTGTGATCTGCTCTCTAGATGTCTCTTTAAGTAGCCATGCTGTATTCCTTGCACACCTTTCCCTCAAAACCACCAAATATCATTTCTGCTTATATGTTCTGCTTCTGTCTTCAATACTGTTAATGCAACTGCTTAATCAGAGAGGGCACGTTATTGGTCTCCCCTGATATTAGGTTCTGTATCTCTTTTTAATCTATTTTCCTTCTCCATCACTATAATAGCCTGTGTCTGCCTGTTCTTACCTTTGATTAACATTAGAAGAGCCATCAAAGTTGTTTTTGTCCCTCTTAGCATAAAACATGGAGATAATCCCTTTCTTGGGTGTGATCCACTTCCAACATTCATATTTCATTTCTAAGCCTCTCCTGCTGCCATTTAGTCCTCCACTGACAGTAAGCCAATTTTTGTATATGCAATCTAGTTTGCTTTTGCTTCACAATTACTGGAAAATCTAGAGGGGCATGGTTAGAAATGCATTGATCTAATACCATCATCTGCTTCACTCTTGTTGGTCTTCCCTGTCTATAAGAAAATAAACCAGCCAACTGCCCTGATCTCCTTCCTCTCTTCAAAAAAGTGGATGTTATCTGTTCCTTGTATCTCTCTTCATATGTCTATTAAATCTCATTATTTCAAGTTTCCCTTCAATGATCCTGGGCCCTAGAATTATATTCATTTTTCCTATGTAACCTGTCAAATTCTGGATTCTACATAGCACTGATGCTCCTCCTATCACCTGTACATCCCCCTCCTCTACTTCCTCTTTCCAATTAAAAAAAAAAGTCCTCAGAGATGCCCTACCTTTACTGAACATACCTGGTGTTGCCCTTTGGATGATAAAGGTTGTTAACCACTGAAAGCACTTGAACAGTAAATGTATATAGTAATAAATTACACAAAAATTGCATTCATTGCTCTTAAGAATGTCACACAATGAATTGAGATATGCAGCTGATATCCCCAATCTTTGAAGCATTCAAAATCATAAATCCTCCCCAATCCTTGAAACATTTAAATTCATAAGTACTAGTCAAGTGTATTATTTTTTTTACAAGAAATCTAGCTAAGCTTTAGTATTTATTATCTTCTTTCCTTAACTTCTAGAAGGAGTTAATACCAAGTAGCTGGAAAAACTTTATTGAAGGTCTTAATGCTTCAAGTAATTCTAAGGACGTTATCAAAAATATGACTAAAACCTTCTTATTGGTCTATAAAAGGGTAGTAATAGATCTTTATTGTCATGAGCAAATGCTTTAAGGTGAGATAATCTAGAATTAAATTGGCTTTACCTGTCAATCACAAAAAACTGTAATATTATAGTTGCTAATAGTAGTTATCCTCATGGTCTTCTTCAGAAATATAATATCATTGCTGGAGCCTTACTGTGTCCTGACAGAGTGCTCTTCAAACTATCTGGAGATATACAGAGCTAAGTATATTTTTCTGGCTCTTCAGAGTTGTGTACTGTTAATTGTTGCTTGACTAATTTTATATCATTGCTGGCTGACTTCAGAGTTGTGCACTGTTATTTTTGCTTCACTGTATAGTTTTTTAGATCTCTGCTGAAGGTGTTTTTCCCCACCACCCCCTATTTCTCTGTGTCTTAAGTTAGTATAACTGGTTTTACATCCTGTGTGTTATCTGGCTATCTCAAGGATTACTTCCATAAAATTAGACCCTGTTAGTAACAGCCTGCATATCATTGCTGGAGCCTTCCTGTGTCCTGATAGAGTGCTCTTCAAACTATCTGGAGATATACAGAGCCAAGTATATTTTTCTGGCATTTCAGAGTTGTGAACTGTTAATTGTTGCTTGACTAATTTTTATATCATTGCTGGCTGACTTCAGCATTGTGCACTGTTATTTTTGCTTCACTGTATAGTTTTTCAGATCTCTGCTGAAGGTGTTGGTTTTCCCCTACCTATCCACCCTCCCTATTCCTGTCTTGTTTAAATTTGGAGGCTTTTACAGTTGTCCGCCCCCACTGTAGATTTGATCTGAGACACTCCCCCCAGTCCCATCTCTTTACCTCATTCTACCTAATAGACTCCTTCTGCACTTGTTTTTATTCATTTTTAGTTTAATTGCATTTTTTAAACTGTTTGGTCTAACATTGCTACATACTCAAGTGTGCTAGCTTGCACTGCATTTGAATTGTTTTTACTGCTGTTTTAGCCACTTTTCTGTATATATAAAAAAAAAAATCTAAGCCTGTTGCCTACCTTTCCTGTAACTAGTGTAGTCCAGATTCAGATTTGCTGTATCCACAACTGTAAGCTTCTGAGCCCCCCAAGCTTTCTGTGTTGGAGGGAAGCCTTCTAGCTTATCAGTGGGAGTGTTAAACACAAGGTAACCTATCTACCACATAAGGCGAGGTTCTGGCCAAGAAATTGTAGTTATTGGCCATATGGGCAGTTTTTCCAGCTCTCTCAACTTTCTGATTTAAAATCTCACATTTGCACTTGTTTCCCCCCTTTCCTGTAACTAGTTTAGTCCAGATACAGATTCTTAGGTTTAGCACTTGAATTTGCTTATTCGTGATCAGCATTTGTTCAGAACTTGTTGTAAGCACTAAATAAGCTATTAATTACTACAGCACTTAACCTTCCTCATTACCTAGAGGAAAACAGTTTTGGTACTTACTTTCCTCACTTGCTTAGAGAAAATCAGCTCTTGTACTCACTTTCCCCACTTATCTAGAGGAAAATAGTTTTATTATTCAGGCATGTCCAAAGGTCAGCATCCAGTGTTCTCTCCTGTCTATCTGATGAATCTGGGCATCTTGGGGCAATGTCGAAATTGCCTCATGTAGACAGATAACCCACTCCTCCTACCACCCAACACTACAACCTGTGAGAGATGCACTTATCTAGCCCAACTGGAGGTAAAAGCTCTCTCCAACCAAGACTGAACTTGACAGTCAAGAGGAGAAGGTAAACACTTGCACCACACCACACTCATCACATAGTCTCACTAAATTTACACCACCAAAATCCACACATAGAAACACAAAAACATTTGCGGAGGCTCTCAATAATAATCTGCTCAAGCAACAGAGAACTCCAAAGCAGAAATGCAAGCAACCTCCACCCCCCAACACAACCCAAATGACACATAGCCTGCAGACTCAGTGTGCCACTCAACCACAGCCAGTATGGCAAAACAACATACCCAACACACTAGTCATAGGTGACCAGGCTAAACAAGGAGAAGGTTACTGTCAGCTGCCTGTTGGGTGCCAGGATCTGCCACATAACCCACGCATTCAGGTCACTCCACAACAAGTACAACTATGACTTTGTCATTTTCCATCTTGATGTGAACGACCTGAGATGCACCTACCTGGACTACATGAAAAGAGACATGGAAGAGCTGTCCTATCTTGTAGCCCAGGCAGGTATGACCCTAGCACTCACTGGACAAAATGATTTACTTCAACAATTGGCTAAGCTTCTGGTGTCATTCTACAGGGATCCAGTATCTGTCTGCCTGTGATGACATGGTCGACAGACCTTGATGCTTTGTCAGAGATGGCCTGCACCTGTCAATCCTGGGATTCCGGATACTGGCTAAGGTTCTTGCTGCCCCTATAGTGCCTTTTTTAGGGAAGGTTCAGATGACAAATTCACCACTGTAACATGAACAGGCAAGCAAAAACTGAGGGTGATGCTACTCAATGCTAGAAATCTAAATCTCAAAATGCACTCACTCGAGGCACTCCTTAAAATGGAGAACACTGATATCTGTACAGTGACAGAGACCTGGTTCAAGGCTCCAGAGAGCACCCCTGCACTACCAGGCTATAACTCATACCACACTTTTCAGCCATGTAACCTGGACCGGAACACGAAAGGCGGAGGAGTATCCATATTCATTAAGGATATCCACACCTCTGGGCTAGTTGCTCAGCATAATGCATCTGAGGTTATCCAAGTGCAACTAATTCTGGGCAAAACTGCAATCCAAATTGTAGCTTTCTACAGGTCCTCCACCATGCCCCAGGATTCCCACTCCTCTTTTCTTGATGTACTGGAAAATATTAGGGCTCAACCAAACACCCTAATAATGAGCGATTTCAACTACCCCTCCATTAACTGGGAAAACTACTCATGTACCAACTCCTTTGCTCAACGCTTTCTGGAATTCATAAACTCCAATGCCCTGGATCAACTTATCCACACCCCCACCAGGGGCAACAATATCATAGATCTAGTCATTACCAACATGAGTGACCGGTGTTCCACACCTGAAGTCAATGCCTCATTGGTCCAATCTGACCATAAGCTAATCACCTTAGATATCCACATCTTGCCCCACCCCCCATTAAGGAAACCACGGTAAAACATTTCTCCAAAGCAAACTTCATGCTTCTTAAGACAGAAGTGGTGAACTTCATGACACCCATGCAGATGGACAATACAGTTATGATTACTAAATCCTACACAATTGCACCTTATAAGCACTTACATGAGTGCATGGATTGTGCTATCCCAAACAGAACCAAGACGCTATCCTCTAAAAAAAGGAAACCAATCTGGTGGTCCCCTGCCATAAACAAACTGTACAACAGAAGGAAGAAATGTTGCAAAAGAGAGTAAAATCCCATGAGTGGAGGAGCTCCCTGGTCATCCTCAGTAAGAAGCTGCAATTCCTGATAAAATTCTCCAAAGCTAGTTATGAAAACAAAATCACCACTGATTTTAAATGACAACCACAAAGCATTCTATAGCTATGTCAAGAATCTCAATGGCAACACTCAGATCTGCACTGAGTTACAGCACAATGGCACTAAATATACAGACCCAACTGATATTGCCAACATCCTTGCAGATAGGTTCAGTGCTAACTTTACCCCCCTCTCACCCCCTAAAGGGCCCATCTCTATACCAGAAGAATGCAAAGTTCCTGTAATCACAGCTGCACAGGTAAAAACCACACTCTCCAAAGCCAAGAACACAGCATCCATGGGACCAGACAACATCCCAGGCTGCGTTCTACATGAACTACAGAACGAACTGGCACCCCACCTAAGTACAATGTTCAATCATAGCCTCACCTCAGGCTTTGTGCCTACTGAATGGCACACAGCGGCGGTTATCCCACTCCACAAGGTGGGAGCCACCCGGACCCCAGGAACTACCGCCCCATTAGCCTGATGAGCCTGGTCTGCAAGGCCATGGAATGTATCATCATGGAACTTATAAACAAAGACATTGGTAATCTCCAAACTCTGGACCCCACCCAGTTCGGGTTTGTAAAAGGCAAATCATGTCTCCTAAACCTGATAGACTTCTTTGAAGTAGTCACCAAAGCTGTAGACGAGGTGGTTCACACAGCCTATCTAGATCTTGCCAAGGCTTTCAACACCATCCCCCACTCTGGAATTGTAGATAAACTCACTAAACTAGGTATAAATCCCTATGTCACAAGATGGGTTGCCAACTGGCTCACTGACAGAACCTACACTGTGAAAGTAGCAGACTCCAAATCCGACTTCAGACCAGTGACAAGTGGAGTACCACGAGGTTCAGTCCCGGGTCCTCTCCTGTTTTGTATCTACTTCTCTGAAGTACAGGCTAACAGAGAAGGTCTTTGGCTAATGAAGTTCGCAGATGACTTGCAAACTAGGAGCCATAATTAAAACTCCTAACAATGTGGACATCCTACAAAAGGACCTCACTGAGACAGATGCCTGGTGTCAAAGCCATGGCCTCAAGCTCAATGCCAAAAGGTGCATTGTCATCACCTTTGGTAAAAACACTGTACCCATGAACTACAACATAGGTGGTAGTATACTTAACATCGAAAGTGTGATAAGAGACCTTGGGACACAGGTGGACAGTAATCACTTTTTTGATAATCACATCGCCACAGTAGTCAGGAAATCCTTCTATATGGCACACCTCATCACAAAAGGTTTCAAATGCAGAAAAAAAGAGGTTATCATTCCCCTCTACTAATCACTCATTAGACCCATTATAGAGTACAACATCCCTTTTGGTATGTACCTCAACAACTGGAAAGACCGCATAAATACCTCACAAAGAGGATTACTGGACTCAAACAGATGCCCTACGCAAGTCGTCTCAAAATACTCCAGCTTTACTCTGTCGCATATCGCCTACTCAGAGGTGATCTCTGCCTAACTTACAAAGCTATGTCAATCCCACAGCTGTTGGACATGCTCCACTTAAAGAAATCCCAATCCCTCCGAACTACATGCTCTAGGGAAGTAAACCTTGTCACCACAATAAACAGAACATACCGGAGGGATAGATTCCTGTCCGAGAGACTTCCCATACTCTGGAATAAACTACCTATCTATATCAAACAAAGCTCCTCATTAACACTCTTCAAGAAAAATCTTGAATGATTGGATGGAAAATAGGAAATTCACCCAGGGGATCACTTCTGTGGCTCTGCTCGACAGTGGCACAGGAAAATAATTTTCTTGGGTGGTAAAAGCCAGGGTACCTTTTTGGCTGGGCTTATATAGGCCCTAGGGCCTATAGCCTAGTACGTACCTATGAACCTATGAACTTCAAATCGTATTTACTTGTTGTGGGGTATATTTGTATTACTCCACAATTAAAGTTCTATGGGTGGTAATGTATCTCTGTACTCTAAGTCTCACTAGTTAATGCCTACAGCCCTGCTTGCCTTTGATGTATGCAGATTATGCTGAATATAGCAGAATTTATGCTGCTTTAAGAGTTGATGTATGCCAAATTCAGTTTATTGTTTAAGAGAATGAATCTCTTCTAGGTATACACACAGGTATTCCTGTTATATCCTTAAATTGCTTCTCTGCACCAATGACAACAAAGTAGTTTTGTTAGTATCTATTGCTTATCTGTTGTTGTACAATCAGTGCTTTACAATAGCAAAACCTTTTTAAAGACCTTTTTTAAAACATCAACTGATCTCAGTTGAAGTAGATCATTGTATAGAAAATGGCATTTATTCCTGCAAGGTGCTATGTAAAATTTGCTAATGATAAATGAAAAAAATGGTGGGGAGCATGGATCCAAAAACAAAGGCTTGCCATGCTCCATATTTTAGGATTCCTAACTCTAAGTCGGTGAGACTTGATATAAATTGGAGTGTTAAGTAAGAAAGAGCATTATAAACCATTCAACAGCACTTGTGTCACACGAAAGTTTTATTATTTCATATAAAACAGTAAAGATACGAAGCTGACACTGCAGATCAAGAAAGAAAGAATCACATTCATCTTTCCAGCCTGTTTAGTCTCTTGCATCAAACAGCACAAGGCTCATTATGCACTGCTAGGCAAGAGGACTCAGATACAGGTCACATGATTTAATGAAATCCTGGTAGGCACAGTGTAGAGCCTACATGGAATGCTACCATGTCCGTGTACACTGTTTCCCCTTGGCATCACGCCATGCATATTAATCATAGCGCATTGCCGTGGGAGAGTCATGGAACACAGTTATTGAATCAGTGTAGGGAGTGTAGTGCCAACTGTTTCCACAGATGAGTAAACACTCCCTGCACTGTCCAGTTGTATAATGTCAGTTTATTGTATTGTTTGAAGTGTTTCTTTTTCCTTTTTTTTTTTTAAAAAAATGTATGTTTGCACAGCACAGAGTGCAGCAATGCTAAGCAACATCGAGACACCTGCCAGACATCTAAAAATAGAAACCGGATGTGATTATTTATTTATTTAAAGATCATGTTTAATCATAGCTGTGTGGGTTTGCGTGGTGTGGCACTGTGCTCAGTAGGTCTCAGGCAGCTCAGAGGTATATATAAAGGTATAGCACAATTTCACATATCCTTGTATATAAATGGGTAGAGGTATGGCCTCATGTGCAGGAGATGTAGGGTTTAAATACATGGAAGGGAAAATAAGCATTTCTTTTTGAAATACAAATTGTACCAATCATTTTTAAATTCTGGCCCGCTGTGCTCCACTAAGCTCTGCTATGACCTGCTAAGACCTGCTAAGCACTGCATAAACACAATAACGGCTGAAAATATTTCTTCACTGCTCGGATCTGCTTAGGTGGTTTGCACACAGATAAGCACTGCTAAGCATATGGGTTTTCAAGTTTCTGCACTGCTCAGCTCAGCTGCGCTCGTTTACGAGCTGCTAAGTGATGCACCACTTTTTTAAATATTTCCCAGTGGCGTGTAAGGGTGGGAAAACAGACTATATTAAACCCAATAGGGGGAATACAGCATAATCCATTGGAGTTCTGTCTCTGAAGGATACTATGCTAGGCGCTGGTGAGGATTTGTGCTTTTAAGCACAGCCTTGGGGCATTCTGGATACCCATTTGTGCTATTCAGTAACCCAACTAATTTGCATAGAGATCCGTGCACACAACCTAGGAACTACACTGTTCCAGGCCCTGCCTCATTAGCACCACAGCAATCTACCATTGTATATACCCCACACAGGATCCTGTAATGCATTACTGTCACATACTACTAATTTTCATTTTTACACTTTTTAAATGTTTTTTTTTTTTTTTTTAACAGCATGTTTGCACACTGTGGCATGCTGAGCAGACATAATCTGATTATTAAAACAATTATTTTAAATTATTTTCCATTGGGTTTTGGACACATAGTGGATAGTATTGCACATATCTGTGTCTGCTATGCTGTTTCTGTCCTTGTTATTGCACTTTTAAAGCTCCTGTTATCTGTTTAACATTCTGTACATGGAATTTTTCTGTGTACATTTCGGACACCAACCCAGGGTCTGCAGGACAGCTTATCTACTTGCTGGATCAATCTAGCACCCTCGTTTGCATGCAATTCACTTGCTTATGAGGTGATTTGTATACCATGGACATTTCTGTATTGTCGCATGTACACCCCTCAGCTCTGTTTCCTGGATTGCAAACATGCTTACTTTCATGTAGGCAGTGTGCCACTGTGCCTATATGGAAAATAAGTCCATGTAGGCTTTATTAAATTCCCCCCAGAGTTTTCAACATCGTATAGCAATATATATGAATACCACCTGAGGGGAAAGTATGACATTCTGAAAAAAATAACTATGAGACGTTATATGGATCAATGGTCCACTTTAGCTTACCATGTGCAGAACAGTTTATCCCCATTTCAGCTAACTAGTCAATGAAACACTGGATTTCAGGCTTCCTCCAGTGTCAGGGAAGCAACACAATTCTAATTAAAGTTAAAACATAAATAGTCTACATATGTCCCTAACACATCTGGAAGAGAAAGGGTTGAAAACTCATTCTTTCTGACAAAAATAGCCTGAAATACCTAAAAAGTGTTTCATAGTATCCTGGAACTTGTTTCTTCTGTAGCACACTGCAAAAAAAGCATATAAAACTAAGTTCACTGATACTTTTCCACACTCATTCTAATAGGTTTTTGCACGAGTTACCATCTTATTAATGAACATAGGAATCACCATTATACCACACAATCATCTGGTTCCATTTAAACTTAGGTATTGGATCTACATTCAGAACTTTTCAATACAAATTCAAATGGTAACCTCCTTTATCTAGTGATGAGCTGTTCACTCTATCTAATGGTGTTTAACATAAAGGGAGTATAATACAATTCACAAGCATGCATAATCAAAATGCTTCTGAATCCCATTAAAATTGTGTTGTGAATATATAGGGAGCACACATCCAGTAGTTGAGTAACTGTGGGTAGGCAATCCACTGAGTAGACTGCAAATGTGAAGCACTGAGCTGCAATCTGTTTAATTAGGGAATTATCAATCTCAGTTGATGTGAACAGGTGAACCTTCACAGATGCTGTGAAGATTGTGCACTTTAAAATTGTTGTACTACATATATTTCATAAAATTTAAGACATCAGTGTCATGCGGTAGCCTAATTTGCATCAACCTTGCCATGCATGTTGCACGGAAAAAATTATCTATTCAGCTACAAGCTGATGCAGAGCTTAGTGGTAAGGTTTTAAGAACTGGTTGCAGTCTGCATACTAAACTATATCATATCTCTCAAGTTTATAAATATTAGTAATTTTTACAAAGTAGATCAAAGCAGATTGCCAAGTCCTCCAAAATATGCTCTGTAAAACTGTAGCTGTGACAATGCAGACTAGAAGCCCTTATTAAGAAGATTTCATTCTCCTCATATTAAACTGCCACATAAAAGGATAAAATTAAGCCTGTACCTAGTTTTCTATATTTTAAAATAAAATATGGATTATGATCTGTTCTCTAACCTTTTCTCTTTACATGTTTCTGTTCTTCAGGATTATAAAAGTCAACATTCACCTTATCAAGGGAATTAGATATCATCTCTATATGTGGAAAGAATATTTAGCTATCTTGATCACATTCTTTACGTTTGCTGGATTACCAAATAAAATTGCAAGCTTTTGAAACAAGTGCAGATATAAATGAATAAAAGTCATGTAATAAAATCTGCTATACGTTTTCCTTTTTCAGTGTCTGCTTCTTATCAGAGACTATCAAATCTAAGCCTAGTGTAAATTGAGTGATCCTTCTGTACATAGGCATAATTTGTAAGATGTTTTCTTATCTTTACCCTCCAATACTCTTGTGTTTTTGAAGGCATTTTGTGCAATTCAGTATCAGACGTCTTTAAAATTGCCTGCACTCAAAACTGTTTTCATGAAGTTTAACTAATATTTAAATAAAATCATAGACATGTTATTTGAGATACATTTGCAGTTATCGTGTCACATGTTATCACATTACTAATGCAAATGCACAACACCATTGCTTATAATGCATACTGAAGTAAGTAGCATAGATGTACACAGAACACTTGTAAAATCTCCACATTCAGAACACACAATGGAAGCTTATTAAATTATAATGGCAAATCAGGGATGCAGCTTGTTAAGTGCCCTAACTGCATTACTTCAATTCTTAGCATTACAATCACAAAAGTATGTAAGCCATTTTATAGATGTAAACAATATATTGTGCAGGGCAAAAGATATGTCACCTCTGTATAGAGTGTCACCTTCTTCATCTTTTGTAACTGCACTTGCACTAATTATTTATATGAAGACTTGGAGGTAAGTTTTTCTCTAACTCAAACTTTTTTCTAGTTTGAAAAAGATGAACAGCAATAGTTATGCAGTCCCAGAGTGTGTATTTTTATATTAACACAAATTTATCATTTTAAACATAAAGGGCCAGATTCTGTAAAGTTCACAGAATGTATTTACGCACAGCGTAGCATGCTAAAGGAAGACTCCAGAGCACTTGCTTCAGACATAATTCCATAAGACATGCTGAAGACAGACCAATTACTTATGTAATCAGTGTAGGCTAATTATGGATGCTGCACATGCCAGTCTGACTCCAAAACACATTGTGCACACACAACACATCTCAAGTGTGACAAACAGTTACACAAATTCAGCTTCAGAAATGTCAGTGCAAACATTACAGATCCCAAGGATTTCAGGTGAATGCTATGGAGTACAGCAAAATTCGTAGCAAAACTGAAAAAAAATATATAACAATACAATCCCCTGTTAATATACTGCAACAAGTACCAGTGATTCAAGACATAAATAATGATGTGGCTGTGCATCCTAGAAGGCAGCCAGCTACAGTCACAGCAAGGTTGCAACTAAATTGTCAGACCGAAGTAACAAAAATTCTGGCAACCAGCAAAGATGACACTCCGGCTTTATTCTTAAAAGAACAAAATCCAAAGACTAAGCGCTTTCACCAATCATTTGGCTTCATCAGAGTCATTGGAGAATAAAATCTATTCATTTAAATAGTGCCATCAATTAATGTATAAACCAATTATACACCTTAAATTAAAATCTTCGTATATCTACATATATAAATATTATTAAATCAATACATGCTAAAGAAAATACATAGTATATGTATGTTTTTTAAAAGGGCTTTGATGATTTTAGGAGATGCTTTATAATTAATTAGTATACTATTACTAATATGCATCCATATATATTTTTCGAATCTTTTATATACTTATGTTTTCTAAAAATATGTTGCACGTATATATATATATATATATATATATATATATATATATATATATATATATATATATATATTTTTTTTTTTTTTTTCCTTTAGCATGTATTGAATTAATAATATTTATATATGTAGATATACAAAGATTTTAATTTAAGGTGTATGATTGGTTTATACATTAATTGATGGTACTATTTAAATGAATAGATTTTATTCTCCAATGACTCTGATGAAGCCAAATGATTGGTGAAAGCACTTAGTCATTGGATTTTGTTCTTTTAATAATAAAGCTGGAGTGTCATTTTTGCTGATTGCCAGAATTTTTGTTACTTTGTTCTTAGTTATACCCTAGTTGGGTTCAGTTTGTGTTCAGTGTTTCGTTTAAATTGTCAGACCAGCAAACAGCTGACAGATACCTTCTAGACAAACAAATGGCACAGGCTGTCTGTAGCATGTGTATTCCACCCATGTATGTGCAGAACCAGAGACAAAACCCCATCCCCTTTGAAACCATAGTGTGCCTCAGCCTGGGTATACTCATTTCTAGGACATTCCAGAGACACATGGGGATGCTGTGGGGTATCACAGACAGCTGCCAGTCATATCCTGGCCTAATTGCTGGCAGCAATGTGGAGCAAGGTGGATGCCTACCTACATTTCCTATCCATACCTATGGAGCAGAGAACTTTAATGCTCCAGTTCTGCAACATTGCAAACTTCCCCCATGGGCTCAGTGCAATAGATTATACACATATACCTATCAAGACACCAGTATATCCAGAAGAAGACCAATACATAAATAGAAAGGGATGGTTACTGCCAAGCTGTGTGTGTATCAGATGGCAGTATAACAAACATCATGGCGACATACCCTAGAAGTGTCCATGATGCTGACATTTGGAGGGATAGTGGCCTCAGGGCTGCATTCCAGTAAGGTCAAATTCTGGAGGAATTGTTTCTGGGTAAGTACAAGAACACAGCTAAGATGTAACTAAAGGATCCCCATCAACAATATCCAGTCTGAGCAAAAGTGCTTTAACTCCCCCAATAGGTGACTGTGGTTATTATTTTGAGCGTGGCTAATGACCCCGTGCCATGATCAATCCTACCTTGCACTGGAGGCCTACAATAGAGCACATGCAACAACCAAAAACATCATAGAATGTGTGTTTGATGTATTGAAAGCTAGCTTCAGATGTCTGAACATATCTGGGGGTGCATTGCAATACAAACCAGAGAAGGTAACACAGATGATAACATTGTGTGGTATGCTGCCCAGCATGCTAACCCAAGTACATGGCAGTCTTCCAGCTGCAGGTGTGGGTAATCTACCACAAGAACCACAAATGCCTGAAGAGAACATCCCCCAGTTACTGGAGGAGGAGGGGGAGCAGAAGGACATAGAGTACAGACGTCACAGGCATAGGCAATGTAGGTTGCGACCACAAGTGCAGGCCAGTCTTATGGTAGTGTCTGATCCAGACATTTGAGTCAAGGCAAGCTACATGTACATGTTTACTCATATTAAATGCTGATGTTCAGGTGTGCCCCACGACAGCAACACACATTGCATATAATGGCAAGTACCGACTTGGTGTGCACACAGAGCATCACCCATATCATAAGCCTAACTTATTCCAACATGAACATATGCAAATGTGTCAAAAATAATCACATCAGCTTAGGGCACAACCAACACAGGTATGCATTCACATTTATATTTTATCACTGTATGTTCAACAATAAGGGACACACATCAGTGCTACATCTGCATATCTGTATAATATCATAACATGAAAAATGAGACACCATGCACAACATCATACATACATTTTTATTTCACCTCTCAAACACTCATGGGATGTTGTTGTTGATCCACTGTTTTGAACTTCAACTAGTATAGTGAAAAAAAGACATTATGAGTGACATCATTAACAACATGCAACAGGTGAATACAATTAAAAAGACTGAATGTGTGACATATACATGCCACTTGTATGTACACTTACAGAGATCTGCTGTGTAGAGGTGATGGTTTGTACTGTGGCTCCTGCAGTGGGAAAGTAAACAGAAAGGCAGCACAGGCATGTAGTTTGCAAAACTAATACTGACAACATCACCTATACAATACAGTAATATGAGGTGCAAATAATCATGCGCTAGATGTTGCAACTGTACATCAGAAGGGTCTGCAATGACAAATATTGACAAGGATTTCAGTCGTCATGTGTGTAACATTGTTGAAAGCTCTGACAATGTCATTGCAACATACCTGGACTTTCTTCACTTCATACTTATGGCTTGCCACTCCACTGGATGTACATGTAATATTCAAGGTTAAGGAAACTGTGAAGAAATTAGACACTGCTTATTTGTGCTAGCATATCTGGCTGAATTTTGTACATAATTTCAGATTGACCTGTGTATTGTATCTCAGAATGACTAACTGTTGTGTCTTTCGGCTTTTCCCGGTTAGGGGTCGCTACAGCGGAACTCCGGTCCGCTAATGATTGGCAGTAGATTTTTACGTGCCGAGTTGCCGGCCCTAACGCACAACCTTCAACGAAGGTACATCCATTCACGCATGTCTCCACACAGAAAACGGTCTAGCTGAGAATCGAACAGGACAACATCTTACTGTGAGGTGACAACGCTACCGCAGCACCACCACCGTAGTCTCAGCATGATGAACTATGATATTATAAACTTACTTCACAAACATGCATGGTTAGAAACGTAAAAGGACACTGTTCCAATCTTTATAACATTTTGTACAAGCAGATCATAAATCAACAAGTAAGAACCCATTTATAATATCATACTCAGCATGACTAACTATGATATTATGAATAGGTTCTTACATATTGATTTATGATCTGCTTGTAGAAAATGTTATAAAGACTTGAACAGTGTCCTTTTACGTTTCTAACCATGCATGTTTGTGAAGAAAGATTCTAAAAGCAAACTCTCATATTCAACTGATCTTCAGACGATGTCATCGGAATGTTGAAAGTTGCTATGTGTAACTGTCAGAAGCTGAAAGACAGGAAGGAACTTTAGTAACCAGCAGTTGGTTGATTTTCAAAATATGAAATGAAAATTAGATCTGTGACAGTTAGGCTACTCTATAAAATGGCTTGCTGAAGAGAGTTCAAATCAGTTGTCAGTTGTCAGTTACAGTTGTCAGTTAGCAGCCAGTGGTGAGTTGCTCACAGATGTACTGGGTAATGGATACCAAATAGAACTCACCACGAACAGTAAGCCTGGCTTTGCTCTGTTTTAGTAATTTAGTTTAGATCAGGGACAATGTTCTTTAGCCAGATAGGGAAATTATAACTAATCAGTTAGATCAGTTAGAGTTTTTCTGAATGTTGGATTTCTATCCTATAGTATTGATTTCATTTTCCTGGTGATTGTGTTCTGTTTGTTTATTGGAAATCACTGTTTTATATTTTGAATCATTTGCTCATTATTAAATATTTTTATTAACTTTGATTGCGGCTGGTCAATGATTTCAGAGTGCTTATGCTTGTCTTGATAACTTCCTAGACCACTTTGAATCCCTAGCTGTTTAGATCATTTGCTATTCTTTGTTTTAATATCTAATTTTCATAATTGGGCACCTCTTTAAAAGGGCTGAAATACACTCTAATTGGTGGCAGCATTTCCATATTATTTTGGGGAATGGACATAGCTGGAAATCTATGTCAGGCTTTCCCAGAAGTGTTTGGATGTCTTTTTTTTTTCAAAACAGGTTTATTGTTTTAACATATAAGAGAAATATCATAACAATTTTATACAAGTAATTAAAAATAGGTATTATTATAATATTCAACAAAACAACTAAAGTATTTACAAAGACATCCACTACAATCAGATCAATTAATTAAACTAAAATACCATGCTATTGAAATTAAAATTTTTTTAACAAATTTTGTAAATTATCCCATACAATATAATAAGATGTTTTTCTATTTGTTCTTGTCCTAATTGTGTTTATTTCCATATGGCATACTATATTCATAACATTTTTAAATTCATTGAATGAAGGAGGTGTATCTGAAATCCAATTTCTAGTTATTATTTTCCTAGCCACTGCTAGAATAGACAATAACAAGGGAAGCTTAACCTTTTTAACACTTTGAGGTACAGGTGTGTTGAATAATATAAGAGATTTAGAAATAATGAAATTATCTGTAAAAAGAGCCTGCAAAAATTCATTAATTGACTTCCAGTATTCTTTCAATTTTATACAGTCATAAAACATATGAGCCCAGTCAGCATTAATTTCTACATTACATCTCTTACATAAATTATCTTTATTATTTATTTTATTCATCATCAAAGGTGTATAAAAAGATCTATGTAAAAATTTCCATGTATAAAGTCTCCAGACAATGGAAGACGTAGTTCTATAAGCAGATTCCAATATATATTGTTTATCTTGTTGATTTGGTGGGTCCCCATTAATAGAAGTGAAATAATTCTAGTATGAATCTACACTATAAAAAGTTTCTTGTCTGATAATTTTATGTATGTATGAAAGTTTACCTTTATCAGAAACTTTATGTTGTAAATTTAATATCAAGTAATCAATCAGTGTTGGAATAGATTCTTTAACTGTTATAGACATTAGATCTATTTTATTAATGAGATGTTGTCTAAAGGTCTGAACCTCTAACCAGCAAGTTTCTCTTAGATCAAATTCTTGTTTTAAGAAATCTAGATTTTTAACTTTATTATCAGATATCAACTGATACCAGTACTTTAGATCATTATCTATAGTTAAATGAGTTCCTTCAGAAGTAGATGACAAAAGCATACCCTGAGTATACATTATAGGAATACAATAAAATTCCATTCCCTATACTTAGGGTGCATGAATATAAAGTTACGATAACTAATAATAATATTTAATGGGTAACAAACCATATGTTTAGGTGTAATAGGTGAAGTACAAAATTCCTTTAGTAACCATAACATGGAGTTATTTACAATCATATTTTTATGTGTTAAGGAGATTTTCATGAAGTGCATACTAATTAGCTCCCAATAATCTTTCCATTTTGTGACATATGACTGATCTATTATTAAAGTAATAACTTTTACAATAGAAGAGATAGTATATAAATTAAAGTCTGGAAAAGAAATACCCCCTTGAGACCAGCTATTAGTATGTTTCTTTAATGCAATCCTAGGTCTATTAGGTGCCAATAGGAAATTTAACATTAGTGTATTCAGTTTCTTGATAATTAATTTTGTAGGTGGAAGTATTATTGATTATATTAAGTATAAAATCTTGGGGAATATTATCATTTTAATAATTGTAAGTCTCTCCTCCATAGTAAAAAACATATTATTCCAGGTATTAAAAAGATTTTGTATATTAAGAAAACAAGTATTATAATTATTATATATAATAGATTTAATATCTTTAGATAGTATTATACCTAAATAAGTTATCTGACCTGAATTGGGTACATATTT